>NC_042621.1:131906242-132216591 GCF_901001135.1 Rhinatrema bivittatum | reverse complement strand
TGCTCAACTTTTGTGTACCTCCTGGATGAGGAGGCCAGATCTAGAGTACTAGTGGAGAACTGTTGGAGCATTGTACAGTGTTCACAGATCTATATGACTGCTTTCGTCACTCTCTCTCGAAAGATTCTCTCCTGTACACGGCATGTCAGTGAGTCACTTCTGGATAGAGATTTGAGACCTGGAGCCAGCAAGTCTGTGGGTATCAATCCACATGGGCAGACTCTCTTGTTGCCATCTTGAAAACATCAAAGGTTGAATTTATTTATTTATGGCTTTTATATACCGATGTTCGAAGGACATCACATCGGTTTACATGAAACAGATGCGGAAGCATAACATAAAATGAAACATAAGGCAAACTAATAAGGAAGAACTGGGAAGGGAGAAAGTAGAAAAATATAAAATTATAAACATGGAATTTACAGTGTCAATAAATACAGCTTTATGGATGGCAAAGGCAAAGAGCAGGGGATATGTGTAAGCTTGTTTGAAGAGCCAGGTTTTTAGTGGGTTTTTCTTTTTTTTTTAAATTTGTGGGGACAGAGTTCCAGCCGGAGGTCAGGTGGCATGTCATTCCAGTTTGAGGGTCCTGCTATGGATAGTGCTCTTTCTTTTGTGGTAGTGAAGTGGGGGGGGGGGGGGTTTAGTGAGGGGTATGTGTAATGAACCGTTATATGCAGATCTGGTGGGTCTAAGGGAGGTATGGAAGTGAAGGGAGTCGTTGAGCCAGTGAACGTCATGGTTATATAGTGTCTTATGTACGATCGTGAGATTCTTATAACGGATTCTGGAGGAGATAGGGAGCCAGTGGAGGTCTTTAAGGACAGGGGTGATATGGTCTTTTCTGCAAGTGTTGGTGAGTACTCTGGCAGCAGCATTTTGAAGCATTTGGAGTGGTTTGTTGGTGGCTGAGGGGAGACCCTCTAAGCTAGGGAGTTGCAATAATATAATTTGGAGAATATTATGGCCTGGAGGACTGTGCGGAAGTCATTAAAGTGGAGGAGGGGTTTAAGTTTTTTGAGAACGTAAAGTTTGTGGTAGCATTCTTTTATGGTAGAACTTATGAAACTTTTGAGGTTCAGTTGGGTGTCTAATATAACGCCAAGGTCTCGTACGTGTTGGGAGATAGGAATTGAGGGGGGAAGGGTGTGGGTGTCAGTGGAGGTCAAGGAGTTGGGATTGCGTGATACTAAGAGGAGTTCAGTTTTGGAGGCGTTGAGGGAGAGGTTAAGATTAGAGAGGAGGTGGGTGACTGATGCTAGGCAGGTTTCCCAGGTTTCAAGGGATTTAGAGATGGATTCAGTAATGGGGATAAGGATTTGGACGTCGTCCGCGTAAATGTAATGAGTGAGTCCGAGATCAGATAGAAGATGGCAAAGGGGTAACATGTATATATTGAAAAGGGTGGCGGATAGGGAGGAGCCTTTGGGTACACCTCGGGTTAGGTTGATGGGTTCAGATTCGCTGTTACCAATTTTGACTGTGTAGTGTCTATTATCGAGGTGGGATTCAAGCCAGCGAAGGGCGGTACCAGCAATGCCAATTTCAGTAAGGCGGTTTAGGAGAATCTTGTGGCTGATGGTGTCAAAGGCGGAGGAGATGTCTAGCATGGCAAGAATGTAGGAGTGGCCATTATCCATGCCTTTAAGGAGGGTGTCAGTGAGGGCGATAAGGAGGGTTTTGGTACTGTGAAATTTGCGGAAGCCAAATTGAGAGGAGTATAAAATACTGTATTTTTCAAGGTCAGAGTTGGATGTTTATTATTTTTTCCATATGTTTGGCTAGGAAAGGGAGGATTGAAATAGGTCGATAGTTGGAGGGTTCAGTGGGGTTGAGATAAGTTTCTTAATGGTAGGTTTGATGATGGCTTGTTTTAAAGAGGAGGGGATGTGTCCAGCGGTGATGGAACAATTGATAATGTTGGCTAAAGGTTTGGATATAAGGTTGGGGATTGTAAGGAGGTATTTGGGGGGATGGTGTCGTGGGTTGTGATGCGAGTTTAATTTTCTTTAGGGGGTGGACTCGAAAGAGTTGAAGGTAGCATGATAGATTTTAGAGGGGATTTAGAGGGGGTGGTGGAGGGAGGGAAGCTGGAAATAATCTTAGATATTTTGTCGTGAAAAAAATGGGCAAGGTCATCACACATGGTTTTGGTGTTGTTATCAGGGATGGGAGGGGGAGCAGTTTTGGTGAGGTCGGAAACATAGGAGAAGAGGGTTTTGGCATTGTATTTAAAGTTGTGGATTCTGACAGTGTAGAAGTCACGCTTGGTGTTAAGAATAGAGGTTCTGTAGAGGGCAAGGGTGGTTTTGTAAGAGGCTAGTAGGGTGGGTGAGGGATCTGTGCACCATTTCTTTTCGGTGTTTCTTAAGTCTCGTTTAAGTTTTTTTAGTTCGGGGATTTACCAGGGTTTCCTGGATTTGTGGGAGGGGTTTAGCTCTTTGGTTGTTAGGGGGCAGATTTTGTTGGCAATGTCATTGGTGATACTGTTCCAGTTGGAGAGGGCAGATTCGGGGTTGGATAGATCGAGAGAGTTAAGGGTGCCTGTGAGGAATAGAATAAGGTTGTCTTTGGAGCATGGTTTTCTGAATTGGATGGTAGTGGTGAGTGAGTGATGGGAGATAGGTGTTTTCAATAAGGAGAGGTTAGTTTTGATGAGGAAGTGGTCAGATCAGGGGACAGGGGTGCAGATAGGTGTTTCGGATGAAAGGATGTGGGAGTTGATGAAGATTAGGTTTAAGGAGTGGCCTGCTTTGTGTGTGGGGCTAGAAATAATTTGTTTGAGGCCCATGGCGTTCATTGAGGCTGGGAAGGCTTCGCAGGAAGGGATGGGGGAGTGGCATCTACGTGGAGGTTGAAATCTCCAAGAAGGACGGAGGGTATGTCCATATTGAGATTGTCAGCAATAAATTCGATAAGGGGGGAGGCGTTGTTTTCAAGGAGGCTTGGGGGGGAGGGGTGGAAGTAGACGAGGCATATTTGGAGTTGTTGGGATTTGAAAAAAAAATTTCATATTTGGGGGAGGTATGGACAGTTTGGGAGGTTAGTCTGAATGCTTTATTGGCAGCTAATAGAATACCTCCTCTATTTTTGAGCCTGGGTAAGGAGTAAATGTCATTAGTGGGCAGGGAGTTGGTTTAGAGGGACTAGGTCAGAGGGTTTAAGCCAGGTTTCAATTATTGCACAGGTGTCTGGGTTGTCAAGAAGGATGTCGTTCAGTATGGGTGTTTTCTTGGTTAGGGATTGGGTGTTGAAGAGGATAAAAAAAAAGAGAGAGTTGAGAGACCAAGGAACTGTGTCAGGGGGATAACATGATAGGGATTAGGGATCTCGAATGAGAGGAAGGATTGTATGGGCGAGGATTTTTAAAGTTGCGTGGGGAGTGTTGGAGAATGGGGATCGGGCGGGTTGACATGATTGGTGATAGGGGTATAAAGTGTGTGAAGGGTGGAGTTACAGGGGAGAGTTGAAAGAGGGTTGGGTGGTATGGTAAGCAGTGGGGAAGTCAGAGAGAAGGGAGGGTGGTGAGGAATAAATGCGGTAGAGAGAGAGTAAGGAGGAGCAGCTTCCGTGGCAGCACAAAGAGACGCACTAAGGGGCAGGCCCCTTTGTTGTGCACCTTTGGTGCTCGACGCCTGGCATGCAGCGCCAAAGGCTCACCAGCGCTGAATTTAAAGGCTGTCCCACGTCGATTCTGTCCCCTGGTGATTCGTCGGTGCAGGAAGGTAGGTGGGGTTCCGGTTGGCAGGCCGGATGGTGTTGGAAGGGTTCGTTCGCGGGCCCGGGGGGGCGTCAGCATCACTCCCTCTTCGTGGCGTCGTAGGCAGACGGCCCGGGGCCTCGCTGGGAGCCGGTCAGCGGTGCAGGCGGACAGCCCAGGGCCTTGCAGGGGAGCCGGTACTGGGCAGCGCTGCATTTGGGAGCAGAAAGGGGAGAGGCTGCTCACCGGCGCCCCACGTCGATTCTGTCCCCCATCGATTCGTTGGTGCAGGAAGGTACGCTGGGTTCCGGTCGGCAGGCCGGATGGTGTTGGAGGGGTTCATTTGTGGGCCTGGGGGGGGGGGGGGGCGGCGTAGTCTCGCCCTCCTCGTGGTATAGTAGGCGGAAGGCCCGGGGCCTCGCAGGGAACCGGTCAGAGGTGCAGGCGTTTGGAGGACGGCCTGGGGTCTCGCAGGGAGCCGGTGGATGGTCCGGGGGCTCGCTGGGAGCTGGTCAGCGGTGCAGGCGTTCGGAGGTCAGTTCGGGGCCTCGCAGGGAGCCGGTCGGACCATGTGTTGTGAACACTCTAGATCCTTGCCCACTAGTGACTGGAGGGCATCTTGCTGCTTCTGAGGAAGTGGCTCAGCCATCCTCTGCATCTGCTTTAGTATGTCCTGCATGTATTGGCCCATGAAGAGCTAGTAAGAGGCTATGCATGCATGGAACATAGCTCCCTGGTACACTTTCCTACCAAAAGTGTCCAGGGTCTTAGACTTCTTCCACAGGGGCTCTAAGGATTGGGTCCTAGTCCTCTTGACCTTCTTGAAAGTGGATTCAACCACCACAGAATGGTGCACAGCTGATTTTTGTTGAATCCAAAAGCTTCTGTATAAGAAAAATTGCAACTGACTTCTACTTGATGGGAGTCACAGAGAAGGGTTCTTCCACATTCTTGTCTGTACCTCCTGAAGGATTTTGGAGACTGCGACTGCCATTACTTCTTTAGGGGGCTCCATGAATTGAAGGATGTTCAGCATTTTGTTTCTGGTCTTATCTTCACCTTTTAAAGTAAATGAAATAGACTCTGCCATTCTTCTGATAAAACCTGTGAAGGAGATGTCCTCAGGAGAACAACTCTTCTTCAGAAGGGTCACCAGAATCATAGCCATACCCTCCATGCACACTCCAAGTCCAATTCCCCTAGAAAAAATTCTTGTAGTGCCCAATCCTCAGCCAAAGTCCCTGCGGGAGATGCTCTTAAAATGTTTGGGCCCAGATCATAAGGAGTGTTGATGGCCCAGGGAAGCTTTCTCCCCCATGGGAAGATCAACAAGGGGTAGCAGGCAAAGAGCCCAATCCCCTTTCAGGAATCAGTATCGGTTCCAGCACTAGCACCAATGCCAGTAGCTCATTGCTGGGCAACCGGAAGGAGTCAAGCAGCAGCTGGAATGCTCCAATGCCCCAGTACAGAGGCCCTGCTAGATATTTTTATCCAACTCCTCTCAAAGACAACCAATGCCAACACCAATAGGGAGACAGGAAGAGTGGCCACGTCCTTCTCATAACGGAGAGGGGTATCAGTGCCTGACATCAGGACCACTGGAGGCTGTCATGAATCCCAGGATTTCTGGGAGGATGAGCTCTCCTCGCCAGAGGAATGCTTACAGGGTTCTTGGCAGACACCAGACCATCTGCACCCCTGCCATCAGGTATTGACAGAGACCAATGATTATGCTTCATCTTTATTTGATGCCCATTATCAGAACTCCTTGATTTTCATAGTAAAAAAAGCAGACCCCCCTTGCCTTTTTTGCTTGGGAAGAGCCACATGGAGGCCTGTCATTGGGTTTCCTGATGGAACCGATGGTCCCCCAATGTCAATGATGTTACCCTCCATCAACCCAGTTCTCAGGTCCCCCAATGTCAGTGGATCAGTCTTCCAACGCCTGAAATATTTCTCCATCAGTTCCAATTGGGCCCAGTGGCCCTTCTGAGTCATGGTCACACATTTGCCACCCTCACGGCACAGGATACTTCTGTCACAGGGATCCCATGATAGACATAATCCTGCCACACCAGAGACATTGCTAGAACCTGCGAAACATGTTTGACTGAAAAAGAAAGGACCAAAATCAAACTGTGGCGGTAATGGAACAATGATCCCCAGGCACCAATAGCGCACTGCCACGGAACCAGTTGAGAACAAAAACTTACAGAACATTAAAAAACCTAACCAGGGAACTATCAGGTCAGATAACCATGGGGCTCTGTAACGAATGATCCTGCTATCATAAAAATATTCAATGGCCTAGAACCAGAGAAGTCAGGCAAAAAAATGCAACCTAAAGGCTCCGTGGAAAAAGACAGATGGAGGGGCCCACGAGTGAAGATGCTCAGTGAGGCACAGTCAAAGTTCTAGAAACTGACATCTTCCGATAGAACAGGCCTAGAAAACGTATGTCACTCCCATTATGTGGCATGTGAAGACTCAGCAAATAGGAAGTGGAGATGATGAGCGGTATACACTATTGGCGAAAAGCCACAAATAGGGATGGTATAGAGCTATACCAATCCAGCTGCTATATTCACGGATCCTTATAGTGAATTAATCAAAGAAATGAAGCATTAAATCAAGCTTTTCCACCTTTTATTCGTAAGTGCCTGGAAAGAGGTTTTGGTACCCAAAGACTGCCATCCTGCTTATTCTCAGAGAAAAGAAGCAACCCAAACTAGCAAAGGAAGCTGTCTGCCGAGGTGTATGCTTCTTCAGCAGATCAGGCTGTGATAAAATTAATTGTATGTGAACTCATTTGTTGTCTTCATAGTCTCTCCGAGCATCTACCAACAGAGCACATGACCATTGCTTGCTTGTACTGAAAACAAGGGCCTTACATGTGTGTGTGTCCTTGGGCTGTTTTTTTTTTGTTTTTTAAAGAGGCATGCAGGCGCCTATGACTAAGATTTATGTTATTTTGCAAGTAGACACACTATAAAACGAACAGACACTCTCCAGACTGTGTGGACTTCACAGAGGGCTGAGACAAGAAACTGGAGCCATTACAGAAACCTCACCAACTGGTACTGGAGATCCCCAAGCGAATAATGGAGAAATTACTTACCTGATAATTTCGTTTTCCTTAGTGTAGACAGATGGACTCAGGACCAATGGGTATAGTGTACTCCTGATAGCAGTTGGAGACTGATCAGATTTCAATCTGACATCAGCCCCTAGTACATATACCCCTGCAGGAAGTGCAGCTCTTCAGTATTCTCCTCAAAGCATTGTGAATATATGTGTGACTGACTAATTTGATTAACTTGAATAACTTCATAACTTGGATAACTTCATAACTTGATTAAATTGAACTGGTTGGAACGACTATAGCTGGAGACCACCAGTGTACTCAACCGGAAAACGTCGACACCCGGTAGGGTGGGTGCCCTAGGTGAATGAAAACATGGCTTACCCTTGAATCATTTGAAATTCCATGCATAACGGCAGACATGGGTGGGATGCTGAGTCCATCTGTCTACACTAAGGAAAACGAAATTATCAGGTAAGTAATTTCTCCATTTCCTAACGTGTAGCAGATGGACTCAGGACCAATGGGATGTATAAAAGCTACTCCCGAACCGGGTGGGAGGCTGCCCGTAACCCACTTAGTACTGCCCTTGCAAATGCTATGTCCTCCCGAGCCTGAACATCCAGACGGTAGAATCTGGAGATGGTGTGGATGGAGGACCATGTCGCCACCCTGCAGATCTCGGTGGGCGACAGCATTCTGGTTTCTGTCCAGGATACTGCCTGGGCTCTGGTAGAATGGGCCTTGACCTGTAGAGACGGAGGCTTGCCTGCTTCTACATAGGCCGCCTTGATGACTTCCTTGATCCAGCGGGCTATGGTTGCCCGCGAGGCCGCTTCCCCTTGTCTCTTCCCGCTGTGAAGGATGAAAAGGTGGTCCGTTTTTCGTACTGGTTCCGACATTTCCAGGTATCTGGACAGGAGTCTGCCTATATTGAGGTGGCGTAGACTACGAGCTTCTTCAGAATTCTTCAAGTCATCCGGCGATGGTAGCGAAATGGTTTGGTTAAGATGGAAGTGTGATACCACCTTGGGAAGAAACGAAGGGACCATGCGTAGCTGGATGGATCCCGGGGTGAGCCTGAGGAACGGCTCACGGCAGGATAGTGCTTGTAGTTCTGAAATGCAGTGGGCTGAGCAAACTGCCAGCAGAAAGGCTGTCTTTAAAGTTAACAGATGGAGGGACAGACCTTGGAGGGGTCTGAAGGAGGTTCCTGCTAGGAAATCCAGGACCAGGTTGAGATTCCACAGAGGTACCGGCCACTTTAGTGGTGGGCAGATGTGTTTGACTCCTTTCAGGAAACGTGACATGTCCAGGTGAAAAGCTATGCTGTAGCCCGTAGCATGACAATGCGGCCACCTGTACCTTGACAGAGTTGAGGGACAGCCCCTTCTGTATCCCGTTCTGTAAGAATTCCAGGATCACGGGAACTTTAGTTGAGCGTGGCCTGATGTCGTGGTCTTCGCACCAGGCTTCAAAAACTCTCCAAATCCTTATGTAAGTTAGAGATGTGGAGAACTTGCGTGCTCGGAGCAGGGTGTAGATTACAGCCCCCGAGTATCCGCTCTTTCTCAGGCGAGCCCTCTCAATGGCCAGGCCGTAAGAGATAATTGAGCTGGATCCTCGTGGAGGATCGGTCCTTGTTGGAACAGGTCTCTGTGTGGAGGCAGTGGTAGGGGGTTCCCTGCCAGTAGTCTTCTCATGTCGGCGTACCACGGTCTTCTTGGCCAGTCCGGGGCCACCAGAAGAACTAGTTTCCTGTGCAGCTGTATCTTGTGAATGATTGCGCCCAGTAGGGGCCATGGTGGGAAAGCATATAATAGGGTCCTCTGTGGCCAGGTCTGTACCAGGGCATCAATCCCCTGGAACTGAGGTTCCTGCCTGCGGCTGAAGTACCTGGGTACTTGGGCGTTGGACCAGTTTGCCAGAAGGTCCATGCCTGGTGTCCCCCACTGGTTCACTATCACTTGGAACACTGCGGACGACAGCTTCCATTCTCCTGGGTCTAGACTTTCCCTGCTGAGGTAGTCCGCTGTGATGTTGTTTTTCCCGGTGATGTGGATGGCCGAGATCTCTTGGAGGTTTACTTCCGCCCACGTCATTAGAGGGTCTATTTCCAGAGACACCTGTTGGCTTCTGGTTCCTCCCTGACGGTTGATGTAAGCCACTGTTGTGGCATTGTCTGACATTACTCTGACCGCTTTGTCTCGGAGTCTATGAGCGAAGCGTAGGCAGGCTAGTCTGACTGCCTGCGCTTCTAGGCGGTTGATGTTCCATCCCGCCTCTTCTGCGTTCCACTGCCCTTGGGCGGTTAATTCCTTGCAGTGAGCTCCCCATCCTCGTAGGCTGGCGTCTGGTGAGCAGGGTCCAGGTTGGGGAGGATAGTCTTGTTCCCTGGCTCAGGTGGCTGGCCAGTAGCCACCACCGTAGCTGGGTCTGATCCCTGCCTGGGAGTGATAGACGTACGGCGTAGTTCTGAGACAGCGGATTCCATCGTGATAGAAGTGAGCGCTGCAGGGGTCTCATGTGAGCTCGCGCCCATGGCACTACTTCCAGTGTGGATGCCATCAGACCTAGGACTTGTAGGTAATCCCATGCTGTGGGTCAAGGTTCACTCAACAGGCTTTGTAACCGGTTCCACAGTTTTGATCTCCTTGTGGGAGTCAGGCTGACCTTGTCTTCTTTGGTGTCGAATTGGACTCCTAGGTACTCTAGAGACTGTGAGGACTGCAGGCAACTTTTGTTTGTGTTGACCACCCATTCTAGGCTCTCCAGTAGAGTTTTGACTCTGTTGGTTGCTTGGCGGCTTTCCTCTGGGGATTTTGCCCTGATCAGCCAATCGTCTAGGTAAGGATGTACAAGGATTCCTTCCTTCCTCAATGTTGCCGCCACCACCACTATGATCTTGGTGAACGTCCAAGGGTGCTGTGGCTAACCCGAAGGGTAGTGCCCTGAACTGGTAGTGACGGTCCAGGATTTTGAAGCGTAGATAGCGCTGTGTTCCTGATGAATTGGGATGTGTAGGTAGGCCTCCGAAAAATCCAGGGATGTGAGAAACTCTCCCGGTTGTATTGCCCTTATTACGGAACGTAAGGTTTCCATGCGGAAGCGGGGAAATCTCAGGTGGCGGTTGACTGACTTGAGGTCCAGGATGGGTCTGAACGTCCCCTCTTTCTTGGGGACGATAAAATAAATGGAATAATGCCCAGTATTTATTTCTTGTGGAGGCACTGGGGTTATGGCCTCGAGGGCTAGTAGTCTGGTTAGTGTAGCTTCCACTGCTACCCTCTTGGCGAGGTCGTGGCAGGGGGACTCCACGAACTTCTCCGGAGAGCTTCGTAGAAAATCCAGATAGTACCCTTCCTGAATGATGGCTAGGACTCACTTGTCCGAAGTTATCTCGACCCATCTGTGGTAGAATAGGGCTAGTCTGCCTCCTATGGCTTTTTCCCTTGGACAGGTCGGCTGAATCTCATTGTGGGGTATGGCTGGGGCCTGTACCCAAGCTGGTTCCCCCTCTTGTTGTGCTTGGTCCAAAAGGAGTGGTTCCTGCCTGTAGGGTGGGGCGCTTGATAGTTGCTTCTGTATGGATTGAAGCGCTGTGAACTCCTGCCCCTGGAGGGCCGGGGGAAGGGTCGCTGGTTCCTATAGGCGCGGCAATGGGGACTAGTCCCATTTGTTGGCCAGTTTCTCTAGCTCGCTGCCGAACAGGAGGGATCCTTTGAAGGGCATCCTTGTGAGGCGAGTTTTGGAAGATGCGTCGGCCGACCAGCTTCGGAGCCAGAGTTGCCTCCTGGCAGCCACTGCAGATGACACTCCTCTGGCTGCCATGCGTACCAGATCAGAAGCAGCGTCCGCAAGGAATGACACTGCTGGTTCCATGACTTCTCCAGGGGTGTTGCTCCTGGTCTGAGATAAGCAGGCATGTGTTACTATGGTGCAGCAGGCCATTATTTGTAGGGACATAGCGGCTATGTCAAAAGACTGTTTAAGGATGGATTCCAGACGCCGGTCATGTGCATCTTTGAGCGCTGCTCCTCCCTCCACTGGGATAGTAGTGCGCTTCAAAACCGCGCAGACCATAGCATCGACTCTTGGGCATGTGAGAAGATCTTTGGTCGCCGGGTCCAGGGGGTACATGGCTGCCATAGCTCGTCCCCCTTTGAATGTGGACTCTGGAGTGCTCCATTCCAGGTCAATTACCTGCTGGACGGCTTGTAACAGTGGGAAATTGCGTGAGGTCCGGCAGAGGCCCTCCAGTAGGGGATTTGGCTTGGGCCCCCCAAAGCATCTGGGCCCGGAATAGCGAGCTCCCTCAGGCTGTGGGTGACTAGGTCAGGGAGCTCGTCCTTGGTGAAAAAACGTCTCATGGTTCGGTGAGGCTCTGTCCCGGGGGAGTTCCCCCTCTTCTAGGGGCTCTGCTTCCTCTTCAGAGTTATCCGTGTCCCCATAGATGGGGCTCCTGGGTGGTGAAAACCTTTGTCTAGGCCTCGAGGGGCCCGGGGCATAAAGGTCCTCTGGCGGAGGATGTGGCTGGTCAGCCAGGGGTTCCGTTTGCATGTGAACAAAGGTGTGTAGCCCTTTGAACAACTCCACCCATGAGATAGACGCTGGATTCAAGCCGAGGGACGTTGGGTCCCTGGGTGTCCCCGTTTGTGGAAGTGTCCCGCTGGGATTTGCAAGGTCCGGGGTACCCACTGAGGAGCTATTACTTGGCCCTGAATGGGACTGGCCCTGGGCTGGATCTCCCAGGGCCTCCTCGCACTGAGCGCACAGGGCGTTGGCCTCCTCGCTTTGTGCGGCTCTGATATGGCATGCTGGGCAGAGACCTTGAGGCTTTATCTCCGTTTCTGGTGGTGCCATGGTTGTCGGCGCGTAAAGCTTTATGCACTCCGGTGCATCTAGATGTGCATGTGGGTTGTGCGCGCAGTTGTGCGCTTAGCCCGGTAGGCGCGCGGTGTGCGTATATCTCGTGCGCGCGGCCCTTGTGCATGTAACTTATGCGCACAAGGAATATATGTGCGTGTAACTTTATTATGCGCACATGTAATTTGTGCGCCTAAGTAAACTTGTGCGCCCGGCCCGAGACTACGAGCGGAGCGGCGAATAGGGCCAAGATGGCGACTGCGACCACGCGGGCAATATGGCGACTACCTTGGAGGGTCTCCACGTGGGTAGACCCTTGGATCTAACCGGGGCCTGGCCCTACTGGGGCGGATCAACCCGGCAGCACTGGTCCCGGTCGATGACCTGTGCGATTCCTCCAACCTCTGAGACAGGAGTCGACGCTGAAGATTTCTACCTTACCTTGTCTTCGGCACGTCCCGGTTTCGTTCCAAGCGGTCTCCGGCTGCAGGGGGAGAGGGTAAATACCTTCACCGCCGAGCTAGAGGGGGGCACCCGCTGCCTCTCAGCCACACCCGGGATCGGGGGCTAGGTCCTTGCCGCGATTCGGCCGCCGGACCGAGGCTCACCTCTGAGGGACCATGGAAATCACCTCGGAAAATCTCAACTGGGGGAGGGACCCGAGGGTATCACACAGAAGAGCGGGGCTCGTCTTCAGAGGTAGGTTTCAAATTTGGGTTTTCTTCTTGAATTGGTTCTAACGCTGCGAGAGCATGCAGATAGTCCCTAACTGCTATGGAGACGGAAAATACTGAAGAGCTGCACTTCCTACAGGGGTATATGTACTAGGGGCTGACGTCAGATTAAATCTGATCCATCTCCAACTGCTATCAGGAGTACACTATACCCATTGGTCCTGAGTCCATCTGCTACATGCTAGGAAATCATATTGTGCAGACTGTTATATTTGATACATAGCTGACTATATTCATTGCTATAAATAATATTCATCCAGAGATATCTCCTTGGTTCTTGCAGACCAAACCAAATCAGGCAGCCCAGTGATAGTGCAAGACCTGGGTTTAATTCCTCAGCTTGTCCTCCTGCATCTTGGACCTGCCAGGGATGCTCTAGAGATAGTATTCACAGTTCCTGGAGGAAGGTAGCGTCAACCACTGCACAATAGGGACACCTAGTGGCCAGACTTAGGGCACACCTATCCTGGGTTCCAGAAGGGGTTGTGTTCTGTGGCCCGGACTGTCACTGCAATGGTTGAGGTAGGGAGATAGTATGAAATGGAAAAAAAACCCCCAAACAAATAATTGTAAAGGAAGACTCATAGTGCCATAGCCCAGAAGAGGCGGGTTCCAATTAAATTGGGAATTCAAACAGGCAGAAAAAAACTGGTGAACCAAAAACACCCTACAACTTCCCTTCACCCGAAGAGCAGCAGGTTCAGTAGCATGCAAGACTATTCCTGAGTGTCAGGGCAGGGCAGGTCAGTTGCAGTTAATCTCCAAACAGGAGCGGTATAGGACTTGAGGCTCTTCTGTGTGTCTGACCACCTCACCCTTGGGTTGGGCCTGCAGGTTCTGGTGGCTGGCAGGACTTCTCTGGCAGGGACAAGGTAGGCAGCGTTCAGGCAGAGTTGTAGAAGAAGCAGAGGTCAAGGCTGGCAGAGTTCAAGCGGAGTCATAGAACAGGCAAGGGTCTGTGGCAGGAAGTCAAACCAAATGTAGAGGAAGAGCAAGGCAGGCAGGCAGGAACAGGATGGGCAAGGCTAGGAACACACTGGCAAGATGACCACTGGGGGGCCTAGGTAAAACAAGAAACAAGGTAAGACACAAAGGCAGGAAAAAAGGTAAAACAAGGGCAAAACTGGGACAGGGTGCTATGCAGGGTGCACACGAACAAGACAGGCTACTGAGAGTCCTAGACAGGACAAAGGCAAGACAGGCAACAGGATAGGCCATCGAGAGACCTAGACAGGACAAGGACAAGTTAAGGACCACAGAGAAAGAAAAGGCCACTGGGAGGTCTAGACAAGACAAGGAATACACAAACAAAGGGGCCCAGACAGAACAAGAACAAGGCACGGTACACACAGGAAAGAAGGGCCACCGGGAGATCCAGAGTAAGGACAAGGCAAGGTAGCACAAGGATGGCCAAAGCAAGGAGCCAGAGTGACTCAATGATGAGGCCCAGAGCTAAGGGAGGGTTTTATAGGGCTGGCCCTGCTGTGTCATTTAGCTTTCAAGGAGAAGGTTAGAGCAGGATTGTGCGGTCCACTGATGGCCCCTGCTGGCAGGGGGGAGGAGCTCTGCCTAGCAGTCAGTATTGTTACACTATGCATGCCCAAACCTTTTCAAAGTAAGCTCTCTACTAAAGTCTGTTTGTATGATGCACACAGTACATGTCATGTGTGTAAGGATTGTGGTTCTTGCTTGCTTTCAGGAGAGAGAGAGAGAGAGAGAGAGAGAGCTTTGTATTTTAAATACAAAATCTCAGGAATTTGGGTTGGGTTCCTGAACACTTTACAAGTACAATACCACACTTGGGGGGTGTGAGTGTTACAAGATTCCAGTGCATTTCTTAGAGTCTGGAAGCTTTGACATCATGATGTATACAGCAATCATGTAATACACACACACCCTGCTGTGTGCCATTCTTAACATAACAAGCATGCATTCCTGGGTGTTTAAATATAACACAGAATTTAGAGGTAAAATGCAGCTGAGAGAAGAGATTACCTTCATTGCGTGGTACAAGCTCCAAGCGTCATAATAGGTGGGAGGCATGAAAAGGGCAATGATAAGTTCTTCCATGTTTCCACTCAACTCCGACTTCAGCTCTTTAATTATATCCTGTTAAATTACAAAACAGATTGATATACAATTCCCTCAGCTAATTGCTATTTAAAATGTGGAAAGATTTAAGAAGATTTTTCACGTAGAACAATGTCCCATTCTGAGCACAAATGGTCATACTTCTTGTAGTCTCTTCCCTCTTCCTCCTTTTCTTAAGTTTTTTTTCTTACTTCTCAGATGTTTTATTATTACTAACTACTACTGAAGAAACAATTCTGCTATGGGCATTTTGAAAGTGGCACAAACAATGCTTAATGATCCCATAAATCTGTAATTTTTGGTTTTGATGAGTGACAATTTAGCCCTATGAACCTTTTCTTTTCAATTTCTGTTGCCCTTTGTGCCCTCTAGTTTTAGGCTTTTAGACTTGCTTTTTCTATCAGCTGATTTTTTTTGTTACATTTACTACTATATGAATCTTTATACATATCTTTCAGATTTTGTAAGGCTATATATTAATGTAATAAAAAAAAAGTTTCTATAAACTGTTTTAGCAGAGGGGAAAAGCCCCAGAGGTCTCTCACAAAACTTTTGTTGGGGACAGAAGCTAAAGTGAGAAGCTTGGGGAAGTCTCCAACACTCATAGGAACAGAAAGGAGACAGCAGAAAGAGCCTATACCACCTATCCAGTCTGCCCATCTACACCAAGCACTCAGCTCTACAATCCCTACCACTCCCTCAGAGATCCCCTGGGCTTGTCCCATGCTTTCTTGAATTCCGATACTGTCCTTGTCTCTACTACTTCCATGGGAAGGCTGTTCCATTCATTCACCACCCTTTCTGTAAAGAAATAATTCCTTACATTACTCCTAAATCTATCCCCCTTTCAACTTCCTCTCCAGACCCTTTGATACAAAGCCTCCTTTATATTAAAAGAAGCCTGCACCCTGTGTATTGATATCTTGGAGGCTTTTAAATGCCTCTAGCCTATCTCTCCTATCTTGCCTTTCCTCTAGGGCAGGGGTCAGGAACCTATGGCTCGGGAGCCAGATATGGCTCTTTTGATGGCTGAATCTGGCTCGCAGACAAATCTTTAATAAAAAAGAAAAAAATCTAACAAAATCCCCCACCCTCCTGACCCCCCACAAGACCTGCCAAAAGTCCCTGGTGGTCCAGTGGGGGTCCAGGAGCGATCTCCTGGACTTGGGCTGTCGGCTGCCAGTAGTCAAAATGGCGCCGACAGCCCTTTGCCCTTACTATGTCACAGGGGCTACCGCCGCCATTGGTCGACCCCAGTGACATAGTGAGGGCAAAGGGCCGCCGGCGCCATTTTGACTACTGGCAGCCGACAGCCCAAGTCCAGGAGATCGCTCTCGGACCCCCGCTGGACCACCAGGGACTTTTGACAGGTCTTGGGGGGTCAGGAGGGTGGGGGTTGTAGTAAATTAATTTTGGAGGTCTTGGGGGGCATCAGGAGGGTGGGGGGTTGTAGTAAATTAATTTTGGAGGTCTTGGGGGGGCGTCAGGAGGGTGGGGGGTTTTGTTAGATTTTTACTTTTTTATTAAAGATTTGTCTGCGAGCCCTGGACCCCCGCTGGATCACCAGGGACGTTTGGCAGGTCTTGGGGGGGGGGGGTTAGGAGGATGGGGGGCTGTAGGAAATTAATTTGGTAGGTCTTGGGGGCGTCAGGCGAGTAGGGGGTTGTAGTAAATTAATTTGGTAGGTCTTGGGGGAGTCAGGAGGGTGGGGGGTTGTAGTTAGTATGGCTCTCACAGAATTACATTTTAAAATATGTGGCGTTCATGGCTCTCTCAGCCAAAAAGGTTCCCGACCCCTGCTCTAGGGTATGCATGTTTAGATAAGTAAATAAATGTTATGCTGGGTCAGATGAAGGTCCATTGAGCACAGCATTCTGTCTGACAGCGGGCAGCCCAGGTCACAAGTACCCATCAATGTTGTATGAAAGGGTAAATAACCATTCCTTATTTACCTGTTCCACCCCACTCATGATTTTATACAATTCATTCATATCCCCTCCTAGGTTGTCTTTTATCCAAGCTAAAGAACCTTAATCTGTTTAGCTTCTCTCCATAAGGGAGCTTTTCGATCCCCTTTAATCATTTTGGTTGCTCTGGTCTGTACCTTTTCTATGTCCACTATGTTGCCAGGGGATGTAGTTAGTGCAGATAGTGTAGCTGGGTTTAAAAAAAGGTTTGGATAAGTTCTTGGAGGAGAAGTCCATTAACTGCTATTAATCAAGCTGACTTAGAAAATAGCCACTGCTATTAATTGCATCAGTAACATGGAATAGACTTAGTTTTTGGGTACTTACCAGGTACTTGTAAACCTGGATTGGCCACTGTTGGAAACAGGATGCTGGGCTTGATGGACCCTTGGTCTGACTCAGCATGGCATGTTCTTATGTTTTTATTACTTTGTACTCATCCACATTAAATTGCATCTGCCATTTAGAAGCTCAGTCTCCTAGGCTCACATGGTCCTTTTGCAGTTCTTCCCAATCCGCTTCCATTTTAATGACTTCAAACAATTTTGTGTCATCTGCAAATTTGTTCACCTCACTCGTTCCTTTATGAATATGCTAAATATCTTTGATACCAATACAGATATCCCTAGGACATTCCACGAACAACCTTTCTCTATTCGAGAAAACTGACCATTTAGTTCTACCCTCTTTTTTAATCCAGTACCAATTCACATTAGTATGCTGCCTCTGATCCCATGACCTCTCAGGAAGAGCATAGTATTTATTTGTAACTTTGATCCCAGTTACCTGTATCCCTTGTTTGATGTAATGCATTCATTTATGCTTTTCACGTTTTGCTGTAAACTGATGTGTTATGTAATTTTGCACATGAATGTCGGTATATAAAAGTTCCAAATAAATAAATAAATGACCTCCCAAATTTCTTGAGAAGTGTCTCATGAGGTACTTTGTCAAATGCCTTCTGAAATTCCAAATACACTATCAACTGGCTCATTTTTGTCTGCATGTTTATTTATATCTTAAAAATATCTAGCAAACTGATAAAGCAAGACTTCCCTTTTCATAACCCATGTTGTCTCTCTCCCATTAAACCATGTCTGTCTATGTGGTCAGTAATTTTGTTTTTAAGAATAGCTTTGACTATTTTGCCCAGCACACACAGGCTCAGTCTATAGTTTCCTGGATCACCCTAGAGCCCTTTTTAAAAACTGGCATCACATTGGCCACCCTCCAGTCTTCCAGTACCATGGCCATTTTAAACGATAAGATTGCAAATCACCAGAAACAGGTCTGCGATTTCATTTCTGAGTTCCTTCAGAACTCTGGGGTGAATACCATTAGATTTTGGTGATTTGTTATTCTTTAGCCTGCCAATCTGAGTTATTATGTCCTCCAGTTTCACAGTGATTCCATCTAGTTGCTCAGTCATCACCATCAAAAAATGTTTCCAGTGTGGGTATGACCCCGACATCCTTCTCAAAGATGGAGGCAAATAATTAAATTTAGTTTTTCTGCTATTTCCTTGTCCTCCCTGACCACTCCTTTTACCCCTTGGTCATCTAGCAGCCCGACTTACTCCCTCACAGTTTTTTTGCTTCGAATGCTCTTAAAAAAAAAAGTGTTCATTACTTGTTTTTACCTCTATGGCAAGCTTCTTTCAAATTGTCTCTTAGCCTGTTTAATTACTTTTTTACATTAACTTGCCAGTGCTTATGCTCTTCTCTATTTTCCTCATTTGGGTCTGTTTTTCATTTTTCAAATGATGGCCTTTTGGCTTTAAAAATTGCCTCTTTCACCTCATATTAAACCATGTCAGCAGTCATTTGGTTTCCTTTCAACCTTTTTTAATGCACAGAATACATTTTGTCTGGGCCTCAAGGATAGTAATTTTAAACAGTGTCCATGCTTCCTGCAAGTCTTTAAATCTTGTAAATTGCACTTTTCAGTTTTTTCTAATTTCTTAATTTTATCATTAACTTCCTTTTTATAGTTAAATGCTACCTTAGTAGTTATGCCCAGTATTCGCCCTTCAATAATTATGTCAAATTTTATTACATTTATGATCACTGTTCCAAAACGGATCCACCACCTAATATATATCTATATCTATATATCTATATCTATCTATCTATATCTATATATCTATATACACACACACACACACACACACACATATACACTCACTACTATACCCTTCTCTTTTACCTTAGGAATTTCTATCCATAAGGATTCCAGAGTGCTGTTTTGTTTCCTGCAAAATTTGTATTTACTTGACTCTATGCCATCCTTAAAATATAGTGTCATCCCTCCACCAATTTTATCTGCCCTTCCATGTCGATATAATTTGTACCCTGGTATCAGTGTCACCAGGTCTCCAAAATGCCTATGATTTCTATCTTCCTTTTGTACCATACATTCTAACTCTCCAGTCTTTTTTTTTTTTTTTTTTTTTAGACTTCTAGCATTCGCATGCAGATATTTTACAATAGGTTTATTTGTATTGCTATTTTATATGTACACAGCCTGCTTATTATCAAGAAAAAAATGATTCCAAACTGTGTGTATTATCTGTGTGCTTTGTATTTAAATCCATCTGGGATTTTTCAGTTTTTACAACCTTCTCTCTACTTGGTTTGCCTACATCCTTTGGAGATACTTCCCTCTAAACCATGCACTGCTGAGCTGTCTGCTTTCCCCATGTTCTAGTTCAAAAGCTGCTATATCAGCTTTTTGAAAGTTAACACCAGCAGCTTGGTTCCACTCTGTTAAAGGTGGAGCCCATTCCATCGAATAGACACCCTCTTCCCCAGAATGTTCCCCAGTTCCTCAAATTTAAAATCCTTTTCTGTGCACCATCATCTCATCCATGTATTTATCTTTAAATCTGTCCCTAAATATCTTAGAATAAAGACCATTGATCAATTTAGTTGCCATCCTTCAGACTGACTCCATCTGGTTTATAGCCTTTTGAAGATGTGGTCTTCAGAATTATAAACAGTATTCCTAATGAGATCTCACCAGGAACTTACATAGCTGTAACATCACCTCCTTTTTAATGCTGCCATTTCTCTCCCTATGCGCCCAAGAATATTTCTGGCTTTTGTCACACCTTATCCATCTGTTAGGTGACATTGAGATGATCAGCTCCAGATTTTGCTCTCATTTGTTGCACAGAATTTGACACCCCCCCCCCCCAAATACATTATTATATCACTCCCTTGGGGTTTTTGCAGCCCAAATGCATAACTGCATTTTTTTTTTTTAGCATTAAATCTTAGTTGCCAGACTCTAGACCATTCCTTCGGCTTCACTGGATTCCTCCTCACATTTTCAATTTGGGTTCTCTAATCTCTCCCTGTACCTTTCCATTCCCAACCCATCTCTCCTCTACCTGTCATCTTATTTCCTATATCTTCTCTCTAATCATTCCTCTTTTTCTTACCATCTTCTTCCCTCACTCTCTCTGATTTGTCTCATGCAAATTATTAATTGGCTGAAAAGACTTTGGTACTCATCTGTCCCACACCCATCTCCCTCTGCCACAAACACACACCAGTTATTCTCCACCTCTTAGCCCCAAACATGCAGCCATCTACCTTATCTCCTACATATACAACACCCTCTGCATCTTCTCCTCACACACTGCCCTCTGTCTCACTTTTACCCATTAGTTTAGTTTATTTACTTGATAAATCGCTATTTCTTACTGAGGCAAATCATTCAAAGTACAATAAAATATTAGCATGTGCAGAAAATAAAAGCAATAAAACAAATAGTGTACATAATTAAAATTAACTAAAACAAGCTATACAGCAAGACAAACACTAGAACAAAAAATTGATAGCTATAGAAAATTACTAGTTGAAAACATTGCTTAATAAAATACATATTCAAGAAGCAGCTATTTATATTTAATTGACATCAGAATCACAGAACCAATATGAACATAGCTGAAGGATGGAATTAAAAAATGAAACTAAATATAATCCTGAAATGTTTGAGTAAAAAAAGTTGAGACTTCCTAAATTTCATATAATCTCTCTAAACGAAAGCTGAAAAGTAAAGAATTCCAAATAGTGGGGCAAGAAAGGCAAACTACTTTGAGAAGCATTTAACTGTGCATTGCGTGGCGAGGAAAAGACGGCATGGAAAGTCTTCCATTTAATGGTAACAACTTTCCTTGGAAACAATAAAGTAGGCAACTACAAGGAACTGGTGGAAAACCTGAAGGCATACAAAAGCCTTGGCTGTGATATGTCACTAAAGATACATTTTTTGCATTCTCATCTTTGCTTTTTTCCACCAAACTGTGGAGCAGCGAGCAATCTTACCAGGACATTGCAGCAGTGGAAAAACGATACTGGGGCAAATGGAGCCCATCAGTGCTTGCAGACTATTGCTGGACAGTGACTAGAGATGTTACATTTAACGGTTGAAGTGTTCTTAAAATACTTTATTGAACATTGGGGGTACTTTGTGCATGACATTTTAGTATTATTTTACTATATATGTTACATTCTTGTAAGCCACCTAGGGCTAAGAATTGGTGGCATATAAAATTCCAAAATAAGAGACAAGCAAGAAGAGCCAAGTAGCCACTGAATAAGAACTAAACTATGCACATACAGTGATTTACAAAAGTATTCAACCCCCTAAAAAACTCAGATGTGTGGATTACAAATGACACACAGATTCTCCAGTGTGTTTATTGCAAACCCATATGCTATTAAATTAATTTTCAAAGTCACAATTCATTAATTCTCTGCATTTTTATATAAAATAAAATTTAAAAACTGAAAAAATGCTGCTTGCATAAGTAGTCAACCCCTGTGCTATGGAATCTTTCAGTTTACCAAGATGAAATATATTGCTCTAATAACTGGCTTACAATTGGCCTCTACTTGTGAATCGTAAAAAAAAAAGAAGATCAGCTTTTCTGGATAAAAGACTCGATAAATCTAGTACCATTGGTCAGACTGTGAATCTGAAGAAAAAAAACGGAAAATGAAGAATGGAGAGGTCTAGAACGGGTAAATGTGAATCGGTTATTTACTCTTTCGGATAATAGAAGGACTAGGGGGCACGCCATGAAGTTAGCATGTGGCACATTTAAAACTAATCGGAGAAAGCTCTTTTTCACTCAACGCACAATTAAACTCTGGAATTTGTTGCCAGGGGATGTGGTTAGTGCAGTTAGTGTATCTGGGTTTAAAAAAGGATTGGATAAGTTCTTGGAGAAGTCCATTACCTGCTATTAATTACGTTGACTTAGAAAATAGCCACTGCTATTACTAGCAACAGTAACATGGGATAGACTTAGTTTTTGGGTACTTGCCAGGTTCTTATGGCCTGGATTGGCCACTGTTGGAGATAGTATGCTGAGCTTGATGGACCCTTGGTCTGACCCAGTATGGCATGTTCGTATGTTCACCAACAAGGTTTCCTAGTCAAAAAGGAAACATTCTCTGCAAAGAGATAAGGAGCAGCATCCACTAAGATTGCACTGGCAGCAGCAGCACATCCTGCATGCTTTGATAATTGGTATGATGTTCTCTATAAGCCATACAGTATCTCTTCCATACCAAAACACAGGAGCAGCTTCTCTTTTAGCAGTTGCAAAAGCCCCCTGTCATTCCCCCGGCCCACGCAACGCCCCCGGTCCCGCCCCGGACATGCCCCCTCTCCGCCCCTTTTACGAAGCCCCAGGACTTACACACATCCCAGGGCTGTGCGCACGCCGGTGGCCTATGCAAAACAGGCGCGCGAGGGCCCTGCGCGCATAAATCCAGCTGGATTTACGCGCACAGGGCATTTAAAATCTGGCCCTAAGTGTGTGATGCTTGAGGGGAAGCATGAACATTAAGAATGTTCTCTCTTCATCCCAGTCTATTCACAAAACAAAAGCAACTACCTCAAATGAAAAATCATAGATCAAATAAGTATTAGATAAACAACAATTAGGCGATGAAAGTCAGTAATAAACTTTTTTATCCCAGAGTTTGATGATCTAAAATGAATTGACAGATTACTGTTCAGATAAGGAACAGATGTTAGATCGGTTATTTTGTATTATGCGTATTCTTAGTGAGATGGTTTGGGCATACGGAGCAAAACTGAGGTACTTTTCAGTTTTGTTCTGTAGCGAAAAGATCTATCCAAGGGTGGCCCCACTGTAGAAAGATTTAGTTTGCTACTGATGGGCTGACTGACCACTCATGGGGATGAAATAGTCTGCTGAGACAGTCGGCTAACGTGTTCGCTATCCCCGGTAAGTATGTGGATATCAAAGTTATTGAGTTGAGGGCCCATTCCCAGATCCATTCTGCTTCTCTGCAGAGAATCCAGGATCCTGAACCACCCTGCTTGTCATGTAAAACATGGCAACCTGATTGTCTTGTAACAGATGTGTAAAGGTCATTAATGCAAACCTCATGGCTCTGAGTTCCAAAAGATTTATTTGGTAAGTTAGTTCATCTTTTGTCCACTGACCCCAAGTCTTGTAATAGAATAGATGCACTCCCCAACCTCGAGTGGAAGCATATGTGGTGAATATTAGGATGTGAGCCTCATCTTGAAGAGGTGATCTGACAGTTAGGACTTCTGGGTTCAACCACCAATGAATGTCATTCTTCATGGCATCTGATATGGTTATCTCTGTGGACATTGGTTGGAGATATTGGGTCCATTTTGATTTCAATCCCCATTGGAGATGGCACATTTATAGGAGAGTGTGAGATACTACATGGATGGCCGCCGCCATGTGACCCAATACCCCCAGAACTTGGAGGGCCATGATCCTTGAACTGAGGAGCAATTCTGTGCAGACATGAAGTCAATCGATTCAGAGTAGAAAGGCCCGCGATTGGACAGTCTATTCTGGCCCCTATAAATTGTAAAATTTGAGTTGCTTTGAGTACAGACTTCTTGTAGTTGATTAGGAATCCCAGAGACTCCAGATGTTGTTGCAGGGACATTTCGTCGGGGGAAACTATCAACCTATCATCCAGATTTATTTATTTATTTATACAGTTTTAGATACCGATGTTTGGTTGGAGTACTATCACCTCAGTTCACACAAAGCATACATATTAAAATTCATTCTTCATACAACAATAAAATAAAAAATCAGAACAAAAACACAAATTATCTATACCTCAACAAATCAAGTCAAAATTTCTGCTTTATAGCTTCTGGGATATATCTCTTAATTTAAACTGCTATTAAATGCCTGAGTGAAAAGCCACATTTTCAAAGCTTTTTAAATTAGATTCCAGTCTTAGATATTCTGGCATGGAATTCCAAAGCTTAGGCCCTGCCAATGACAGAGCATGGAAAGAGGTGGATCCCTTGACACCTGAGGTGAGCCACAGTCACAGCCAGACACTTGGTAAAAACTCTGGGAGCAGAGGATAGACCAAAGGGTAGAACTTTGTATTGGTAGTGTCTGGAATTCACCCAGAAATACAGGAACCACCAGCAGGAGGGATGTACTGGAATGTGGGTGTGTTTATTTGTTGATTTTTATATACCGACATTCGTCGGAACATCATGCCGAAATACAATAAACAGGGAAGGGAAGGGGGGAGCAGTAATGAAGGAGGAGAGAGGACAGCAGTAGGAAGGATAGGGAAAGAGAAATTTGATAGGAACATTTGAAGAAAATAAATTAACATAGACAATATGTACAGGTGGGCTGGTAGGTACCAGACCAGTGATGGCAGTGACAGGGAGAGGTGGGGGGGGGGGGGGGGAATGGTTGGGTAGGCTTAAAGGAGGGTGAGGGGAAACTTATAACAGAATTTAGGCATCATTGCTTAGGGGGGAGAAACTATATTTTGGAGTCTTTGCTTGGGGTGAAGAAGGGGGAGAAAAGGAGAGGCAGAGAGGAGGAGGGGGGAAAGGGTGGACTGCGGGGTTAAAGTGCAAGCTAAGTTTAGTCAACGCCTGGGTATGCTAATGTAAAGAGCCAGGTTTTGAGCCCTTTTTAAAATTTAGACAGGTTAGGTTCTAGATGGAGGACCGTGGGCAGGGTGTTCCATAGGGAAGGGCCGGCAATAGAGAAAGCCCTTTCTCAGGTTGAGGTGTGGTGTGCAGTTTTTAGGGAGGGGGTGTATAGGGTACTAGCAAGGTTGGATCTGGAGGGGCGGGTAGATGATCGGAATAGAGGTGCATTCTCGAGCCAAGTGTGATTTTGATTGTACAATAAATTGTGGAGGATGGTGAGAGTGTTTTGAATTTTATGCAGGAGGCTATAGGTAACCAGTGGAGGTCTTTTAGGATAGGGGTAATGTGATCCGATTTACATGCGTTTGTTAGGATTCTGGCCATGGCATTCTGTAAAAGTTGGAGGGGTTTGATAGTGGAGAGAGGGAGGCCCAGCAATAAAGAATTGCAATAGTCCAGTTTAGTTAAATAGTTGCCTGTAGGACTGTGTGGAGGTCTTGGGTATATGGCAGGGGTTTAAGTTTCTTTAGGATGTGCAATTTGAAGAAGCCTGTTTTTATGGTATTGTGGATGTGAGATTTGAAATTTAAATGTTGGTCAAGATAGACACAGAGATCTCTCACATTGCAGGTGAATGCATCAGGTGGAAGGTTGGTGTTGCTTAAGGCAGGGAGCGAGCGAGCTGGGGGTTTGGAGATTGTGAGGAGCTCCGTTTTTGTTACATTTAAAGCGAGATGTAGGTTTGAGAGGAGGGTGTTAATTGAAGTAAGGCAGGAATCCCAAAACTGTAATGTTTTGGGGAGGGATTCTTGAAGCGGGATGAGGATTTGAACGTCGTCAGCATACATGAAGAACTTTAGGCCAAGATCAGAGAGGAGATAGCAGAGGGGGAGGAGATAGATATTGAAGAGCGTGGAAGAGAGGGAGGAGCCCTGCGGGATGCCCTAAGAGAGGGGAATGTGGGATGATTTGTAATTGGCTATTTTTACGGTGTAATTTCTGTTGTCGAGATAAGAAGAGAACCATTGCAGCGCAGAACCTGTGACACTGATTTCTGCTAGGCGGGTGAGGAGAATGGTATGATGTGCAAACGGTTGTCGGTATATAAAGACCAATAAATAAATAAATAAATGATTGACTGTGTCAAAGGCAGCAGATGTGTCAAGTAGGGCCAGTATGTATGATTGACCGTGGTCCAATCCCTTGAGTATAGTGTCAGAAAGGGTAAGGAGGCGGCTTTCAGTGTTACAGGCTTTACGAAAGCCAAACTGAGCTGGGTGAAGGGTGTTGTGCTCTTTAAGGAATTCGGTAAGCTGGGTATTGACTATTTTCTCCATTATTTTTGCTATGAAAGGTAAGTTAGAAATAGGGCGATAGTTAGCTGGGATACTGGGGGTCGAGGTTAGGTTTTTTGAGGAGGGGTTTGACTACTGCATGTTTAAGGGGGTCGAGTACTTTGCCATGTTAGAGGGAGCAGTTTATTATGTCAGCTAGTAGTTTTGATATGGTAGCGGGGATGGAAAGAAGAGTCTTAGTGGGGATTATATCGGATGAATGTGTGGCGGGTTTAGCCTTTTGGAGGATTCGTTCAATCTGTTTAGGAGAGGTGAGTTCAAAGGACTCAAGGTTAGCGCTTAAGTTTTTGGGGAGGGGGTTGACTGGGGAGGGCTTACCAGGGAAACATTGGAGGACACAAGTGATTTTGTTTCTAAAAAACATGGCAAGTTCCTCGCATTTAGTGCTGGCATTTTCTTCAGTGGAGGGAGGGGGTGGTTAGTTCAGAGACACAAGAGAAGAGAGCATTGGAATTGAATTGGTAGTCATGTATTTTGGCGGAATGGTAGTCTCGTTTTGCTTTTAGGGTGGATTGTCTGTATGAGTGAAGAGAAGATTTGTAGGCAGCTGCGTGAGCTGGGGATGGGGTTTTTCGCCAGACTCTTTATTTCTCAATTCATTTTTTAGTTTTTTTAATTCAGTAGTGTACCAAGGTTTTTTTACTGACTTGTTGTGGGAAATTTTCTTTTTACTAAAGGGCAGACTTCATCGGCTATGGTGGCGGTGAGATTGTTCCATGATGACAGTGAAGTATCAGGGTTGGTAATGTCAATACTCGGTGATTTTTCTTCGAATGCTATAATGAGAGTTTCAGTAGAGCAGGGTTTACGGTAGGAGATAGTGCTGTAGGAGAGGGTAGGTTGAGGGGTGGGGGTGTTTATGGTGAGGACAGCATTTATAAGGGAGTGAGTGGACCATGCCACAGAAAATTTTTACCTATTCATTCTATTGCTGATAGTTAGTCTCCATGTGTCTGGTGAGCTTTTGTTAATATGCTGAAAGACCAGACGTAGTTAACATAAGACACATTCCACTTGTATGGAAACAAAGTGACAAGTCTTTTAATCAAATAGCAATGTATCGTCTAAATGAAACAGTATCTAGTCTGATAAAGATAGTTTTCTGTGGCACGTATTTTTGATATCATAGATAGCACCAATGGGTCAGTTAGACTGCACATTTTTTAAGCATGCTCAATATGGGAACATATAATAATCATCGCACATAATATGAAAACAATTTTATAATGTTTGAATGACATGTCTGTCTTAAGTTTGTTTTTATGGGTTTTTATTTCATATAATTTATGTATGGTGTATATGTTTTTAAATGTTTTTATTTGTATTTCTATGTCTTCACAATTGTCTTATCTTTGCTAGCCCCTGAAGCAGCTCAATGAGCGAAACTCGGCCTGAGTCGGGCTTTTATTCTGTTCTGTGCTCAAAGATTTCCTGGTGTTTATTGATCCTTCTTCTTTGGTTGGTACTGCAATATTGGATCAATTTCCGATCTGTTTCTTTGGACCTTCGAAGGATTCATATACATAGAAACATAGAATTGATGGCAGAAGAAGACCAATGGCCCATCTAGTCTGCCCAGCAAGCTTCATACTTATTTTTCTCATACTTATCTGTTACTCTCACCACTGAGGTCAGGGCCCTTATTGGTAACTTTTAGGTTCTAATTTCCTTCCACCCCCACCATTGATGTAGAGAGCAGTGCTGGAGCTGCATCAATGTGAAGTATCAAGCCTAATTGGTTAGGGGTGGTAGTAGTAGTAGTAGTAGTAGTAACTGCCGCAATAAGCAAGCTACTCCCACGCTTATTTGTTTACCCAGCCTTTGCAATTCAGTCCTTGTTGGTTGTTGTCTGAATATAAATCCTCTTCTTCATTCCCTCCTGCCGTTGAAGCAGTGAGCTGCGCTGTATATGTATTCAAAGTGAAGTATCAGGCATGATTGGTTCAGGGTAGTAGCCGCCGCAACAAGCAAGCTACTCCCATGCTTGTTTTTCCAGCCTGTGCAGTTTAGCCCTTGTTGGTTGTTTGAATATAAATCCTCTTTTCTTTATTCCCCCTGCCATTGAAGCAGAGAGCTGCTTGGATATGCATTGCAAGTGAAGTATCAGGCTAATTTGGGTTGGGGTAGTAACTGCCGCAACAAGCAAGCTACTCCCTCGCTTATTTGTGAATGCAGATCCTTTTCCCCACATTTCCTCTTGCCGTTGAAACAGAGCAACGTTGGAGTCACATTAACCGTGTGTATGTTTATTGAGTAAGGGTAGTAGCCATCATTCCTGCAAGCAACCCCCATTGCCTCTTCTCTTCATTTCATTCACATCCTCAAGACTTTACTTCATTTCCCCCCTGCCATTGAAGCAGAGAGCTATGCTGGATATGCGTGAAGTATGTCTTCCTCTCTTTGCCATTGAAGCAGAGAGCTAACTTGCATTGAAAGTGAAGTATCAGACGTCTCCCCTGCCGAAGCAGAGCTGTGCTGGATATGCGTGAATTATCAGACTTTCTCCCTTGCCATTGAAGCAGAGAGCTACGCTGGATAGGCACTGAAAGTGAAGTATTGGCTTATTTGGTTTGGAGTAGTAACCGCCGTAACCAACAAGCTACTTCCCACATTTTTTGTGACTGGAAATCCTTTTTTATTTTTTTTCCCACATTACCTCTTGCCGTTGAAGCTTAGAGTAATGTTGGAGATGCATTAACTGTGTGTATGTTTATTGAATAAGGGTATTATCTCCAGGTAATAGCAGTCATTCCCGCGAGCCACCCATTCTTCATATACATCCTCTAGACTTTATAGATCCACAGTGTTTATCCCACGCCCCCTTTGAAGTCCTTCACAGTTCTGGTCTTCACCACTTCCTTCGGAAGGGGATTCCAGGCATCCACCACCCTCTCCGTGAAGAAATACTTCCTGATATTGATTCTGAATCTACCTCCCTGGAGCTTTAAATTGTGACCCCTGGTTCTGCTGATTTTTTTCCCGACGGAAAAGGTTTGTCGTTATCTTTGGGTCATTAAAACCTTTCAAGTATCTGAAAGTCTGTATCATATCACCTCTGCTCCTCCTTTCCTCCAGGGTGTACATATTTAGATTCTTCAATCTCTCCTCATAAGACATCTGATGAAGACCTCTACCTTTTTGGTCGCCCTTCTCTGTACCGCCTCCAACCTGTCTCTGTCCCTTTGTAGATACGGTCTCCAGAACTGAACACAGTACTCCAGGTGAGGCCTCACCAAGGACCTGTACAAGAGGATAATCACTTCCCTTTTCTTACTCTATATTCCTCTCTCTATGCAGCCCAGCATTCTTCTGGCTTTAGCTATCGCCTTGTCACATAGTGTCTAATGATCCGAAGTCGTCGAAACAATCACCCCTAGGTCTCTCTCCTGCTCCGTGCACATCAGCCCTTCACTCCCTGAATAGGTGGCATAGACCTTCCTGCATGTCATAAAATGGCTGAGGTATAATTGGTTGGCCTATTTCAGAGCGTAGAAATGGTTTCAGTAGCTGTAAAGTTTTGTATAGATTCTGCACCATGTAAAATTGGTGCTGTTATTCTTGATGTCAACATGGCACTCTGGTAAGTTTTCTTGGCATACTCATCTACGATTTTATGCTCTTTAAAAGGTACACTAGAGCATGTAGTCTAGACTTCTTTTCACGTTTCATTGCTGACTCAACAACTGATTGTGAGGAAGTTGAACAATGCTGTTCATGGCCGATTTTTGTAGTCTGAATTTTAAATCTAACTTCCTGGAAACTGGAAGAATGGAGTGAGAGGACTCCCACACCTTGGACAAAACTGAATCCAGTAGTTTATGTGACTGTAGAGCTGTTGGTTCAGCTGGCACATCTAGAATTTTTAGTATTCCAAATACTTCCTCTCGAGGGTCAGGAATTCTATGGACCTCCACTCCTATAACATTATCCAGTTTGTCCACAAATTTTGAATAGGTGAGATCCTCCGGTGGAGAGGAATAGTCTGAAGGCTCTTCCAGTGGGTCAGAGGGAATTCCCATTGAATTGTCTGATGATCCAGTTGAGAGCCTTGGATGCAGACTAGAGAAGAGTGCTGAACTATATCCGGTTGTTCCTCTGGAACCAGAGATGGATGCTACTTAGGAGAAGGAGGAGTGATTGATGGATCTGCATCTCTCCCTGAACCTGGAAGTTGCAGAGGAGAAAATTTTGGATGCAACATTGAAAAAAGATATATTATTTTTAAATCATAGAAGAGATCTGGCCCATTGGCCTGTTGTGATTTAATGGCCTATGGAGTTTTAGCAGATTTTGAATGGTGCTGCTCCTCGAGGGGAATGGGAATGTCTACCCCGAAGATGCACCTTTGCGGATAAAATCTTTATAGGTGATTGTGGTTTCCAAGACGCTCACTCACGATCAGGAGGTCTAACCTTGGGTGAGAGCCCTTCCTGAAGTATGAGTTGCTGTTTCTATGAGTGGGTAGATAATCCCAAGCACACTGAGCGGTCCTCTGGCAATGAAGTCAACTGCGAACTAATCAATACCGGGAGAGGTGAGACCCAAGGAGGCTGAGATAGAATATCCTGGAAAGGATCTTGTATTGGAGACCTATGCTTACGTCGACTTGATTCAACTCTGCCAGTCGCCTTGATTTTTTGTGATGCATGCATTGATGAATGCTTTGTGTGCGTTGATACTGCACCCTGCTTAAGATGGCTAGTCTGTGTTGATGCGCAGTGCTTTGTGGGACGTGGCACAAGTTGCTCTGTTGATTTGTGCATCGAAGCTCATGTCGATATGTTTCTTTTCCGACACTCTTTCGGACATCTTCGATACATCTTGCACATTAGTCTGGTACTGATCTTTAGACAGCGCCGATCATTTCGGATCTGGAGTAGATTTTGGTTTCTTAGGTGCCGTAGCGACCTCAAACCCTGAAGGAATCAGGTGCTTCTTACCCCTTGGCTCCTCCAAAGAAGCCCTTCTGGCCACCTCATTCACAGACTATTTGTGCCCCGGGGATTAGTGGATGGAGAGTTTTGGTTAAGGTGCATAACTACCTGAGACCGACGAGGCACCTTCTCGCTCCTGGAGTCTGGTGATCTTTGCTGCTCTCTGCCTTTTTGCTGTGGGGAACATGCGGCCGCAATCTTTACATGTTGCCTGGTCATGATCTGAACCTAGGCAAATATAACAATAGCTATGGTTGTCAGTGATGGACATTGTGTGTCCGCACTGAAAATATTTAAAGCATGGTTTTTTGGGGCCAGATATTATAGCACTGAAAAGTGCTGTTTTGGGAATCGCTAACGCGATAGAGAAGAAAATAGAAAAGAACTAGAAGAAAACCCTGAAGAGATGCGCAGAGAAGAACACATGTCCGTGCCTAAGTGCAGGGAAAAAAACAAAACTGAAGAGATGGGTTTCGTGCAGGAAGTGCCACACAGACGCAGTAGTTCAAAACTAACTTGGACAAGAGAATATCCGTGAGAATGCAGTCAGTGATGTTACCCAAATAGCATGGCTAATTCAGCCTGCTTATCAATGGAAAATCAACATGAGAACATGCCATACTGGGTCAGACCAAGTGTCCATCAAGCCCAGCATCCTGTTTCCAACAGGGCTAATCCAGGCCATAAGAACCTGGCAAGTACCCAAAAACTAAGTCTATTCCATGTTACTGTTGCTAGTAATAGTAGTGGCTATTTTCTAAATCAACTTAATTAATAGCAAGTAATGGTCTTCTCCTCCAAGAACTTATCCAATCCTGTTTTAAACACAGCTACACTAACTGCACTAACCACATCCTCTGGCAACAAATTCCAGAGATTAATTGTGTGTCGAGTGAAAAAGAACTTTCTCCAATTACTTTTAAATGTGCCACATGCTAACTTCATGGAGTGTCCCCTAGTCCTTCTATTATCCAAAAGAGTAAATAACAGATTCACATTTACCCGTTCTAGACCTCTCATGATTTTAAACACCTCTATCATATCCCCCCCTCAGCCATCTCTTCTCCAAGCTGAAAAGTCCTAACTTCTTTAGTCCTTCCTCATAGGGGAGCTGTTCCATCCCCTTTATCATTTTGGTCGGCCTTCTCTGTACCTTCTCCATCGCAATTATATCTTTTTTGAGATGCGGCGACCAGAATTGTACACAATATTCAAGGTGCGGTCTCACCATGGAGCGATACAGCGGTATTATGACATTTTCCATTTTATTCACCATTACTTTTCTAATAATTCCCAACATTCTATTTGCTTTTTTGACTGCTGTAGCACACTGAATCGACGATTTCAATGTGTTATCCATTATGAATCCTAGATCTCTGTCTTGGGTGGTAGCTCCTATTATGGACCCTAATATTGTGTAGCTATAGCATGGGTTATTTTTCCCTATATGTATCACCTTGCACTTATCCACATTAAATTTCATCTGCCATTTCAATGCCCAATTTTCCAGTCTCACAAGGTCTTCCTGCAATTTATCACAATCTGCTTGTGATTTAACTACTCTGAATAATTTTGAATCTGCAAATTTATTACCTCACACGTAATATTCCTTTCCAGATCATTTATAAATATATTGAAAAATATGGGTCCCAATCCCCGAGGCACTCCACTGCCCACTCCCTTCCACTGAGAAAATTGTCCATTTAATCCTACTCTGTTTCCTGTCTTTTAGCCAGTTTGTAATCCACGAAAGGACATCGCCACCTATCCCATGACTTTTTACTTGTCCTAGAATAGAAGCCTCTCATGAGGAACTTTGTCAAATGTCTTCTGAAAATCCAAATACACTACATCTACCGGTTCACCTTTATCTACATGTTTATTAACTCCTTCAAAAAAGTGAGACAGATTTGTGAAGCAAGACTTGCCTTGGGTAAAGCCATGCTGACTTTGTTCCATTAAACCATGTCTTTCTATATATGTTCTGTGATTTTGATATTTAGAACACTTTCCACTATTTTTCCTGGCACTGAAGTCAGCCTAACTGGTCTGTAGTTTCCTGGATTGTCCCTGGAGCTCTTTTTAAATATTGGAGTTACATTAGCCACCTTCCAGTCTTCAGGTACAATTGATGATTTTAATGATAGGTTACACATTTTTACTAATAGGTCTGAAATTTCATTTTTTAGTTCCTTCAGAACCCTGGGGTGTTTACCATCTGGTCCAGGAGATTTACTATTCTTCAGTTTGTCAATCAGGCCTACCACATCTTCTAGGTTCACCATGATTTGGCTCAGTCCATCTGAATCATTACCCATGAAAACCTTTTCCAGAATGGGTATCTCCCCAACATCCTCTTCAGTAAACACCGAAGCAAAGAAATTGTTTAATCTTTCCGCAATGGCCTTATCTTCTCTAAGTGCTCCTTTAACCCCTAGATCATCTAACAGTCCTACTGACACTCTCACAGGCTTTCTGCTTTGGATATATTTACTGTGAGTTTTTGCCTCTATGGCCAACTTCTTTTCAAATTCTCTCTTAGCCTGTCTTATCAATGTTTTACATTTAACTTGCCAACGCTTATGCATTATCCTAATTTCTTCTGTTGAATCCTTCCAATTTTTGAATGAATGAAGATCTTTTGGCTAAAATAGCTTTTCTCTCCTCATCTTTTAACCATGCCGATAATTCGTTTTGCCTTTCTTCCACCTTTCTTAATGTGTGGAATACATCTGGACTGTGCTTCTAGGATGGTATTTTTTTTTTTAACAATGGCCACGCCTCTTGCACACTTTTTACCTTTGTAGCTACTCCTTTCAGTTTTTTTCTAACTATTTTTCTCATTTTATCAAAGTTTCCCTTTTGAAAATTTAGCACGAGAGCCGTGGATTTGCTTACAGTCCCCCTTCCAGTCATTAATTCAAATTTGATCATATTATCACTATTGTCAAGCGGCCCCACCACCGTTACCTCTCTCACCAAATCCCATGCTCTGTTGAGAATTAGATTGGAGAAATTACTTACCTGATAATTTCGTTTTCCTTAATGTAGACAGATGGACTCAGGACCAATGGGTATAGTGTACTCCTGATAGCAGTTGGAGACGGATCAGATTTCAATCTGACGTCAGCTCTAGTACATATACCCCTGCAGGAAGTGCAGCTCTTAAGTATTATCCTTGAAAAGCATTGTGGATATATGCATGACTGAATAATTTGAATAACTTGATTAACTTTATAACTTGGTTAACTTGATTAATTTGAACTGAATTGGCTATAGCTGGAGACCGCCAGTGCCCTCAACCGAGAAACGTCGACACCCGGTAGGATGGGTGTCCTAGATGGAGGAAAGTATGGCTTACCCTTGAATCACTCGCTCCCGGGGATGTCCCCCAAGAATTCCATGAGTAACGGTAGCCGTGGGTGGGATGCTGAGTCCATCTGTCTACACTAAGGAAAACGAAATTATCAGGTAAGTAATTTCTCCATTTCCGAGCGTGTAGCAGATGGACTCAGGAACAATGGGATGTATAAAAGCTACTCCAAAACCGGGTGGGAGGCTGCCCATGACCCACTTAGTACTGCCCTTGCAAATGCTGTGTCCTCCCAAGCCTGAACATCCAGGCGGTAAAACCTGGAGAAGATGTGGATGGAGGAACCGGGCGTTCGGGGCTTAAATTAGGAGGGGAAAGCGGCGGAGGAGGATCCCCTCCCCCCAGAGCTTGAGCATCATTGGCACCGGAGGAATTCAAAATGGCCACCTTTCCCACGCTTAGCGGGGACGGGGCAGGCCGAGGAAGAGAAGCAGAGTGAGTCCTGCCGGAGCCGCGCGTACGCAGCAGAGACTGTCTTCTGCCTGAAACAGGCAGGTCCGAAGGCCCTTCGCCCCCGGGGAGGCAACGAAAACAGAGGCTGTCGCGGGAAAGCCGCACTGCCTGTTCCCCACATGCCGAACACCTCTACCCCCACGGCATGACCGACGAAGCAAGAGAGAAGAAAAAAAAATCAGTAAGATCTCCTGTACCGGGTAATGATAAAAACAGGCCTTGCTTTTATGTTTATTAGTATTATGTATTTTTTTATTATTTTTTTTTGCCTCAGGGGAATGTACCTCCCTGGAATGTCACTGTAATTTAGCTCCCTTCAGAGGAATTAAGCGTCTCTGGAATCAGAGGGGAATGGGTCCGGCCCACCGGTAAATCCCCCCTACCTGGGCATCAACAAACTTCCTCCGGGTATCAAGGCTTGTGGGCACAGAGACCGTAGTTCTCATATATAATTAAAAAAAAATTTTTTTTTTTACTTACTAAAGGTTGATCTAGTCAATGATCATCAGGGATTAAGAACCCCTTTGCTCTATTAGAAAGAAATCACAGCTTTAGAGAGGATCAGGACCGCAGGGTATGTCTTCCTTCACCTGCTGGAGTCAGAGAAATACTGGAGAATTGCAGGTGGCACACTGGGTTATCATAGGGTGCCTTGAACTTTATTCTCTGACTCCACCTGCTGGAAGGGAGACACAACCCAGCAGCATGGACTGATCATGGTACGTACAGGGAAACAAACATTTCAAAGTTTGCTTTTTGTTTGTATTTTCATTCTGCTTTTTAATTGATAGGGATAAGTTAGAATTTTTTTTAGCTCAGGTGAGTTTTTAGTTACAGGCACTTGGACTACTTTTCTTATTATTGGAACTTCACTGTCGGGATGCCCTAATTCTAATGCATCATTAGTATCCTTTGAAGATACCTCCCTCCAAACCATGTGCTGCAGAGCGACTGTCGGCTTTCCCCTTTGTTCTAGTTTAAAAGATGCTCTCTCTCCTTTTTAAAGGTTAGAGCCAGCAGTCTGGTTCTACCTTGGGTAAGGTGGAGCCCATCCCTTTGGAAGAGACTCCCCTTCCCCAAAAAGTTCCCCAGTTCCTTACAAAGCTGAATCCCTCTTCCTTGCACCATCATCTCATCCATGCATTGAGACTCCGGAACTCTGCCTGCCTCTGGGGACCTGCATGTGGAACAGGGAGCATTTCAGAGAATGCTACCCTGGAGGTTCTGGATTTAAGCTTTCTACCCAAGAGCCTAAATTTGGATTCCAGAACCTCCCTCCCACATTTTCCTATGTCGTTGGTGCCCACATGTACCACGACAGCCGGCTCTTCCCCAGCACTGTCTAAAATCCTATCTAAGTGACGCGTGAGGTCTGCCACCTTCGCACCAGGTAGGCATGTTACCAGGTGATCCTCATGCCCACCGGCCACCTGGCTGTCTACATTCCTAATAATAGAATCACCAACTATGACGGCCGACCTAACCCTTCCCTCCTGGGCAGTAGGCCTTGGGAAGATATCCACAGTGCGAAAGGACAATACACCACCTGGAGAGCAGGTCCTTGCTACAGAATCCTTTCCTGCTGCACCAGGTTGATGCTCTCCGATCATGAGACCTTCTTCCTCCAAAGCAGCACCAGGGCTGCCAGTCTGAAGTTGGGACTTGGCTACTGTGTCCCTGAAGGTCTCTTCTATATACCTCTCTGTCTGCCTCAGCTCCTCCAGGTCTGGCACTCTAGCCTCCAGAGACCGGACTCGTTCTCTGAGAGACATGAGCTCTTTGCTTTGCATGTACATGTACAATTTCTCACAGGCGGTTAAAAAATCACATATGTGACACTCAATGCAAAAGACTGGGAAGCCCCCCTCTTGCTGCTGGACTGCTGCCTTCATCTCAAATTTGTGCAGTTCCTAGTTAAGTTTTATGTTGCTATGGGAGTAGGAATGTGTCTAATTAACATCCTTTAAATGAATTAGGAAACTCACTATATGTCTGGTAGTGGCCTACAGGGGAATGATCAAACTCAATAAGGCTGGGGTTTTTTTGTGTGAAAGTGGCACCTGCCTATAAATAAAGGATGAGCTAGGCATGGGTGGGTGAGGGGTGAGAGGGTTGGGAAATACAAATAGTAACTTCTGTTAGTCAGCCAGAGTGACTCACTGCTCTCTTGATTAAAAAATGTTGGTCCCTAATCATACCAAATCACACTACCTTAAACCTTTCCAAGGTGAGTAACTGAACTTTTCAACCTTTTTACTTAGGTATTCACTGCTCCTAGCTTATTTCAAGCTTCTGGCTAACTTTTTTTTTTTTTTTTTTAATATACAAAACACTAACTTCTATTTATTTGCTGCCTTACTGACTATTAAAAGTACAAACACACAAATACACTAAATAATATTCCCCAATAGTTAACTTCGCCCCAATACTTTTAAAAAAGAAAATTTCCCAAGCAAAAGCTTACTGATTCCTTTCAGCCACCAGCAAGGTGATCCTCTCCTCTCAGGGAGCAGCCAAGCTGGGAAAGTATAGGGTAGGGTAGGGGTGATCATATACGATAATCTCAGGGTAGAGAAACACTGACAAGCGGTAGCCAGACCTAGAAGAATGCTAGATTACAAGTTATTGGTCTGACCTCATCTGCAGTACTGTATCCAATTATGGAGGCTGAACCTCAAAGGATATGGAGGCTGAACCTCTGAAAGGATAAGGCGTACAGATGATCCAGAGAAGGGTCTGCACCAAAAGATTTATGAATTGAGGCATAAGGATCTACATATGTATACTCTAGATAAAAGGTGAGAAATAGAGAATATGATAGAGATATTCAAAAGTATAAACACACAAGCAGTAAACATTTTTCGGTGGAAAAAGTTCTAGAAGAAGAGGTCGTGATAGGAGGCTCAAAGGAGGTAGACAAAGAAAGAACAATACAAAAGATTTCTTCATGGATAGGTTGATAGTCTTGCAGGCCGATAAAGAAAGGTGCATTCAGCAGAACGCACCTTTCTACCTGCACTTCAACGCACATTTTCTGTACGCAAAACTTACTGCCGATACAGCAAGGAGTTCTGTATGCAGAAAACGAGAAATCCTAAATGGGAGTACTGCTAAGCACCCTCGCAATGAAATTCCATATAAATTAGTGCATTACGCAGTTCGCCCTGATTCAGAGAGAGACTGCTTTTGGCCAGCGCACCTTTCTTAGTGCTGGAAACTTAACCACTGGGTCAGAGCTGGAATTAAGTTTTGAAAGCTACTGCTTTTGCACTTAACATTGGTAAAATAAAATATGAAACAGTCCTCAGATAAGTACTAATTTATCCAGCTAAATGGCCAAATGCTAATTCTCTGCCATTTACCCATGTAAGTACTGATTTATCCTGCTATCTGGCAGCGATTAGCCACTACCACTTAGCTGGATAAGTCAGTACTTAATCTATCTGGCGCAGTTCACTGCTACTTAGCTGGACAAAATGCGCGTTATCTGTAAAATTATCTGGCTAAGTAGCAATGTGCTGCACTAGATAGCTGGTTAAGAACCGACTTATTTGGCTAAGTGGCAGTGGCTAACCACTGCCAGAAAGCTGGATAAATCAGTATTTATCCAGCTACGTGGCGGCGGCTACTGCCATCTTGATCTGCTTATTAGGGATGCCTCCCTCATTCCAGAGTTAAAATGTGTGTTTTGCCTGTGCCAAAACATACAATTATGTTTTGCCTGTGCCAAAACATACAATTATGTTTTGCCTGTGCCAAAACATACAATTATGTTTTGCCTGTGCCAAAACATACAATTATGTTTTGCCTGTGCCAAAACATACAATTATGTTTTGCCTGTGCCAAAACATACAATTATGTTTTGCCTGTGCCAAAACATACAATTAATGCATTTTTTTTTTAAAACTCCCGATGCATTTGCATAGCATTAGCTTACTGCATCAGGAATTTTTAAAAAGTAATTTTATCTGAGCGTTAAAAATGTGCACTGAAAATCAGCAGAGAGTTTAACTCTCAGATTATTGCATCAGCCTACAAGAGCAGGAGGTGATGGCGGCAAAAACTGCAATAGAATTCAAGGCAGCATGGGATGAGCAAAGATGATCCTTAGCTAAAAGAAGAGAAAGGCAAGACAGCGATTTAACTGTTACATAAGGTACTGAATATGAGTGTAAGACAAAGGAGGAAGAGAGCGTGAGAAAAAGAACAAACTATTCTGTACATTCCACCTGACCTCGCCATGGGTTAGAAATGATGCACTAGATCAAAACTTACCTTGCCATATGCGGTCTTAAAAGCTGCCTTTATTTTCTGTCGTTGGTCATTTGAACAATTGGCAACAACATCAATGATAGCTTGCTCATTCGTCCCTTCAAAACAAAAAGTATTATGGTTCACGTGACATGCAAAATTTCAGTGCTGAAACTAACTGGTACATAAAGAATGTTTTCTACCTCCTTCTGAATATCAGAAACGTATTTCTAAAGTGTCTCCTCAGAGGTGGCTACTTATAAAATTCCCAAGTCTTGTAAGCATATTAGGATCTTATTGTGATGAGGGCTCTATAGAAATCAAAATTTTTATTCTAATTCTTAATTATTTTACAAGCCTCTGTCCTATCTCACATCAGGATTTCTCGATATACATAACAGATTTCTAAATTAGTGAAAGAAGGCAGTAATGCAGTCAAGTGGCTCAAGAATAGAGCTGAGACTTCAGAGAGCTCCTGGGAATTGTGGGTTTAAATACCTGCTCTATCAATGATATAAGTCCTGGTTCAACTGACTGTGGCCTAGTCAATTTATATCTTTTCCTGCTACAAATTCTCCGAAATACTAGAAAAAAAAAAATCACTGTCTACATTAACATGGCTTTAAGTGAGTAAAATTAACAATAGCAACAGCATTATTCCTCCTCTCCTTCAGAGATTATCATGCAATGTGTAAGCAACAGCCTTGCCACCCACTTTAGAGGTGGCTGCATGTCCATTTCTGAGTCAACTATAAAGCTATAGTCTCGGAAGATCCCTTGCTGTCTAGTTAGTTGCTCAGAGGGTAACCAGCTCCCATGCAGTATTACTTGTATGAATACATCAAAGGATTATACATCTCAATTTTATTTTCTTCTTCTCTTAAGAAAAGATGCCTAATCTTATAAAACTTTTCCTATAAGAGCAACCCCTCCATCACACCTTCCCAATACCTATTTTACAACACAGCCTGTCAGCAATAGGAAAACCTAACAGATCATTCATACTACAACCCAAACGACAGGCGCTACACCGAAACCTTAAATCATTCGCCCCAATTTTGATAACACCCATCACCCAACTCTTAGGCCTCACTGTATTCTCACTTTCATTATTCAATGCACAATCTCTGTCCAAGAAATCAATAATCCTCAACGACTATCTCCTTGATACCAAACCAGATATATGTGCCATAACGGAAACATGGCTCAAACCCACGGACACAGCAATTACAAACCAACTTCCCACATCAAACTACGACATTTTCTCCATCCCCCGACTGAAAAAAAAGAGGAGGACGACTCCTATTTGCATCAAAAAAAGACCTCGGGTTCATCCAGCACCCATACATCTCAGACTCTAAACTAGAAATGGGTCTCTTCACCTCGGAACAACTACAAATCCTACTCGTCTACGCCCCTCCGGGCCTCCTTGAGACAGACCCCTCCCCCTTAGTAGAGGAAATCACAACCCTCATCAAACTGGACGCCCCAGCAATTATCCTAGGAGATTTTAATCTGCATGTGGACAACCCTACCCTATCATCCAGCTGTGAATCCTTTCTCTCAGCCCTGGGGTTCAAACAAATAGTTAGCAAACCCACACACAAAGCAGGCCACACGCTGGATCTTATCTTCATTAACCCAGGCATCAAACATTCTTCACGCCTCAAAAGCAAGAAGGTCCCTTGGTCTGATCACTCACTTATCTCAACCTCATTCTCATTGAAAAAATCCTCCACCTCCATAGGGCCCTCACCATCTTTCCCATACAGAAGATCCTGCTCTACAGAAGACCTCAGCTCCCACCTAGCCTCTCAACTTCCATCCATTGATCTCTCAAACCCGAACACAGCTCTCCGCTCCTGGAAAGCCATCACAGACTCCATAGCCAACAAGCTTTGTCCGCTTACAACCAAAAAATCACTCCCAAACGGCTCCAAAAGACAACCATGGTTCACGGAAGAACTAAGAAAGCTAAAACAAAATCTAAGACAGAAAGAGAGCGACTGGCGCAAATCCCCAAGCACCAATACACGATCCATCTACAAAGCCACCCTCCATCAATACAAGTCAACTACCTCTAAATCCAAAAGGGACTACTATGCATCCAAGATTCACCACTTAATCTTCGACGCAAAAGCCCTCTTCGCCTATGTCTCCAATCTCACCCAAATCAACCCACAGGAGATTCCCAACAACCTAGCACAATCCAAAGCTGAAGAACTTGCTCTTCATTTTCACAAAGTCAACAGCCTTCTAACTCATCTGCCTTCTAATCCCACCGACCCTGCTCTTTACCAGTCTCTTCAACAGTCATCCCTCAACAACAATGGTCTAGAAACACTTGAACCCATCTCTATCTTAGAGATACAAACTCTTATAAGAAGAATGAAACCTTCCTCCCATCCTTTAGATACTATCCCCACCAAACTGCTCCTGGCCATCCCTGACTCCATCGCTAAAACATTGTCGGACATCATAAACTGCTCACTCTCCCAAGGACTTTATCCTGACGACCTCAAATTGGCCTCTATCAAACCTCTACTTAAGAAACCCAATTTGGATCCTAAAGACCCCAACAACTTCCGTCCTATCGCCAATCTCCCATTCATAGCCAAGATTCTAGAAAAAGTTGTCAATACTCAACTCTCCGAATACATTGAAGAAAACAAAATCCTATTCCAATCACAATACGGATTTCGCAAATCACTGAACACAGAATCCCTCCTCATCTCCATGTCGGACTTCATATTAATGGGCCTTGACAAAGGTCAATCCTTCCTCTTAATTCTGCTGGACCTATCAGCCGCCTTTGATACGGTCAATCATTCCATTCTCACTTCCATTCTGGCTTCTATAGGTATCTCAGGCACTGCACTCTCATGGTTTAAATCTTTTCTATCCAACAGAGGCTTCAAGGTTAAGATACAGAACAAAGAATCTTCAAGAATGGACGCATCCATAGGAGTCCCTCAGGGCTCCTCACTGTCACCTACACTCTTTAACATTTATCTTTTACCAATCTGCCAACTCCTCTCCAACCTTAACCTCAAACATTTCCTCTACGCCGACGACATCCAGATCGTGATACCCATTAAAGAATCTTACACAAAAACACTGGTTCACTGGGAAAATTGTCTCTTCGAAATTAAACATCTCCTGTCTAACCTAAACCTAGTTTTAAACTCCTCTAAAACAGAACTGCTACTCATCTCCCCAGATAACTTTTCCATCTCTAATCCTCCAACTATCCCAACTACTACACAGGTGAGAGATCTAGGAGTATTAATTGATAACCGGATGAACCTCAAAGCATCCATCAACAGAACCACCAAGGACTGTTTCCACAAACTCCAAGTTCTAAAAAGAATTAGACCACTCTTCCACACTCAGGATTTCAGAACCATTCTACAAGCTATCATTTTTTCTAAGATCGATTACTGTAACTCTATCCTTCTGGGCCTTCCTTCCTCCTACACTAAACCCCTTCAGATGTTACAAAACGCTGCGGCAAGATTACTGACAAATTCCAGAAGGAGGGACCATATATCTCCAATCCTAAAAGATCTCCACTGGTTGCCTGTTCACTTTAGAATCCTCTACAAATCTCTTTCCATAATATACAAAACCATCCATCAACACACCCCACTCGACTTACAAGTCCCATTCCAAATTTATAACTCCTCCAGACCAACAAGAGACGCACTCAGAGGATCTCTTCAAGTGCCCCCAGCCAAAACTACCAGACACATTACCTTGAGAGATCGGGCCTTTTCAACAGCCGGCCCCCTTCTGTGGAACTCCATCCCACCGGACCTAAGACAGGAGCCCAGCCTCCCAACCTTCAGGAAGAGACTTAAGACCTGGCTATTTAAAAAAGCGTTCCCGGACACCGATTAATTCTATTCAGCCAGATCTACCACTTCCACATGTAAAAATGTTATTACTAATGTAAATACCTATACCTAATTCTCTCCCTTTTCTTCTCTTCTCCCAGTTCTATTACCTTGTTATTTGTAACTGCTTCCTTCTACACTAATAGGTTATTCAACTGTTCATTGTACACCCCTGTTATATGTAAACCGGCATGATGTGTTTGCAACATGAATGCCGGTATATAAAAATTTTAAATAAATAAATAAATAAATATTAAATTTTATGGCCCTTCATTCCTCTTTTTCTATAACCCTGGCATCTTTCCCCTGTGGTGTGAGGCCCAGAACTGTATCCCCAATTCTAGGGGTGCCTTATCAGAGGTCACAAGGAAAACTCAAGCAGACAGGCAGATCATAAAGTGCAAAAAAAAATAAAATGTCTTCCTAGCAGTCTTTCAAAACAATAATACAGAAATTGCATAACTTCAGCAATTTGCAAAGAAGGGTCTGAAAAGGAACAAAGCATTTGTAGCCCTAGAAAAACAGCATTATAAGGAACAAAATCCACATCTCCTTACGCTTTTTCCTTGCTCTCTGATTTATAGTGCCTTTCAACTTTATACAGCTTTAGTACCTGTAAAATCTGTCTGGGATCCAACAGGTTACTGTCTGGGATCCAACAGGTTACTGTCTGGGATCCAACAGGTTACTAGTCTCACTGGCCAGAAAACCAAGACTGGATTACAGGTAGTGAACAACCATGTAATCTACACTAAAATGACATTTTTCCTGTTTCAGGGGGTCTCATGTCAAAATGGCTTACTTAACCTTCACTTCACTCCATGTTAGATGTTTGAGGGGCTAAAGGGGCACTTAGGAAAGATAAGGCCATTGCAGAAAGACTAAATTAATTCTTTGCTTCTGTGTTTTCTGAGGAGGATGTTGGGGAGATACCCATTCTGGAGACTGTTTTCAAGGGTGTCGATTCAGATGAACTGACCCAAATTACAGTGCACCTGGAAGATGTAGTAGGCCAGACAAACTGAAGAGTAGTAAATCACCTGCACCAGTTGGCACATACCCCACGGTTCTGAAAGAACTAAAAAATGAAATTTAAGACTTATTACAAGTAATTTGTAACCTATCATTAAAATCATCCATTATACCTGAAGACTAGAAGATGGCCAATGGAACCCCAGATATATAAAAAGGCTCCAGAGATGATACGGGAAACTATAGACCAGTGAGCCTGACTTCCTGGCCAGGAAAAATCATAAAAACTATTATAAAGAATAAAATCACAAATAGAATGATTTAATAGGATACAGCCAGCATGAATTTACCCAAGGGAAGTCTTGCCTCACAAATCTGCTACTTTTTTTTGAAGTGGTGAATAAACATGTGGATAAAGATGAACTGGTAGATGTGGTGTGTTTGGATTTTCAGAAGGCGTTTGACAAAGTCCCTCATGAGAGGCTTCTAAGAAAATTAAAAATTCATGGGCTAGGAGGCGATGTCCTTTTTGTGGATTGCAAACTGGTTAAAAGACAGGAAACCGAGAGTAGGACTGAATGGTAAACAGTGAAGTATCTCAGGGATCTGTACTTGGACTAGTGCTTTTTAATATATTTATAAATGATCTGGAAAGGAGGTAGGACAAGCAAGATAATCAAATTTGCAGATGATACAAAATTATTCAGAGTAGTTAAATCACAAGCAGTCGAGATAAAATGCAGGAGGATCTTGTGAGACTGGAAGACTGGGCGTCCATATGGCAGATAAAATATAATGTGGAAAAGTACAAGGTGATGCATATAGGGCAAAATAATCCATGCTGTATCTACAAAATGTTAAGTTCCATTTTAGGAGTTAGCACCTAGGAAAAAAAGTCTGGGTGTCATAGTTGATATTATATTGCAATTATCAGTTCAGTGCGCTGTGGAAGTCAAAAAAGCAAACAATGTTAGGAATTATTAGGAAGGCAATGGAAAATAAAATGAAGGATGTCATAATGCCTCTGTATCACTCCATGGTGAGACCGCACTTTGAATACTGTATTCATTTGTGGTTGCTGAATCTTTATTAAAAAAAAAAAAAAAAAAAAAAAAAAGATATAGTTGCACTGGAGAAAGTACAGAGAAGGGTGACCAAGATGATAAAGGGCATAGAACAGCTCCCCTATGAGGAAAGACTAATAGGGTTAGGCCTATTCAGCTAAGAGAAGAAATGGCTGAGGAGGGATATGATAGGCGTCCACAAAATCATGAAAAGACTTGAACGGGTAAATGTGAAACGGTTATTTAATATTTTGGATAATAACAGGACTAGGGGGCACTCCATGAAGTTAGCAAGTATCACATTTAAAAAAAAAAAAAATCTGAGAAAATTCTCACACTCAATGCTCAATTAAGCTCTGGAATTTGTTGCAAGAGGATGTGGTTAAGGCAGCTAGTGTAGCTGGGTTTAAAAAAAGATTTAGATAAGTTCCTGGAGGAGAAGTCCATAAGCTTCTATTAATCAATAGAGAATAGCCACTGCTTGTTGCCAGAATTAGTAGCATGGGACCTATTTAATGTTTGGGTACTTGCCGGGTACTTGTGACTTGGATTAGCCACTCTTGGAAACAGGATACTAGGCTTGATGGACCCTTGGTCTGAACCAATATTATATATCTAAAATGCCAGCTCTTGTTTAGCATTATAGACTGTAGCCTGGCTTTCAAAGCTTATGCCAAGTGTATTCCAGAACTCTTTTTCTGAGTGGTTTGAGAAAGCCCTGACTCACTCTTGTGGCCTAGGTGTATCTCTATGTTGGGTTTTTTTTTGTTGTTTTTTTTTTTTTATCTATAATGTATGTTGTGTTCTATCCAACTGCTCAGTGCCCAGGATAAGCACATCCCTTTTGATAGAACTGAATCCTGAATAAGGTTTACAACCCTCCACCACTTAGTATCATTAGTTAAAATAGTTATATTATTAGCAATTCGTACTGTGGATCATTTATAAAATTGTTAAAGTAGTAAGCATTTATTTCACTTGATATACTACAATTCAATTAAAACCATCAAAGTGATTATCAAAAAGGAACAAATCAAAGTTTAAGAACCCATTTTATAATAAAATTACAATAATACATAATCATAATATTTTCAAAAGCAATAAAATTCCAAACAAATTGAAACACAAATAAAATATCAGTAAAGTGCAAAGAAATTTTTCATTAAAAAAATTCTTTATTATTTAACATCCTAATGTTAAAAAAGAAGTTTGTAAGAATAACCATGTTTTAAGAGGCTTTTGAAATGTTGTATGATTATTCTTGTTCCAGATTGACTGGAGCAGTGGTACAAAACACAACTTTGTGAGTAGACTCTAGCCTACTCGTCGTGGCAGAAGGAATGACTTTGGAAGACTGACAGTTAATACAGAAGCAAAAAGTTAGCCAGGTACTGAAGATACCTTCTATATAATGCTTCATAAACTAATGAAAGCATTTGGAACTTAATCTTGGCTGTTATAGGTAAACTAATTAAGCCTAATCAAAAGGGGGATAACTGAGTCACTCTACTTAGCTCCAAATAATTTAGCAGCTATATTTTGAATTGAGAAAATACTATTTACCTGATAATTTCCTTTTCTCTAATGAAGACAGGTTAATTCATGAACAGTGAGTTATGCACCTCTACCAGCAAATGTAAACGGAGCAAAGCTGTTATCAGCCTGACAGTATTCTCTGCAAAAGCCAACTGTGGACAAACTAACAATTCTTGATTATAACCATTAACAGACAACCACTCAAGCACCCAGCCAACAGGAAATACTGAGCTCAGGCAAACGGCCGGATTTTAAATGCCCTGCGCGCGTAAATCCGGCCGGATTTACGTGTGCAGGGCCCTCACGCGCCGGCGCGCCTATTTTGCATAGGTCGCCGGCGCGCGCAGAGCTCCAGGACGCGCGCAAGTCCCGGGACTTCGTAAAAGGGGCGTGTCGGGGGCGTTGCGTAAATGACGTGGTGTTTCGGGGGCATGGTCGAGGCCTCCGGACCAGCCCCCGGGTCGGGTGATGGTGCGCCAGCAGCCTGCTGGCGCGTGCAGATTTACGTCTGCTTTCAGCAGGCGTATATCTGCCAACAAAGGTAAGGGGGGGGGGGGGGAAGGTGGGGGGAGGGCGAAGGAAAGTTCCCTCCGAGGCCGCTCTGAAATCTGAGCGGCCTCAGAGGGAACAGGCAGCACGCGCTGGACTCAGCGTGCGCAGGTTGCACAAATGTGCACCCCCTTGTGCGTGCCGACCCCGGATTTTATAAGATACGTGCGGCTACACGTGTATCTTATAAAATCCAGCGTACTTTTGTTCGTGCCTGGTGCGCGAACAAAAGTATGCGCTCGCGCAAAATTATAAAATCTACCCCAAAGGGTGTAACATCACTAACCTAGGGACTGCAACTGACACCTGTTATCCTCAGAAACACAACCACTCAGGACGACAACAGAAACACAAACTGGCAGCCAGGTGCAGGAAGATGGATTAACCTGTCTTCACTAGAGAAAAGGAAATCGTTTCTCAGCATTCAGACTGGTTAATCCACGACCAGTGGGGTATATCCAAGCTACTCCCGAAGAGGGTGGGAGGCTGCCCACAGTTTGACCAACACTGCACATGCAAAGGCTGCATTCTTCTCTGGCCTGCACATCCAGATGGCAATACCTGGAATAAGTGTAAGGACAACTACGTCGCCGCTCGGCAAATTTCGATGGGAGACAGCAATCGAAGCTCCACCCATGACACTGCCTGAGCTCTAACCTGTTTAGGTAATGGCTGTGAATCTCCTTAATCCAGCAGGCTATTGTAGCCCATGATGCTGGATCACCATGTTTACCCCCATCGTGGAGTACAAACAGCCGGTCAGTCTTCCTAAGAGGTCTAAGAACCTCCAAATACCTCAAGAGATGTCGCTTGACATCCATGGACTGCAATAGACTATATTGATCTACATCTCTCTCCCTGTCCAGCATGGACAGGGAAATTGATTGATTCAAGTGAAAGTCCAAAATCACTTTTGGCAAAAAAATGACAGAACAGTTCACAGCTGGACTGCCCCTGGAGTCACTCGCAGGAATAGTTCCCAGCAAGAAAGTGCCTGAAGTTCAGAAACTACACACAGAACAAATTGCCATAAGAAAAACAGTCTTCAAGGTAAGTAACCTCAAGGAGCAGCTATGCAGTGATTGATAGGTGGGACCCACCAGAAAATCCAGAACCAGATTAAGGCTCCACAAAGGCACCAGCAACTGCAAGGGAGGACGAAGATGCTTCACCAACTTTGGATGGGCCGACAAGGGTCCACCGTTCCCCTGACCCCGGAAACAGGCAAGAACTGCAACCTGTACCTTTAAGGAATTAAGGGCCAAACCCTTAATCAACCCATCCTGCAAGAAGCCAAAACAAGAGGCATCTTAACCGAACAAGAAAGAACCCTCGTTCCTCACAGCAAGCCTCAAATACTCACCAAACCCGAAAACAAGCTAAGTGGAATATTCATGCTTCAGCAACTGTGCTTTTATAAGAGCCATACCGTAAAACAAAATCGAGTCAGATCTTCATGAAAAACAGGCCCCTGTCATAACAGATCTCTTTGGACCGGTGAGAGAAGAGTCCAAAAAGAGTCTCCACAGTTCTACATACCATGGCCTTCTGGGCCCTTCAGGAGCCACCAGAAGCACCACCTCGATTCTCCAAATCAACCTGCTCAGCCACTCCTGAATTAGAGCATCGATGCCCAGAGACCTTGGATCTCGCCTGCGACTGAAGAAATGAAGAACTTTTGCATTGTGTGATGTCGCTAGCAAGTGTAGCTATGGTAGGCCCCAGTAGCCCACTATGAGCTGGAAAGCCTCGTCTGACAATTCCCATTCTCCTGGATCCAGATGGTCTGCTGAGAAAACTGGTTCTCAGATTGTCTTTTCCCGCAATGTGGGAGACAGATCTCCTGGAGATGCACCTATGCCCATACCATGAGCTGGTCTATTTCCTGCGACACTTGTTGACTCCCTGCTGACTGATGTAAGACACACTGTCATCACAATGACATTACTCAGGTAGATTGAGCCTGCAAGCAGTCAAACTGTAAGCTTGCCAACCGAACAGCACCTGCTTCCAGACGACTGATGCTCCAGAGAGACTCCTCTGCACTCCAGCACTCTTGTGCCATCAACTCCTGACAGTAAGCCCCCCTACCCTGGAAGCATAAATCAGTCATGTGCACCAGCTATTCTGGAGCCTCCCAAGGAAACTCCCTTCTTTAGATGATCCACCTGCAACCAACATTTCAGTTGGATGGAAAATCTTTAACAGAAAATGAAGCCGTATCGAGCAGTCCTGAGACAGACTCCATCGAGCAAGCAGTGTGTGCTGAAGAGGACGCATATGTGCCCTTGCCCACAGAACCACCTATAGGGTGGCTGCCATCAAACCGAGTACCTGCAGGTAAGACCACACTGTTGGGTGAACTACTTCTATCAATTATCGCACCTGAGCCATCAGCTTTCGAATGCAGCAGATCTCCGGCAGAAAAACCCTACCTTTCTTTGTGTCAAAATCAACACCGAGATAATCCAGTTGTAAACTGTTGTTGACCAAGATCACCACCCAACCTAGCTCCTGCAGCAAGGAGATCACCTTGCGCGACGCTAGAAGACTCTCTTCCAAGCTTTTGGCCCAAATTAGCCAATTGTCTAGGTATATTTATTTATTTTATGATTTTTATATATCGCGTCGGTGTACAGAGAACAAAAACTTACGCCGGAGCGTTCTACATAAAACTGGACTAGAATGCCATCCTCTCTGAATGCTGCTGCTACCAACACCATGAGGAGCAGGTTCTGGGTGCGGTGGCCAAACCAAAAGGCAGTGCTTGAAACTGATGTTGCCCCAAAATGGCAAACCACAGAAACCACTGATGCTCCAGTTGAATGGGAATATGTAGATACGTCTGGATTTGTCAGAGGTGTAAGAAACTCCCCTCGATTGTACTGCCATTATTTATTTATTTAAAAACATATATAGCCCGCCCTTCTATGTTCAGGGTGGGTACAGTTACACATTCATAATCAACAAAAATTAAAATGAGTAAAATAAATTAATATTAGAACATAAGAACATAAGAAAATGCCATACTGGGTCAGACCAAGGGTCCATCAAGCCCAGCATCCTGTTTCCAACAGTGGCCAATCCAGGCCATAAGAACCTGGCAAGTACCCAAAAATTAAGTCTATTCCATGTTACCATTGCTAATGGCAGTGGCTATTCTCTAAATGAACTTAATAGCAGGTAATGGACTTCTCCTCCAAGAACTTATCCAATCCTTTTTTAAACACAGCTATACTAACTGCACTAACCACATCCTCTGGCAACAAATTCCAGAGTTTAATTGTGAGTTGGGTAAAAAAAGAACTTTCTCCAATTAGTTTTAAATGTGCCCCATGCTAACTTCATGGAGTGCCCCCTAGTCTATTATCCGAAAGAGTAAATAACAGATTCACATCTACCCGTTCTAGACCTCTTATAATTTTAAACATCTCTATCATATCCCCCCTCAGCCGTCTCTTCTCCAAACTGAAAAGTCCTAACCTCTTTAGTCTTTCCTCATAGGGGAGCTGTTCCATTCCCCTTATCATTTTGGTAGCCCTTCTCTGTACCTTCTCCATCGCAATTATATCTTTTTTGAGATGCGGAGACCAGAATTGTACACAGTATTCAAGGTGCGGTCTCACCATGGAGCGATACAGAGGCATTATGACATTTTCCGTTTTATTCACCATTCCCTTTCTAATAATTCCCAACATTCCGTTTGCTTTTTTGACTGCCGCAGCACACTGAACCGATTTCAATTTGTTATCCACTACGACGCCTAGATCTCTTTCTTGGGTTGTAGCACCTAATATGGAACCCAACATTGTGTAATTAAAGCATGGGTTATTTTTCCCTATATGCATCACCTTGCACTTATCCACATTAAATTTCATCTGCCATTTGGATGCCCAATTTTCCAGTCTCACAAGGTCTTCCTGCAATTTATCACAATCTGCTTGTGATTTAACTACTCTAAACAATTGTGTCATCTGCAAATTTGATTATCTCACTCGTCATATTTCTTTCCAGATCATTTATAAATATATTGAAAAGTAAGGGTCCCAATACAGATCCCTGAGGCACTCCACTGTCCACTCCCTTCCACTGAGAAAATTGTCCATTTAATCCTACACTCTGTTTCCTGTCTTTTAGCCAGTTTGCAATCCACGAAAGGACATCGCCACCTATCCCATGACTTTTTACTTTTCCTAGAAGCCTCTCATGAGGAACTTTGTCAAACGCCTTCTGAAAATCCAAGTATACTACATCTACCGGTTCACCTTTATCCACATGTTTATTAACTCCTTCAAAAAAGTGAAGCAGATTTGTGAGGCAAGACTTGCCCTGGGTAAAGCCATGCTGACTTTGTTCCATTAAACCATGTCTTTCTATATGTTCTGTGATTTTGATGTTTAGAACACTTTCCACTATTTTTCCTGGCACTGAAGTCAGGCTAACCGGTCTGTAGTTTCCCGGATCACCCCTGGAGCCCTTTTTAAATATTGGGGTTACATTTGCTATCCTCCAGTCTTCAGGTACAATGGATGATTTTAATGATAGGTTACAAATTTTTACTAATAGGTCTGAAATTTCAGTTTTTAGTTCCTTCAGAACTCTGGGGTGTATACCATCTGGTCCAGGTGATGTACTACTCTTCAGTTTGTCAATCAGGCCTACCACATCTTCTAGGTTCACTGTGATTTGATTCAGTCCATCTGAATCATTACCCATGAAAACCTTCTCCATTATGGGTACCTCCCCAACATCCTCTTCATTAAATACTGAAGCAAAGAAATCATTTAATCTTTCCGCGATGGCCTTATCTTCTCTAAGTGCCCCTTTAACCCCTCGATCATCTAACGGTCCAACTGACTCCCTCACAGGCTTTCTGCTTCGGATATATTTTAAAAAGTTTTTACTGTGAGTTTTTGCCTCTACAGCCAACTTCTTTTCAAATTCTCTCTTAGCCTGTCTTATCAATGTCTTACATTTAACTTGCCAACGTTTATGCTTTATCCTATTTTCTTCTGTTGGTTCCTTCTTCCAATTTTTGAATGAAGATCTTTTGGCTAAAATAGCTTCTTTCACCTCCCCTTTTAACCATGCCGGTCATCGTTTTGCCTTCTTTCCACCTTTCTTAATCTGTGGAATACATCTAGACTGTGCTTCTAGAATGGTAGTTTTTTTTTTAACAATGACCACTCCTCAGACATTTTTTTACTTTTGTAGCTGCTCCTTTCCGTTTTTTTCTAACAATTTTTCTCATTTTATCAAAGTTTCCTTTTTGTAAGTTTAGCACGAGAGCCTTGGATTTGCACACTGTTCCTCTTCCAGTCATTAAATCAAATTTGATCATATTATGATCACTATTGTCAAGCGGCCCCACCACCGTTACCTCTCTCACCAAGTCATGTGCTCCACTGAGCATTAGATCTAAAATTGCTTCCTCTCTCGTCGGTTCCTGAACCAATTGCTCCATAAAGCTATCATTTATTCCATCCAGGAACGTTATCTCTCTAGCGTGTCACAGACAGACTGTTTCAGTGTTGATACGCTTTTTTGAATAAATAGGTTTTAAGAGCTTTCTTAAAAAATGTGGACTCCTTCACAGATCTTAGTTCTTTGGGAAGGGAATTCCAAAGAGAAGGGCCTGCTAACGAGAAAGCATGTTCTCTGGTTTCATCAAGGTGCACTGCTCTAGGGGATGATATGTCAAGTGAGGGTTGACCAGAGGATCGGAGAACTTTGGAGGGAGTATGAATTTTCATAATTGCTCCAAGCCATGATGAGTGTATATTGTTGATAAGTGAGTGAATAATGGATATTAGTTTATATTGAATACAGTAGGGAATTGGAAGCCAGTGCAAAGATTGTAAAGTTGGAGTAACGTGGTCATGAAGAGGAGTTCCTGTTAAAAGTAGAGCAGCATTTTGAATAATTTGAAGAGGATGTGTTGCATATGCTGGAAGACCTATCAAAAGAGTTGCAATATTCAATACCAGAAAAAAGAAGAGATTGCAAAGCACGAAAGTCATTGAGTTCAAGTAATGGCTTCAAAAGAAGTAGAAATCTAAGCTTGTGAAAAGAAGATTGTGTTACAGTGGATAATTCTTGGTCATGGAACGTGCAGGGTCAATTAGAACCCAAGGTTACGTGCACCCCTGGATAGTCTACATTTTATGATTTTTAAGGTAATTTCTTTGGGAATATCAGCCACTGGGAATCAAGCATAAGATTTCCAAATGACAATTGACTACTTTTAAGTTCAAGAGAGGCGAAAAGGGCCCTCCTTCTTGGGCACAATGAAATAAATGGAATAATGACCCATATTTTCTTGTGACTTGGGCATTGGAATTGTAGCCCGCAAGCTCAGGAGCCTCGACAAAGCAGACTCCACTGCCTGACTCTTTTGCGGGGAGCTGCCATGAAGACGTCCCGAGGAACGCTGAGAAACTCCGGAGTATAAGCCATCCCTTATCACCTTCAGAACCCACTGATTTGATATTATTCTTACCTACCTAAAATAAATAAAAAAAATATATATATAGGTGACACCCTATCTCCTGCTCCAGGAGGTGGGTTGGGTAAACAAAAAAAGAATAGATGCCTTGATCTTTTCCAAATATTTATTAAAGTAGAGATGTGTTCAAAAGAATGCCCGACTCGGGCAGAGTTTCGCAGCTCAACAGCCGCTGCCTCAGGGGCTTAGACAATCAAGAATCTCAGCTGAATTATAGTGGTATTATATCATCAAGGTGACTGTAAACCACCGCTGCAAGATAACTTACACACTGCCATCATGTATTCAGTCTCCACTATGACGGCAGTGTGTAAGTTATCTTGCAGCGGTGGTTTACAGTCACCTTGATGATATAATACCACTATAATTCAGCTGAGATTCTTGATTGTCTAAGCCCCTGAGGCAGCGGCTGTTGAGCTGCGAAACTCGGCCCGAGTCGGGCATTCTTTTGAACATGTCTCTACTTTACTAAATATTTGGAAAAGATCAAGGCATCTATTCTTTTTTGTTTACCTAATGGCCATTATAGATCGCCTACCTCTCTGTTTTCTGGGACCAGGAGGTGGGTTGACACATTTTCATTGAAGGGGGGGGGGGGTCGGGAGACACTGCTACCCGAGCCTGTGCTCTGTCTGTGCTGTATGGGCCGAAAGGACAGATCTATTCAAAGGTCTAGCCCTCTGAGAAGCTGTTCCTCTGTAGGGTCAAAAATGTCTGAAACCCCTAGCACAGCCTCTCATGCCAAATGAGCGTGGTGCCTGCATCTTATCCTCTGGCAACTGAGGAACCTGGGACTCACCTATTTAATGGCCATTTTTTCTAACTCGCTCCCAAATAAAAGTGATCCTTTAAAAGGCAATTTTGTAAGAATAGACTTTGAATTTCTATCGGCCAACCAATTCTGCAGCCACAGCTGACACCTGGCCACTATCACCAAAGCCACCCCTCTGGCAGAAGTATGGACCAGGTTGCAGGCTGCAACCGCCAAAAAGGTGGCTGCCGCTTCCTTCACTGCCCTGGAATTCAAACCAGTCTTATCAACCTCCTGAGATAGAAGAAAACAAGCGCGAGCCACCAGGGAACAGCAAAACGCTATCTGCAAATTCATTGCCACTGCTCAAAGGTCTGCTTAAGAAAAGCCTCAATTCTCCTATCCCGAGCATCCTTCAATACTGCTCTCCCCCATCTATTGGAACGGTCGTCTGCTTGGTGACAGAACACAGCAGCGCATCCACTTTCAGAAAACACAACTGCTCCCTCGCCACCAGATCTAGGGGGTACAGACCTTCCAAGGATCATCCCTCTTTAAAAATTAGCTTCAAGAGCACCCCATTCAAGATCAACCTTTGAACAAGCTTCTTTGCTACTAGCGTCATGGATAAGGACGTCCAGTAGCAGCACGTGCAACAAGTGTTTGACAACTGTGCACACAACAGTGTGTGTGTACCCGGCAAGCCCGGACAGGACGCATCTCTGTCTCTCTCTATACAGAGAGATATGAGAGAGATATTTAGATGGGATATAGATATCTAGATAAGATATAGATACTCCATGAATGCTTGTACAACGAAAGCCCAAAATTTGGACACCAACTGCACAGTCCAGATGGACACTCAACCTGGACGCTCAGGCGTGAACCGATGACAGGCACTGCTTTCACGGGAGACTTGCGCAGAAGAAAGGCTGCGACAGCATTCGTGCGCTACCATGCGGTGTCCCAGCGAAGCCTGACAGTGGGGCCTACCCCAAAGGGCAGCTCAACCTGCCAAAACTACCACAACTCCTCAAGTCCCCCATGGAGACGGGAATGCACGTTGGGTCAGTGCGCCGAGGCTCGGAGACCAGAAACAGAAGAGGGGACAGGGATCCCTAAATCTCTCTTCTTACTTTAAAAAAAAAAAAATAAAAACAAATACAACCTCTTTACCTGAGCTTAGTCTGTCCTGGATGAGTACAGCATCGGTCTTTGGCTGCAAGGGGAGAGGGCTAATGCCTTCACAACCACACTCTGCTTCCTGCATCCACTGGCCTATCAACTGATTCTCTTCTGGCAGCCCGAAAAACCGGCTACTGAACAGAGGCACTCAACTGACAGAGGGATCATCAGATATCACCTCAGGAGGACTCGACAGAGAGGGACCTCAAGGTATCACCTCAGAAGAAGCGGTGCATGATCAATTGTTCTCTCTCTTTTTTTTATTTTATTTTATTTTTTAAAGCAATCTCCTCTAGGGAGATGCACATCCATCATCTGCTGGAGACTGAGAATACTGGGGTATATATATACTGTGACGTCAGCTTTGCTCAGTCTCCATCTGTTTGTAGAGGTGCATAACCCACTGGTGGATTAACCTGCCTGAATGCTGAAAAATACTTGGTTGTGTCTAAGTAACCTCACTATTTACTCCATACCACTTACAATGATTTACCTATTTTTTTTTTTTTGCAGTTCAGTAACAGAAACCTAATCTTGAAGTTCATTAGTCACTCAGGTGAGGCGTTTAATGTAGCGGTGAGACTGGATTTCTACAGGATGCCTCCCATTTAGAAAAACACAAAATTTTACACCTTTGTTTTGGGTGTGTGCTCTGTGTATTTCATTGTTTGTTAGCTGTAATATATGCCGCTGTTCTCATTTAGATTACCTTTGGAAATTGTTCTTCGTGAGTTGCTTCCGACGTAGCCCCTAAGGCGAAACACGGACGTGTTGGGGGACTGTGCCTTTAATATTTCTTTGCAGCTTATTATATAAAGCTGTTATCTTGAGAAATCCCTTGAATTGCTGTCACTTCATTTTACATGGAACAGCATTACTGACTGGCTTCACACCCTCCTCCTTACTATGTGCTCCTTTTTCTTTGCCATCAAAATCCATCCCTTCCTTTCTGAACACAATACCAGAACCTTTATCCACTCTCTGATCCCCTCTCCTTCACCATACTCCTTACAGATCTCCCAGTGAGAGAGAGATGAGAAAGAAAAGGCAGAGAAGGAACAAGATGCAAGCAAGCAGCAACCTACCCAACTATGAGACTAGGGGGAGTTCAGACACACTGTTTAGTCCCATTGGCTCCAGTGTTGCAATATGTAAGAAATCCTATTACTAAGATACATCTCTCATTCTGTGCCCACAGCAAAAACATACACTAACGGCCCGATTTTAAAAGAGCCACGCGTGTAAAAAAAATATGGGGGTTACGTGTGTGGCTGGGCCTTGCACGTGCATTTTAGCATGGGCCCAGCCACATGCTTAACGCCCATTACGCACCGGTCGGGCCCTGCAAAAGGGGCAGGGCCAGGGGTGTGGTCTGGGTGGGGAGGGGGCCAGTCGGGACAGCGGCTATAAGGCCCTGTCCGGAAAAAGTGCAAGCCAGCAGCCAGCCAGCGCGCAGAAGATACTTCTGCTCAGGAGGAGCAGTAAGTATTAAAATTTAAAAAAATGGGGAAAGCTAGGGTAGGTTTAGGGGTCAGGGAGGAGAGAAGAAGAGGGAAGAAGGATAGGGTTAGTCTTAGGGAAGTTCCCTCCCAGGCCGCTCATTAATTTTTAAAATCTTGCATGCATACGTGCGCGGATATCGCATTTTATAACATGCATTATAACGTTATATAAAATGATTGCGTCCATATGCACGCACACACGGATCATTTAAAATCAACCCTTATATCTGGCCCAGAGTCTTTAGAACTAGCAAAACAAGTTATGTGCAATGCTCACCAAATCCCTTCATGGCCTTGCGCAGGATTTCTGCATCTCTTAGGGGATCAAAGTTTGAAGCTGGTTTGATTGTGCCCTGAGTGGCAGTCATAGCTGATGGCAGGGGCTGAAAAAGACATTCATTGTTGCAAGTTAATTACAAAACATCCAGATTATTCCCTTACCAAAGCAGTACAATGATCGGCAATTATTGAATACCTGCTTCTTCTGGCTCCTTGGTTAGACCAGATTAGAGAGAGGTAATATTAAGGGTCAGTGCAAAGGGGAAAAATGTAACTGGGACCAAAGGCAGATAGAGAAAGAATTACCATACAGTCGTGTTACTCTTGGGTGAGTAGCCGTGATTCTCTGCAACTTATGTGGTACATGCAAAAGTGGAATGGTTTTTTTACATTGGATTTCCAGCACAAAAAGTAAAAGAAAAACTTCACACACACATTTTATGAAGACTCCAAGAAAAAGTCACAACATGCACACAGCTTTAGAAAACACTGTAGCACTCACATTATCAGGCCATGCAGGAAAGCCGTGATTGCAGCCCTCAAGAGTGTCCGGCTACTCAGATTAGCAGCAGCAGCAATGGGTCTTGGCTCCCATGGAACTGAGAGACCATGCTTCAGGCATATAGGCAGCAGAAAAACTGAAGGGCAGGGCAGAGGGCCAGACAATAAATCAGTTGAGCAGAATTCTAAACTACACCCCAATATTGTGATTCAAAAGAGAGTCTTTGTATCTCAGGAGATGGGCTTGAATGCCTTTGAATTTATTCCTAATCGGGATCCCTGGATCCAAAATTTGAGTTAATAACTTATGACAGAGCATAAATCTTCGTGCTCTTCCAGAAGACACCTTATGGCTATTGCTCTGTGCCATCAGTATGGCTAGAAAAGGAGCAAATTTCACTTCTGTCCTCTGACCATCCTGAGATATAAAGAAGACAATGAGGGTAATATCCAGTTCCTACTCCAGTTTGTTTCTAAGGTGCTTAAACTGCAACTCTGTTCCATCAAGAAAGGCTTCTCCTTGCAAGAGCATCTCTCTATTCCTGCAAAATGTGGGTAAAGCTCTCCCTAGCCATGCTATCATGGATAACATTATACTGTTATGAATAGCAGTACTGCAAACCCCATATCTCAAGAATGCTCTTCATAAGAAGAAGAATGTCTGGATTTGTATTTCTAAGAATATTATCACAGCAATGGTACTAGCTGCCTGTTCTGTATCCAGGAGGATGAGAAAGACCAAAACAAAAAACATATTGGATAATAAGACTGACATGTTACTCATGAGAAAGTAGCCCAACCTAAGGGGGTCTTGATAATGCATTACCACACAGATAAATTGCAAAATTTCAGATTCCATGCATTATCTCCCACAATGTGAACATAAATGATCTGATCATGCAAATCAACTTGTTAAGTAGTAGTAGTAGTAATCATGTGGCTTGCAGTAAAGTTGGCACGGTGCATTATTTGATGGAAAGTTAAATGCATATCCTGATGCTCTTGGGGATTTTTCCTACAGGGGCTATGCAGCCCCAGACCACAGCCCCGTCTCCTCCCCCATTTGTAGTGTAAAAACCAGTGGGGTTCTAGTGAGACTCCCTTTCCCACACCTTCAAGTAGCACAAATTAAAAATTGTTGGCGCTGGTGGACACTACTCCATGCCAAACTCCACCTCTTCATTAAGAAAAAAAAATATATATATATCACACGAGGTGGAAAAAGTGTGCCAAAGGCTGGTCAGCATCATTTTGAAACCCTAGGGTGCACTCCAGGAACCACTGGATTAACAGGGAATTAACTAAATGTTCGGGGGGGGGGGGGGGGTGTATACAAAGGAGGCAGGACCATGGCCACCAGCACCCAATAATTTATTTGTAATTTTTACATTATGCCACTTCAAGGTATGGAGGAGGGGTGGAAGAGGGGTTTCACACTATGGATGGCAGGAATTGGGGGGGCTGTCATATCCCTTTAAAAGATGGCAGCCCCAGGATGTGTGGGCCACCATTGCAAATTTCAGAGGTATTTTACTGCAGGTAAAAATAGTGCAGGTTTCAGTAATCTGTGGTGCTTGGTATCGCCGGTTAGTGAATACCACAGTATTTTTACCCTCTGGGGAAACACCACAGCTTAGTAAATTATCCCTTAAGATTGCTGCGTAGTTTTTCTTCATGTCTAGGGCTGTCATTAAGTGAGTAAAGCTGGTTCATCCAGACATATGCAATCCTATTGTCAACTTTATCACCAAATTCCTGAGTGGCTGATGTCTAAAATCACTTCCAATCATCTATTTCATCAGATTTCTCTCAGAAACTCATACTTTAAAAACTAGACCTAACTCACAAATGGGATATGCCAAAAAGGAAACATATCTCTCCATTAAAGTCATAAATTCTGAAATTATAAGCTGTAGAACATTTCCCGCCTAAGAAGTTATCTAGTCACCCATGTCTCAAATCTCTCCCGAGGAGTCATTACTAAAGGAGTGATATCCCCTCAATGTTACCCAAGCTCTTGCATTTCTCCCACAATACTTAGTAATACTGGTAGGATTCTTAGTTTTTTTTTAAACATAGAAACATGATGGCAGAAAAGATCCAATGGTCCTTCCAGTCTGCTCAGCAAGCTTCCCATGGTAAGAACATAAGAAATTGCCATGCTGGGTCAGACCAAGGGTCCATCAAGCCCAGCATCCTGTTTCCAACAGAGGCCAAAACCAGGCCACAAGAACCTGGCAATTACCCAAACACTAAGAAGAATCCATGCTACTGATGCAATTAATAGCAGTGGCTATTCCCTAATTATAATTGATTAATAGCCATTAATGGACTTCTCCTCCAAGAACTTATCTAAACCTTTTTTGAACCCAGCTACACTAACTGCACTAACCACTTCCTCTGGCAACAAATTCCAGAGCTTTGTGCGTTGAGTGAAAAAAAATTTTCTCCGATTAGTCTTAAATGTGTTACTTGCTAACTTCATGGAATGCCCCCTAGTATCTACCACGTCGTGCAGGTTACCCCTATGTGTCAGTTTTTCTTGACGTGCTTTGTTTATGGACTTGGCTATAGAAGCAGCCCTGTGTTTTTTCTTTAAAGACTGTAAAAAAGTCATGGCTCATGTTGGTTGTCCCTGAATCCAAAATTCTTTCCTTTCAACCCCCAAACCCCCTCCTTCGAAGCAAAGAGCAATTTTGCAGTTGCATCAAAAGCATCAAGGCTTATTGGTTAGGAGTAGTAATCTCATGCTTCTATTACGGGTAATAACTGCTGCACTATGCTGGTTACCCCCATACTCAGTTCCGCAGACCATAAAAGTTGGGGCCCTTGTCGATTGCTGTCTAAACCCAAGTCCCCTTTTTTCCTGCTGTTGAAGCAGAGAGCAATATTGGAGTTGCAGCAAAAGTATCAAGGTTTATTGGGGGGGGGGGGGGGGGAACCAAGATGGCTGCATGAGCGGACATCTCTCCTACCGCTCCGTTTGTTTTCCTTAAAATTTCCTCTCAATTTAATATCAATTTGTATTAATGCCTCACAAGATGAAAGGGAAAGTTTGGGGTTTTCCATCCGAACCCTGCAGTCCCTCGAATCAGCATTCCATCTTTGAGTCTGCCATTCCTACTTCGAACTTGGGGGCCTCTAGCCCTGCTGCTGTGGCGGAGAAAGGAGCTCCGTTTTTGCATGGGGAAGAATCTTTGAGCCTTTTGGACCCAAGACCACTACTGCTGGCTTCTCCCCTGAGCGTCGCAGACATCGCTGAGGCGCTGGGTGATGACCTCAACTGAGCAGCCTCAGTCGGACGGAGCTGCCAGTGTTCGGCGAGGACGGATGTCAAATTCTTCCAGCTCTCTGCAGCTCGATGCTCCTGTGGAGAGGGGAGTGGTTGGTAGAGTTTTGTTCCCGGATTCATCTGAAGGGAACGCGCGTGAGGCAGGAGTTGGATCTGAAGCTATTTCTTTAGTACCCCAACTTCCCTTGGAGTCTGTAAAACCGGCTGTGGTCACTCTTGAATCCCTATGGGATCTAATTGCAGGTATGTCTCTCACTTTTAATGATCAATCCCGGCGCTTAGAGACTATTTCTCAAAAGTTGGATTCCATCGCAAAGGACCATCAACAGATCCTTCAGGAACACTCTTCCTCTATCCAGGCTTTGGGGAACAATATTAAAAGTTTGCAGGCCTCCAACGCTACAATTATTCGTGAGCGTGTGTCCTCCTTGAGAAGGCTAGAATCCATGGAAAAAAACTTTGAGCATTTAAACTTGCGATTACTGAATTTCCCCAAGGTTCCTCAGTGAGCTACCATTAATTACGTTTAAGAGATTATCTGGTTGAAATACTCAAAATTCCATCTGATAAAATTCCAGCTCTTAAGAAGATATTGTTTCTTCCTCAAAAGAAAGAGTTCTATTCAGCTCCATCTTCCTAATACTGCAGTGGACTTTTCCAATTTATCTGATTACTTGGAAAATTCAAATGTGGAAGTGACTGAAAGATCTATTTTGTTTGTTTCTTTTCTTTTCTGAACAGGATCTAAGTCTTGTTAGGAAACATTTAAACTCTTAAAATAAGATTATTTCATTTCATGGTGGCTTGGTCCGGGTTTATCCAGACTTAGTCAGAGCTAATAATTTATGTCGCAAAGCTTTTTTGGATATGTGCCCTGAAGTTATTACTTTAGGCGCAGGTTTTTTGTTACGATATCCTTGTAAATGCATAATTAAGTTAAATGATAAAACCTATATTTTTTTTAATCCAGAGCAGTTGCGGGATTTTTTTGGATGCTAGAGTGCCAGTTTCCTGCAATTAACAGATTTTGTAAAGGATCATAGTATAATGCGAATGGGGTAATTCACGTAGTATTTCTTGATTCTATGTTTAATTTCCATTGTTCTCTTTTTTTCTTCCCCCTCTGCATTTTCTTTATTATAAATGAGAGAGATTTTTTCTTTTTTTTGAATGATTATTTCCAATGAATTTATATTATATAATTTATTTTTTATTCTCTCTCAATTTCCATTACAAAAGTGTATCTGTTATATTTGAAAAGTTTAAAAAAGTTAAAAAAAAAAAGTATCAGTTTATTTGGTTAAGGGTAGTAACCACCACACCAGCAAGTTACCCCCATGCACACTTTCTTCATTTCCTTTAATATTTGGCCATAGAAGCAGCTCTGTGCTTTTCCCCTTATGTCCACATAACAGTATCCCAGACCATGGAAGTCAGGGCCCTTGGTTGTCATCTAAATCAAATTCCTCTTGTACCCCTGCCGTTTAAGTGGGAAGCAATGTTGCAGTTGCATTAAAAGAATCAAAGCATATTGATTAAGGGTTGTAATCTCTATGCCTTCTGCTAAGGGTAGTAACCGCCTTATCAGCAAGTTACCCCCCTGCACGCTTACTCATTTCAGTCTTCTAGGCTTTAAAGATCCACGGTGTTTATCCCATGCCCCTTTGAATTCTTTGACTGTTTTCTTCTTCATCACCTCCTCCAGAAGGGCATTCCAGGTCTCCACCATCCTCTCCGTAAAGAAATATTTCCTGACGGTTCTGAGCCGTCCCCCCCCTGGAGTTTCATTTCATGCCCACTAGTTCTATTGTTTTCTTTCCAACTGAAAAGATTTGAAGTCCATACATCATTGAAACATTTTAGGTATCTGAAGGTCTGTATCTCCCCTGCATCTCCTCTCTTCCAGGATATACACATTCATATCCTTATGCCTTTCCTCATAGGTCTTCCAATACAGACCCCATACCATTTTCATTGCCCTTCTCTGGTCCACCTCTATCCTGTCTCTATCCTTTTTGAGATATGAGCTCCAGAACTGAATACTCCAGGTGAGGCCTCACCAAGGATCTGTACAAGGGCATCATCACCTCCTTTTTCTTACTGGTTATTCCTCTCTATGCAGCTCAGCATTCTTCTGGCTTCAGCTATTGCCATGACACATTGGGGATCTGAAGATGGCAAAGCAAACACTGTCACTCCAAGATCCCTCTCTTGTTCTGTGCACATCAGTCTTTCACCCCCCATCACAAACAGCTCTTTTGGATTACTGCATCCCAGATGCATGACTCTACACTTCTTGACATTGAATCCCAGCTGCCAAACCTTCAACCATTCTTCCAACTTTCTTAAAATCACTTTTCATTCTCTCTACTTCTTTCGGCGTGTCCACTCTGTTGCAGACCTTAGTATCATCTACAAATAGATATAACTTTACCTTCTATCCCTTTCGCAAGGTCGCTCACAAAGATATTGAACAGAGGCACTCCACTTAACACCGTTCTCTCTTCAGAGAAGGTTCCATTTACCATCTCATACTGTCCTCTATCCGTCAACCAGTTTGTAATCCATGCTACCACCTTGGCGCTTACTCTCAAGCTTCTCATTTTATTCACAAGCCTCCTATGCGGGCCCATATCAAAAGCTTTGCTGAAATCCAAGTAGATCACATCATACGCTCTTGCTCGATCCAATCCTCTAGTCATCCAATCAAAAAAAAAAAATCAGATTTGACTGACAGGATTTTTCCCTGGTGAATCCATGCTGCTTCGTGTCCAGCAACCTACCAGATTGTAGATAGTTCATTATTCCTTTTTTTATTTTTTTTTATTTATACTTTATTGCATTTTTGCATTTATAAAAAATTTTTACAATGTGGTATACACAAAACAGTTTAGAAAAATAAGATGGCTGTTGAGCTGTAAGGGCGTGAAGGCTGATGTCTCCGGTTGCTGCTGAAATTTCTTATTGAGCTTTCTATTTCCTTTTGTTTTTTCTTTGGGGAAAAGAATACACCACACACAAAAAGAAAAGCTCAAATACGAAACATTACCTCAACCCCGGAATGGGATACTCGGCAACCTAGGCTTGACGAAGCCTTCACCAAAACGCCGATAGACAACCCGGATGTTGAAGTCGCTGGAGCCGGTAAGGAGCAGCTACAGAGCCCTCTGACTCTGGAAATATCATTAAGCCCGAGTGCACCAATAATACCGGAACCACTGCAAGGGCACCCTGAGGAATTGCCGAGTGTGGAACGACCGCGCGAGTTGCAGGAAATTCTTATAGACAATTTCTCAATGGCAGCTGGCGTCCAGAGAAGAGCGGAAAGCTACTCCGACTTTTCGGTGAACCATGGGAAACTGGGTTCCAGGAGCCTTGATAACCGGGAGAAACAGCAAACCCCAGAACAACTGCAATTTTTAGAACACAGAAGGCCTTATCGAGGCAGGAACTGTGAGTAATAATAATATTACCTTGTTTAGTGCTACTCCAGCATCTCACGCCTTCCTTAGAAGAAATATGAAATATTTTGATTTCAATGCAGAAGTCGATTAATACTCTAACCGTCACTGTTCAAGAAGCTATTACCAAAGTGAAGGTAGTAGATGAAAAAGTAGTGACAATGGAGAAACAACTAAAAGCAACGGATGGGAAAGTAAAAGATTGAAGATATTCAATTCAACCTGATAAAATGATTGAAAACAAGATGGAAAATCTTGAAAATCAGTCAAAGAGGGCAAATTTGAGGATCCTAAATTTTCCCAAGACGAAGTTATCAACTCCAATGGAACTATTTAAAAGTTATCTTTTAAATATCTTGAAATATTCACCAAGTGCATTACCAGTTATATCTATGATGTATTACCTACCAACGAGACAACCTTTGGAGAGCAGTACATTGCAATGGGAAAAGCAAGAAGATATAAATTTGAACTTAACTGATTTTCTGGAAAAATCTTTTGAGGCGGATATAAAATCAAGAGCAACTTTACTGGTGCAATTCTCTTATATAACCGAAAAGGACAATATATTGAGACACTATTTCAGATTTCAAAAATTAAAATTCCATGGGCAATCAATCCAAATTTTCCCTGACATTGCGAGGACAACTCAATTAAAGAGGAAGAAATTTCTAGTGATGAGGGGGGAGGTGGTTGATAGAGAAGTAAAATTTGTTTTACGTTTTCCTTGTCGTATTTTGCTTTGTGGGGATACTAAATATATCTTTAATGATCTGAAACAGCTTAGTTCATATTTAAATTCTAGTCCATGCTCCTGAGATCCTCCTTAAGTTCATTCTTTCCTTCAGCAGTATCTCCATGAATTTTCCCACCACCAATGTGAGGCTAACTGGCCTGTAGTTTCCAGCCTCCTCTCTGCTGCCACTCTTGTGTAGAAGGACCCCACTGCTCTTCTCCAATTCTGTTTCCAGGCATCTATGTCACTGAATATCCCTGTAAAATCTGCTAGTTTGCCAGATAAGTCTTAACTGGATAGGTCCAAATATTGGCACTTATCCAGCTAAGTTAATTATGTAAATTGCTCCTCCCTGATATGTCCATATCCCGCCCCAACTTATCTGGCTAACTACTTAGCTGGATAAGTACTTATCCAGTTAAGTGTTGACTGCTGATCACACCGAATATTCAGTCGATGCTACTCAGCTGGATAAATCATTACTTATCTGGTTAAACAGTGCTGAATATCAGCCTCATATATTAGTAGTTGCATACATTTTTTGCCATAGACTTCATTATCTTAATAGCTTTTCACTTTTTATTGCTATATAATACTGCTTTTCTTTATCTCAAGTAAACCGCTTTTTCAAAAAGTTTGTCTAATTTTCTTAATCCTGTGCAAATAATTTGGATACCCTTTCTGGTCTCCAATATCTGGCTATTACAATCATCATGATTAATACTTTAAATTCCAATTTTAAAATGACAGACAGCTAACAAAAAGGTTCTTGCAGCTGTAGCCTGACTCCTAAACATATAAAGCAGTGGAAGCCAGCACAGATTTATTTATTTATTTATTTTTTTACACACTACATTGGACTGCAATCTGCTTTGAAATTAAACTTCATTCACAAATTATTGAAATAAATACCATCTCTCCACTCCCCCCCAAAAAACCACAGATAAGTCTTCGAGTCTGGTTCCACACATTTTTTCAGAAATAGAAATTCTTCCCTAGGACAAGTTCAGCTTCCTTTATTCGACCCAGAAACCAAGCCAAGAAAACACCACGTTAGACGTCCATAGCATATACTCTCCAGAGAGTTTGGAAGAATTCAGAAAATAATTTCTGGGAAGGCTTCAAAGAGAAACAGAGGGCTTGCAGGATCTCTATAGCTAAAGAAATTAATTAGATGATATCTTCAAGCATACTAGAGATAAACAAGGCTAGAATAGCCACTTAATATCAAGGCACATTCCACTTGGGACAATAAAGGAGAAGATGCTACAAAAGAACTGTGTAAAGTAGCCATGAGAAATCATTACATGCTTGCGCTCTGCACTAAAGGATCAACATTCAGGCCTTGTGAAGATGCTGCCTTAGACTGGAGGTTCTTTTGGGGCCTGGCAGTTTCTTCTTGCTCCTCTTGAGTTTCCATCTCAATTAGAACTGACCTGACCTCTTTTAGGTTATGATACCATAAGTCTTCATTTGCAACTACTGAGTACCATTCCCCCATCTTTATACCTTCTTTCCCCATCACCATCACCTAGCTTAGTCATCATAGTGATAGCCCTTGGTCAAGAATCACAAGATATAGCTCTCTCCAAAACCCAGTAGGTGTGCACCCCAAGTTTAGTAGCAGACATCATTGTATAATAGCTCAAACTCTCCTCTCTCCTCCCAGGGCTTTGAACACTACCTTCATAACATCCACAACCCTGGCCAACCTGAACAGCAGAAGCCAGGACCAGGACTCAAATGTGGATCTTCCAGATTAGGTCAGCTTTGGGATCATGATCTTAAGTTGCTTAGATTGTGTTTCTTCTTGTTCTTTGTGGTTTATTGCTTATTAGAACCTATATATATATATGAAGGATATCAACCTCCAAAAAGATTGACTTAATGATTTTCTGTGCTTGGTGCCCTCTATTGCCAATTGAGATGTCCACAAATAATTCTAGTACAATGATGCTCCTACTCAATTAACTTCAGCTTTAGAAGTATCCTGACTGAAGGACCACGACAATATCACTTTGAACATTAAGGGATGATACAGAATAGATTGGTAAATCTAGCCAGTAAATCTGACCTCTCTGGTGAATAAATTAATGAGGATAGAGGTAAATGAGGACCTGGTTGGTAGGAAATGTCTGACTTATTGTAGATAATACAAAAATTTCTAAAAAGGTAGATAAGACTGAGAAAAAAAAGTGAAGAGTGATCTATGAAAGCTTGTGGAGTGGTCAGAAGCTAGGCAAAGTCTGAATGAAAAAAAGTAGTCATGAATTTGGGGGAGAAGAAATAGAAGATATCAGTAGTGTTCTGAGAAAAAGCAGGCAAATTCCTTAGGATGGTCTGTATTTTACCACAATTTATACTGAAACATGATTTAGATCCTAATCTAAACCTTGATAAAAGAAAGATAACCCAACTGAATAAATAAATTTTAATTATTTATTCAACAATCCTTGTGTGAAAAAGAACATGAACCCTTCATTCAGTTACCGGTGGCACCTCCTTGAGCAGCAAACACTTCAACTAAACATTTCCTTTAACTGTTGATCAGTCTCTCACATTGCCCTTGAGAAATTTTGCCCCATTATTCCAACTGTTTGACAAAGTGGTCGAGTCTGTTTTTTGTAATATGTAATATGCCATTTGCAGTCCAAAGTATGGCAAGTAGTTTTGCCTTCATGAGCATGTGGCCTTGGAAAGAATGTAGGCAGCACAATGGATTGATTGATATGGAAAACTGAGATCACCTTTGGAAGAAACTTGTGGCGAGTTCAGAGAACCACTCTGTTGTGAAAGTACTGCAGAGATGTAGGATAGTGGGCAACAGCCTGAAGCTTGCCTACTCTTCTAGCAGAGGAGATCACAAACAGAAAAATCACCTTCCAAGTCAAAAAATGTTAGAGAAGCAGATTCCTAAAGCTCAAATGGAGTTTTCATCAGCTAAGAAAACACTTAAATCCCACAGCATGGAAGATTTTAGAACAATTTGTTTGAGATGGAGGACGAAGATGTTTCATTCCCTTCAAGAAACGGGCCACATCAGGATGAGACTATAAGGATTCACCTAGTCCCTGAAACAGGCAACAGCTACAACCTGTACTTTCAAGGAATTAAGGGCCAACCCTTTATTCAACCCATCCTGCAAAAATTCCAAAATGAGTGGGATCCTAACTGAATGAGGAAGCACTCCTCGAACTTCACATCAAGCCTCAAACACTCGCCAAACCCACACATAAGTTAAGGAAGTGGAGAACTTTCGTGCTCGTAAAGTGGCCATCACCGCATTAGAATATCCACTCTTCAACAAGCGAGTCCGCTCAAGGGCTATACCATAAGACAAAATGGAGTCAGATCTTCGTGAAGGACAGGTCCCTGCTGCAACAGATTCCTGTGTGCCAGAAGACAGGGGGGGGGGGGGGCAGGGGGGAGTCTACCAGGAGTCTTTGCAGATCTGCATACCATGGTCTCCTGGGCCAATCTGGTGTTACCAAAATCACCACCCCCCTGTGGCCTTTGACCCTCCGAATTATTCTGCCCAACATGGGCCTCAGAGGAAAGCCATACAGTAGCTTGTCCTTTGGCCAGACTTGCACGAAAGCATCGATACCCAAGGACTTCGGATCTCTCCTGCGACTGAAGAATCGAGGAACCTTTACATTGTGAGAAGTCACCAGCATGTCTAGAAACAGAAGGCCCCAGTAATACATTAACAGCTGAAACGCCTCATCTGACAATACCCATTCTCCTGGGTCCAGATTCTCCCTGCTAAGAAAGTCTGCTCTTACATTGTTTTCCTGATTGTGTGAGGCAGAGATCTCCTAAAGATGCACTTCTGCCCACTCCAAAAGTTAGTCTAGCTCCTGTGACACTTGCTGGCTCTTGGTTCCTCCCTGCTGATTGATGTAAGCCACAATCATTGCGTTGTCCAACATTACTCGGCAGCTCGACCCTGCAGCCTGCCACTGAACTGCAAGCATACAACCGGACTGCCTTAGCTTCTAGCTGATTGATGTTCCAGAGAGATTCTTCTGTATTCCAGCGCCCTTGCACTGTTAGATTCTGACAGTGAGCTCCCCAACCCTGGAGATGCGCATCTGTTGTGGAGTACCAACCAGTCCAGCGATGTCAGGGAAACTCCCTCTCAGATGATCTGCTTGCAACCACCACTGTAGGTGAGAGAAGACTTCCATCAGCAGGTGGAGCTGAATCGAATAGTCCTGAGACTGTGGGTTCCAACAAGACAGCAGGGAGCGCTGAAGAGGAGATACATGCGCCCTCGCCCATGGCACCACTGCCAGGGTTGCTGCCATCAAACCAAGTACTTGTAGATAGGACTACACTGTCACGTGTATAGTGATCACCAAGAGATGCACCTGTCTCATCAGCTTCTGAATACAAGCTTCTGGCAGGAAAACTTTGCCCTGCCTCATGTTGAACTGAACACCCAGATAGTCCAACGATTGAGATGGCTAGGTTCACTACCCAACTGAGCTCCTGCAACAGGGAGATCACCTTGCGGATCGCCAGGCAGCTCTCTTCCAGAGACTTGGCCCAAATCAGCCAGTTGTCCAAAAACAGGTGTATTAGGATCCCATCCTCTCTCAACTCTGCCGCCTCCACCCCCATAACCTTGGAAAAAGTTCTGGGAGCAGTGGCCAGCCCAAAAGGCAGTGCCCAAAACTGATAGAGTGGCACCCCAACACTGCGAAACACAGAAAACATTGTGCTCCAATCGTATGGGAATATGAAGGTATGCCTTGGACAGATCCAAGGAATTCAGAAATTCCCCAACTGCACGGCCATTATCACTGAGCGCAATGTTTCCATGCGAAAATGAGTCACCTGCAAATGACGGTTGACTCCTTTGAGATCCAGGATGGGACGAAAGGAGCCCTTCTTCTTGGGCACACTGAAAAAAATGGAATATCGACCCGTATTTTCTTGAGACATGGGTACTGAAACCACAGCCGAGACTGAGGAGCCTTGATAATGTACACTCCACTGCCTGCTTCTTCTGAGGGCAGTGGCAGGGAGGTACCATGAATATGTACAGAGGAACACTGCGAAACTCCAGCGCATAACTTTCTTGTATCACCTCCAGGACCCTTTGATCCAATGTGATCTCGATCCACCTTTGATAAAAAAAAAAAGAGAGGCACCCCCTATCTCCTGTTCCCAGGAGTAGATCTGCAAACCTTCATTAGGAGGCTCGGGAAGTTCCACTATCCAAGCCTGCACCTCGCTTGGGCTTCTGGGATGAAAGGATTAAGACCTGCCGAAAGGCCATTTCCTCTCAAAAGTCGTCTTTCTGTAGGGACTAAACTGCTTGTAACCCTTGAGACGACCCCTCATACCAAAGGGGCACAGCAACTACTTCTTATCCTCCTGCAACCAAGGAAGTGGGGATTCACCCCACTTACTGGCCAGTTTCTTAAACTCACTCCCAAACCAGAATGAGCCTTTAAAAGGCAATTTCTTAAGTATAGCTTTGGAGGTCACATCGGCTGACCAATTTCGCAGCCATAAGTGAAACCTGGCCGAGATACAGACCAAATTCGCAGCCTGCATATGCTAATAAGGCAGCAGCGGGTTCCATAACTGCCCTGGGATTCACTCCAGAGTCATCAACCTCCTGGAAGAGAAGCAAACAAGAGTGAGCCACCAGGGAACAACAAGAAGCTATCTGCAATGTCATTGCCACTTCTTAAAATCCTTGCTTAAGGATGGCCTCAATCATCCTATCATGCACATCCTTCAAGGCCACTCCTCCCTCCACAGGGATAGCTGTCCGTTTAGAGTAGGCACAGACAAACAAATCCATTTTCAGAAAACGCAGATGCTCTCTCACCACGGGATCCAGGGGGTACAGGCCTTCCAAGGTCTGACCCCCTTTGAAATTTTCCTCCAGGGCATCCCACTCAAGATCAATCAATTCTTGAATGGCCTCCATGACAGGGGGAAAAAAAACAAAGAGGCTTTACGCAAAGAAACCAAAATGGGATTTTTCTTTGGCTCAGACATGGAATCTGCCCTAGGCACTCCCAACATCTTCAAACGTCTGGGAAATCAGGGCCGGCAGTTCATCTCTAAGAAAGAACTGCAATATAGTCCTATAAGGTTCCAGTCCTGGAGGAATTCCCCCATCTTCCAAAGAGTCAGGATTTGCCTCAATGCCATCTGTATTCCTGTCGGGAACATCTGCAGCTAATCGAGGTGTACTTCAGCGCTTAAATGTAGTGCCAGAACAGGGAGTGGCTACCGCCAGAGGATCTGACCTGACAGGATTGGATGGGGCTGAGGACTGCGCCTGAAGAAAGGCTTGCAATCCTTGAAAAAAAATTCTACCCAAGAAAAGGCAGAGGGATCCATGCCAAGACCAGAAGGCACTTGTGCGGCACCCACTGAGCTGTTGTCCCCTGCTGAGGAACCAGTGAAGGGAGTTCTAAGGTTAGGCGTCCCTCCTGACATGTCCTTAAACCAGGTAATTAAACAGAGGGAAATCCTAACACAACTCTCTGATATCCTATAAACTATATTACTTCACAGAGAGACAACATACATAATAATATAATTTATTATTTATTTAGAAAACACAAGGTGTTCACCTATCTAAACATTTTAAAATCTAAACTTACACATTCAACCACCATTCACACACCAACATAAAAATTCTGTATTACACAAACAATTCTGAATTACAGTTAACCAATACACATCATTATTACAATTTTAAGACAAAGATTTATTTTATATTGCTTGACTTATTTTGTATATCCTATCCATGTCCTGGACAGGACAGGACATGAACAGGACATGGATAGGATATACAAAATAAGTCAAGCAATATAAAATAAATCTTTGTCTTAAAATTGTAATAATGATGTGTATTGGTTAACTGTAATTCAGAATTGTTTGTGTAATACAGAATTTTTATGTTGGTGTGTGAATGGTGGTTGAATGTGTAAGTTTAGATTTTAAAATGTTTAGATAGGTGAACACCTTGTGTTTTCTAAATAAATAATAAATTATATTATTATGTATGTTGTCTCTCTGTGAAGTAATATAGTTTATATGTCCTTAAACCAGGCCATCATCAGGTTGGGAAGAGCCAGGCTTAGTAAAATCAGAGGAAGATAATTCTCCCTGAGCCTCTAAGCAGCACTAGCACAAGTTAGAGGGCACTCCAGGCTGCGATGCCCGAATATGACAGGCAGCAGAGAGAAAGGCACTTAGGTTTCTTAGCCACTGGCACTATTAGTCCATCAGTATGCTTAACAGGCGACTGAAAATGTGTGTCCAGCTGAGTTCATGCTGAAAACTTAAGTGCACCAAGTCTTGTGTGCCGCAAAACTAAGAACCCTGTCACCGCACCACACCTGGGCGCAAAACTGATATGTGCCAGAATGTGCGCACATGCAGGGCGCCCAAAATAAACTGGGCGCACAATTCGGATGCACAGCCAGATGCACTTGTGTGCACCGATGGTCCTGTAGCTGGCTTGTCACGGCGGTTACTACCCCAAACCAAATGTGCCTGATACTTCACTTTCGATGCATATCCAGCATAGCTCTCTGCTTCAACAGCAGGGGAGAAGATAAACAACCAATAAGGGCTGTATAACATAATCTGGGTAAAAACAAATAAGCATGGGTGTAGCTTGCTTATTGCGGCGGTTACTACTCCTACTACCTCTAACTAATCAAGCTAGATATTTCACTTGGATGCAGCTCCTCCACCGCTCTCTACATTAATGGCGGGGGTGGAAGGGAATTAGAACCAAGAGCTAAGAGAAACAGATAAGTATGGGAGAAGAAATGAGGGAAGCTTGCTGGGCAGACTGGATGGGCCATTTGGTCTTCTTCTGCCGTCATTTCTATGTTTCTATGTTTCTATGTCAAACGCGCAGGAAAAAAGCATGCGAAAATGCCGCTGCAGCCTACCACACAGAAAGAAGCCTAACAGTGGGGCCTAGCCCACCCAGGCTGCTCAATTTCCTTAACCTCCACAGGAGTGAGAATGAATGTTGGAGCAGTGCGCCAAGCACGGAGACTGGAGGAAGTCCTACAACAGCTTCCCTACCCTGTCTGACTTTTTTTTTTTTTTTTAAACTTCCCTGAGCTCAGCCTTCCCGGCTGAATATAGAGACAGTCTTTGACTGCAGGGGGGGAGAGGGCAAATGCCATCACCGCCGCACTCTGCTTCCTGCACCCGCTGCCTTTCAGCTGCTTAATTTAGCTAAGTCCACGCCGACTGTAGAACCAGCTACTAGACCAAGGCACTCATCTGAGGGACCACGGAAATCACCTCAGGAATTCTCACTGGGAGGAAAGGGACAATTAGCTATCACCGCAGGAGAGCGGGGCAACTCAAATCTCCAATTAATTTGCCTATGAATTCTTAAGTAATCCCCAGTAGGGGAATGCATGTCCACCGTCTGCTGGAGATTGAGAATACAGGGAGGCTAATGTCACTGCAGGAGTATGTATACTGTGATGTCAGTTTGCTGTCACCATCTGCTGGTAGATGTGCATAACCCATTGGTCCTGAATCCATCGGTCTAGATGCTAGGAAACAAGAAGCCTGCCAGAAAGTGCTTCTGATGGGTAGGGCCTACTTTAAATGCATTCACGACACCAGACAGCAGGCACTTTGGCTGTTTGGGGGTTTCAGGAGGCAGCACTGGAAGGTGAGCATTTTCACTGGTGGAAATGAATAGGGAGCCAATGCAGTGACTTCAGAAGATGGGTTATGTGAGCATAGTGACTCTGGCATAAGATAAATCATGCAGCTGAATTTAGGACAGACTGCAGTGGAGAGAAATGGATTGCCGGGAGATCTGTGAGGAGAGGGTTGCAATAGTCTAGCGGGAGGAGATGAGAGAGTAGGTAAGGGCTCTGGTAGTGTATTCAGAAAGGAAAGGATGGATTTTGGCAATGTTACAAAGAAAAACACGAATTTTAGCAGAGTTTTGGATATGCATAGAGAAGGAGAGAGAAGTTGAAAAGGACTTCAAGGTTACAGGCTGTGTTAATCTACTTAAAGTAAATAATGCAGTCCAGTCTTGGGAGTACCCAAATACAACATTCTGAGATGTTTTAAAGCAATAAATGGACACTTTGCAATCAACTAATGCTGCGACATCTAAAAACATAAGCTGCCAATAATTATGTGGTAGAATTAAAAATCAAAACAAAAGTTGTAGGTGATGCCTTTTTCTTGAACTATTACAATACATCTGTGACTCACTTTTGAGAGTTATGCTTCTGTCACCCAAATGAATTACTTCTAATTTGTATCTACCTGTGAAACAAAGTGTGGGGCTACAGACTGAGATTGAACCTGAGTTTCTTGAAAAATCACTGGAAGTAGTAGTATCAAGGGCTACTTACTTGGCGGTGAACCAGACTAGATACTAAAATTATTTTTTTCAGAAGTTGTTTGCTTCAGGAAGAACCTAAATTTTCCTGGATGTCAGTAAAGCAACAGAGTAAAAAGACACTGTTTCTTTCTATGCATCTGCTGGTGATATCTCTTGGCACAGAAGTTTTTCTTCACCATCCTTGCAAACGGTTAGTTAAATATGAAACTAATATTTTGTGACCCCATCACAGTTAGGAAGCTTTCTTAATAGAGTTCTCCTTCTGGGATGGTGGTGAGTGTTTTGGCTTTCTGATTTGGAATTTACTAGTAATGTATTGAAGCTGGTTTTTTTTCCTCTCTTCATGATGTTTGAAGCTACCTTTTCTTACAGTGTCCCCCCCTCTAGTTTTTGAAGGCTACATAGCAAGATATGAGAGATTTTCCTTATTGTTTTAACATTATTTAGTTTTTCACTCACTCATTCTTAATTTTCTTTTTCAAGTTGATCTTGGAATTATATATTGTAACACTGCATAAATACAAAATAAAAACAAAACTTTGGGTTTATCTATTTGTAATTTTTAAAATGATTTCATGAAGCTAAGGGGACATGGATTAAGTAGCCATATGACAAGAGGGTAGCACCCTCTCAAACCAATTTCAGAAGATTCTGGAGTTCTTTGAGATGGATTACCCTTAAGACAAAAAAAATTGACAATTTTTCTTTTAAATCATTTTCCATTATTGTGAAACATTCACATTTATAAACTTCTTTTGTGTATACATCATGGCATCTGGAACATTAACAGAGACATCTCTATATTTTCTGTTCAAGAGAAATGCAGTCTGTGATAACTTATCCAAGTGATGATTAAACAATGGACCTTGAAACAGAGTGCTTTTCCTCACTATCAGGTGCACATGGTGTTCAAACAGGGACCAGGATTATTTCAGCCCAGGGCTTCAACTCGGAGAGCTATCCCTCAGATGAGTTTTCCATATATTTTACAGTCATCACCAGGAGCTGTAGTCATGATTGCTCTACTTGCAGAAACATTTTACTGGCTTTCCAGACTCACCCCGATTGGCTACCAAGCTACTTATGTTTCCTGTTCCTGCCATAGCTTTGGCTGGTTAAGCAGTTCAAAATTAATGTGTCTCTATTCCTCTGGCAAAGCTCTTATTTTTGAGTGTTTCTGGTGTCCAGTTTGCGTTTGCTCATTTCAGTCTTCAACCTGCTCCATTTCCATCCCAGCTGCCCTTCACTGTTCCCTTCAAACTGTCTCCATAATATTTATCTCAGCTTGGACCACAACCATGATTCTGCTTATAGACTGGTTTCCTGATTAAATGGATTTCAAGGTCTGAGATCTGACCTAATAGATTAAAACAGCAGAGAGTCAATGTACATCATCTTTGGCTGCCCTTATCCCAAGTAGAAATGTAATATTCTTGGCAGAGGCTACATGGACATTTTGTTAGCTTCTGCCTACCATATTCTTGTCCAGCTGAATATTATATTAACCTTTGCTTCAAGCCATCTCAATCTCTTTCATTACTTTGGGCTTCATTAGAAATGGAGGAAAGTTCATGTCTATAGTAGGACATCTGCTTGACCTTTTCATTTAAACTGGACAAGATTTAATTTATTTCCAGCACGCCCCATTGATGGCAAATTGAAGCAAAATTGTATGTGTTGATGAAGTATATTTAATATCTGCTGTGATATTCACTGCATCTGAACTTTGAGACTGTTGAGCTACTCACTATACTTTTCCCCAAACCATGCTAATATTCCCACAGTCTGCTTTTGCTTTTTGTTCCTCCTTGCTTGTGTATATATGAGCTAGAAAGAAAAAAGTGTCTGATCTTATTCTAACAAATTTATGAAAGATGAACATTTTAAGCGACCAAGTGCCAGAAAAATTGCTCTCACCAATACACAATTTATCTGCATTCAAGACCACCTGAATAACCATATAATCCTATGCTGTCAGATTTTGAAATCGAGCTCCTACTCTAAAAAAGGACTACATCTGTTATGACTATCCATTCAGGAGTCTGTAAGTTAACTGGCATTTTCCACTATTTCAATGACTTTCTTCTCAACCGAATACATTATTCTTTGTTCAAAATTCATTGTTTTCTGTCCTGAGAGATTAGAAGGAGAAATTACTACTTACCTGATAAAATGTCCTTTCCTCTAAGAGGATAGGCTAATCCATACCAGTAGAAATGTTTGCAATGGCCTCATTGAAACCTTGCTCAACAAATGGGCTCTATGGGGAGAATAGTAGCCCTAGAATTCTTGGGGGATATTGTGCAGAAACTTGTTCTGCCAAATGAAGTTTGTTCTGTCACCTGCTGAGTTATTTGAATTCTAATTGTCTGACAGAAAACCTTTTGCTAAACTCACATCAAATCTCACCTCTAAGAAATCAAAAACTTGACAAAATTAAAGAACTTTTCTTTGAGTTTATTATTTAGCCATAGTACCTCACAGCATCCAATACTTTGCATGACTGACATTTGCTACTCATTGATTTGGCTTTTTATTTTCAAAGGCATCAAGATAAAGAATTACATGTATTCTCTCCCATTTTACCTGAGCAACTATTAGCACCAATACTCTGGTGAATGCACTGGGCTCAGAAAGTAGTCAAAAAATGGAAGTACTCGATACTGACAACGATTTAGAACTACATTTTAGGAATCTTTGAAGATTCATCCTTATTGGTATATGAAGATATCGGTAGACTTGAAAGATGCCTATTGAAAGATGAAATTCCCATGATCCACCTCTCAACTTCGAAAATCCAACAGCCCATGCCAAAAGCTGGACGAATTACAGCAACAATACCATTACTCTTCCCTTCACCTGTCTGATATTCTACTGGCTTGCAAGTACCATCACCACAGGCATTTTGAAAACTGTAGAACCAACACTTCTGAGAGCATCACATGCTGGTAGAAGGCAGGTAATGGCATGCATTGCCAGAGCTTGCCAATCCCTGATCTAGGCTATGGTCTCTGGAGGAGGAACATTGAAGGGACTAGAAGTTACATTATTTTTCCTAGAATTATGAATTTTTAACTTTTTAATTTTATCAACTATTGACTAATGTTTGTTCATTTACTGGTACTACAAATAATGGATTGATCCTAATATTGCCCACATCCTCTTTTTCAGAAGATGCTGTGTATAGGTCTCCTAGGTCCAAGTGGCCTTTCCATCAGTGTCCCTCTACCACCAATGCACTGGACTAATGTGGTCAACATGAAGAATATGTAGCCTCCTAGATACTCCTTATAGTCAGGTCTGTGTTTCTACTAAGACTACTAGTTATAGTTAATTCTGCAGCCTGATAGAAAGACTCAGCTGCTAATTAATTCTTATATGCTTCCCTTATTCTTTTTGCAATTAATGATCCTCTGTACTTATCCCATAACCTCCTATGGTTTACTACTATTTTAATCTATACCAACTGGCTACAGGAAGACCTTCCACGCATCCACTATGCTTTCTGTAAAATACATTTTCTTGACATTGCTCTTGAGTCTTACTCCCTTGTTCTAGGACTCTTTCCATTGAAAGAGATATTGAACATCTCTGCTGTAGCTCCCCTTATCTTGCTTCGCTTCTAGGGTATACATATTTAGAGCCCCAAGGCTCATTTTATGGGGCTTCTGGTGCAGACCCCTGCACCATTTTGTTAGCCCTTCTGTGGACTGCCTCCATATCTGAGGATCATTCTTACTTAAGCAGCCCCAGCCTGGGCAAGCTGCATGGCTGCACAGTGTTTTCCCAGGCGATACATACCAGAGAGGGTGTCTGCCCAGGAACTGGACCTGGTCCACTAGGATAACCACCTACACATCACAAGGGAGAGAAAAAGAAATAAGAGAAATATTACTTCTAAAAAGGTACACTACACAACCTAATACACACAAATTATTCTATGTCTTACTCACTAAACTACTCTGTAATATACAGCAGCTTATTCTAAGACCTGATTCTGCAACATCATTTCTAGATCACAAGCAAAACTAATAGGCCAATTTTCAAAAAAGGCCAAGCACATAGGGCCAGATTTTAGAGGGTGCACACTTGTGCACGCCGAGCCCTAGGGTATCTCCGAAGGCTTTCCCTGTTCCCTCCGAGGCCGCTCCGAAGCTTTCCTTCCGCCCCCCCACCTTCCCCTCCCTAACCTGCCCCCCAGCCCTACCCTAAAACCCCCCCTGACCTTTGTTTTATAAGTTGCGCCTGCCTCTGGGCAGGCGTAGGTTGCGCGCGCCAGCACTCAGCCGGTGCATGATCCCCTGGCCTAGCGGCCCTACAAAGGCCTCTGGCTACGCCCCCGCCCCGGACCACCCACACCCCGCCCCTTTTTTCAAGCCCCGGGACGTATGAGCGTCCTGGGGCTTGCGAGCGCCGCTGGGCCTATGCAAAATAGGCTCGGCACACGTAAATCCAGCTGGATTTATTCATTTAAAATCTTTTCTATGTCGTCATTAAGTAATATACCATCACAACAGTTTACAATAGGGCACGTATAGTAATGTTAAAAAATTGAAAATAGGTAATACTTTATAAAAGTGCCAATGGGGTTCTGGTTACATAAAATTTCAATTTGAATGACATATCTTGTCCTTTTAATACATGTATCCTTGTTGATTTATATGTAAAGCTCTCTTATAGTGTGTTTCTTTAAGGTTATCAGTGAGTTTTAAAATAACAAACAGAAAAGCACCTCGAAGTCTAAGTGCTGATGTTATGATGTCTGCTTTATGTACTTTCCTTTTCTCCGTTCTCTTTACTAAATGCCTGTTTAAACAGCCAGGTTTTTAAATTTCCTTTAAATAAGTTTGTAATTTCTCTGTAATCTTATCTTAAGGGGCATTCTGTTCCAAAGTATGGGTCCCGCCAGGGACAGTGCTCGTTCTCTTACTTGGCTACGTTTTGCTGTCTTAACAGAAGGAACAGTTAAGAGCGCTTTGCTAGCTGATCTCAGATTTCTTTGTGGTAAATGTACACACAGTGCTGTATTAAGCCACTCCGCTTTTTCATCATGAATTAATTTATGTATTGTGCAAAGTGCTTTATATTTTACTCTACGTTCAATCGGTAGCCAGTGTAGTTCAGCTAGTGTTTCAGTTACGTGATCTCTTCTCTTTTTACCTGTAAGTATTCTTGCGGCAGAATTTTGTAGTATTTGGAGTGGTCTTATGGTCGTATAAGGTAGTCCCAGAAACAGTATGTTGCAGTAATCAGTGCTTGCAAATATTAGTGCTTGTAGAACAGTTCAAAAGTTAGTGTTAATAAAGGTTTTAACTTCCTTAGAACCATTAGTTTAGCGTATCCTTCTTCTATTTTCAGTGATACGTGTTATTTAAGGCTCAGTTCCGTATCTATTATTACACCAAGGTTCCGTACCTTCTCGGTTAATTCCACTTTTTGGTTATTTTTAAGCATTATTGGTGTTTGAATTAGATCAATATTTTTTCTTTCCAAGTGTAAGAATTCAGTTTTATCAATATTTATAAACTAGCTCCATTTGATTTAGTAGTTTGATTATGTCCAGGTAAATATTGGCTAGGATTAATGTTTTTTCAATTGTGTCTTCAATGGGTAAAATTAGTTGTATGTCGTCAGCATAAATGTAGTGTATGATTCCAAGTCCTGCGAGTAGATGGCATAAAGGTAGTAGGTAAATATTAAAGAGTGTTGCAGATAGTGCTGATCTCTGTGGTACTCCTGTTTGTAGCCTTTTTCTGACATAGTGTTTTTAATTTGCACCTGAAAAAAATCTGTTACTTAGATATGATCTAAACCATGCAATTGTGTTGCTTTGTAGTCCTTTTTCTTCTAGTCTTCAAAAGCAGATGACAGATCTAACAGAATAAGGATGTAATGTTTTCGCATGTAGGGCTTTTAAAATCTGCCCTATAACCAGGGGATCAGGCATCCCCGATAGGCCAGTCGCACTAGTCAAGTGGTCTGCCGAGCGCGGCCGTGACAAACCCGCGCTCGGCAGACCACGTGGTATCTCCTGAACAGACCTGGGCGGCGAATCCCTGGGCCGGTCTTCATCGGGAATCCGCCACTGCCCATAATGCAGTCAACCAAATTTTGGCCCCTTAAGGAAAGCTGATTTTCAGTCAAACCTAGCCAGCTAGATTTAAGGCTGAAAATCATCCTAAATCTAGGTGTCAAACTTAGCTGCCTAGAATTAATATGCTCAGCTTCCATGCACCAAAAATCAGTCAGCTAGCCTCTCTCATGATCCCCTTCTCTTACAGAAAACAGCAACAAACAAAATAAATAGATAAAAGTTATGACCAATCCTCTCCCTCTCCCCATGCCACTGGTGATTAAAGAATGTGTTTCAAGTCCCCCGAATTAAAATGCCCAAAATTCTGCTCCAATCTCCCACATCTACTCTTATGCCCCAAAACAGCCCCAATCTTTCCCAACCCTAAGCCAGGGGTAGAAAAAACAAAAAAAATCCGACATGATCTTCCCCCCCTTCCAGCTTCATGTCCACAGTTACTCTGATTTGGGGAGTGGGGGCAAATCAGAGTAACCATGTTTTAATTGCCAGTGGATGGGGAACTAAATTAGCCATAATGTATCTCATAACTAGAAGGTTAAATCAAAAAATTTACGCTTTTTTTTGGTTTTCAAATATGAAGGAGTCTTCATATCTCTTACAACTTTTAATGGCACATTAAAATGATCCTTTAAAAAAATATAAAAGACAATAAGAAAATAAGGAGAACTTATTTCCTTGGTCTGTAATCATGTTAGAACCTATATGGAAAGGGGATGAGAGGTTGTGTTACATCTGAATCTAGAATGCATGACTGAAGAATTGGTTTAAAGAACATGGCTTTGGACTTATTGGGAACTGAGCTCATACAAGATAAAGATAACGGACTACACAGTAGAGATGGTCTTTATCTCTCCAAGAATGGATCAAAGATCCTACATGAATAATTCAGAACACTGACAGAAGTTTGAACTAGAGGAGTGGAGTGGCAGTAGAAGCTGAATGCATCTTCAAAGGAGGTTAATGATGGAACATATCCCCCCTCAGTTGTCTCTTTTCAGCTTGGAGAAGAGACGACTGAGGAGGGATATGATAGAGGTGTTTAAAATCATGAGAGGTCTAGAACGGGTAGATGTGAATCGGTTATTTACTCTTTCGGATAGTAGAAAGACTAGGGGGCACTCCATGAAGTTAGCATGGGGCACATTTAAAACTAATTGGAGAAATTTCTTTTTTACTCAACGCACAATTAAACTCTGGAATTTGTTGCCAGAGGATGTGGTTAGTGCAGTTAGTTTAGCTGTGTTTAAAAAAGGATTGGATAAGTTCTTGGAGGAGAAGTCCATTACCTGCTATTAAGTTCACTTAGAGAATAGCCACTGCCATTAGCAATGGTAACATGGAATAGACTTCGTTTTTGGGTAATTGCCAGGTTCTTATGGCCTGGATTGGCCACTGTTGGAAACCGGATGCTGGGCTTGATGGACCCTTGGTCTGACCCAGTATGGCATTTTCTTATGTTCTTATGATAAAGACTTTGCAGTTACCTGTAAACAGGGAGGATAAGGGAGGCATGGCTTTGATTTAATGTATTTGATATTTATTTATTTATTTAGAAACTTTTATATACCGGTATTAGTGGGGACATCATACCGGTTCACATAATAACTGAAAATCTCACCCTTCATCAAGGACGAGGTTATATGGAAGAAAGAACTATGTGGAAGGCTGAGCACAAATGTTTATAAGCCCAGGCAATAAGATTCCAGACCAGCGAGGTCAAATGTTAGCAGATCTTGATATTGTTTCTGTTACATAGACATGGCTCAAGTCCAGTGTTGGAGACACTGCCATCTCTGTTCAGAAAAGACAAAGTAGGCAGAAAAAGGAGAGTAGTACCACTTTGCACAGGGCTGGAAAAAATCTCAGGGTGATCATATCTGAAGAATAATCAAGGTGGTAGCCAGAGCAACACTAGGGTATATAGGCATAGTAGGTATAAAGAGAGGCAACAATAATGCTTCTTTACAGTCATTGGCAAGACCTCACCTGGAGTATTAATGTCTAGTTCTGGTTGTACCACCGAAAGGACAGAGATAATACACAGTAGGGCTACCAAAATGGTGCAGTCACTGCACCAAAAATCCTACAAGATTAGACTTAAGAACCTAAATATGTATACCCCAAGGGAGAGAAGAGGACAGCCTGTGTATACAATAGAGAATCATATACCTAAAAATTGTAAAAATAGTGCACAAGAAACAAACTTTTCAGTGGAAAGAAAATAATAAAACAAGAGATCATGATTTTAGGCTCAGAGGAAGCAGACTCAAGAGCAATATTAGAAAATAGGGCAGCTGATGCATGGCACAGCCTTCCAGGGAGATGGTGGAGACAAAAATATTAACAGAAACCAGGATCCTTAGTAGTGAAGAGAAAGAAATATCAGTTAGGGCTGATGGAAATTTAACAGGGATTATATTGGATAGATTGGATGGGCCTTATGGTCCATATCTGCCATCATATTCTATGTTTACCTTTCAGCAGCACACATGCCAATTCCAAGCTCTAAACCAAGGGTAGGCAATGTTCATCCTGGATTGCCACAACCAGGTCTGGTTTCAGATATCCACATGAATATGCAGGAGAGAACTTTGTATATCATGAAGACTCATCTCATCCATATTCATAGTGGATATCCTGAAAACACGACTGGCTGTGGGGTCCCTAGGACAGGTTTGGGAAGCACTGCTATATGTAGTGTTTAGAGAAGGGGTAGACAGCTCTAGTCCTGGAGTGTCACAAACAGATCTGGTTTTCAGGGCATCCAAAATAAATATGCATGAGGTATATTTGCAGAGAATGGAGGACAGGTTTGGGGAGCACTGACATACAGATTATGAACTAAGAGGCCGATACAGAACGGTGCGCTCAGCTGAGCGCACTGTTTAGCCCCCATTTTAGATGCGTTATTACCCCTTATACTGTAAGGAGTAATAGCGCGTGGAAAACGTGCTTCCAACCACCCTGAAACTAATAGCGCACATCACATTATTACTACGGAATACTGAAAGTAAAATGTGCGGCAGGCGTTAACCATATAAAGCACCGGGAAAGTGAACAGACAAGCAGAAAAGGCTGATTTTCTGTACACCCTCCGACTTAATATCATGGCGATATTAAGTTGGAGGCCGCCCTCCCCCTCAAAAAAACTTTGCTTCCCTGTCGGCGGTTTCGAAAACGGGTACTCAATTTTGCCGGTGTTCGTTTTCCGAACCCATGGCTGTCAGCGGGTTCGAAAAGACGTCTGTAAAATTAAGCGTCGGTTGTCGGACCCGCTGACAGCCGCCGCTTCCACTAATAAGGAGGCGCTAGGAACGCTCTAGTGTCCCTAGCACGTCCTTATTAGCGCTGGCTCTAATTTAAATTGGAGAAATTATTTACCTGATAATTTCGTTTTCCTTAGTGTAGACAGATGGACTCAGGACCAATGGGTATAATGTACTCCTGATAGCAGTTGGAGACTAATCAATTTCAATCTGACATCAGCCCTAGTACATATACCCCTGCAGGAAGTGCAGCTCTTCAGTATTCTCCTTGAAAAGCAATTGTGGATATGTGCATGACTGAATAACTTTAATAACTTGATTAATTTGAACTGGTTATAGCTGGAGACCGCCTGTGCACTCAATCGAGAAATGTTGACACCTGGTAGGATGTGTGTAGACGTTGGAGGGAAGCATGGCTTACCCGTGAATCACTCGCTCTCAGGGATGTCACCCGAGAATTCCATGCATGACGGCAGCTGTGGGTGGGATGCTGAGTCCATCTCTCTACACTAAGACAAACAAAATTATCAGGTAAGTAATTTCTCCATTTCCTAGCGTGTAGCAGATGGACTCAGGACCAATGGGATGTATAAAAAGCTACTCCCGAACCGGGTGGGAGGCTGCCCGTGGCCCACTTAGTACTGCCCTTGCAAATGCTGTGTCCTCGCGAGCCTGAACATCCAGGCAGTAAAACCTGGAGAAGGTGTGGATGGAGGATCATGTCGCCGCCCGACAGATCTCGGCGGGTGACAGCATCTTGGTTTCCGCCCAGGACACTGCCTGGGCTCTACTGGAATGGGCCTGGACTTGTAAAGGCGGTGGCTTGCCTGCTTCTATGTAGGCTGCCTTGATGACTTTTTGATCCAGCGGGCTATGGTTGCTCGCGAGGCCACTTCCCCTTGCTTCTTCCCACTGTGAAGGACAAATAGATGGTCCATCTTTCGTACGGATTCCGACCTTTCCAGGTTTCAGACTAGGAGTCTGCAGATATTGAGGTGGCGTAGACTGCGAGACTCTTCTGAATTCTTAGGCTCATCTGGCGATGGTAGCGAGATGATTTGGTTGAGATGGAAGTGAGAAACCACTTTGGGGAGGAAGGACGGGACCGTGCGTAACTAGATGGTTCCCGGGGTGAGTCTGAGGAACGGCTCCCAGCAGGACAGTGCTTGTAGCTCAGAGATACGATGGGCCGAACAGACTGTCACCAGGAAGGCTGTCTTCAATGTTAATAGTCAGAGAGACAGGCTGCGAAGAGGTTTGAAGAAGGCTCCTGCTAAGAAATCTAGGACCAGGTTGAGATTCCATAGAGCAGTGGTTCTCAACCCTGTCCTGGGGACCCCCCCCAGCCAGTCGGGTTTTCATATCATCAATTTTCTCTCATGCATATTCATTGTGGATATCATGAAAACCCGACTGGTTGGGGGGGTCCCCAGGACAGGGTTGAGAACCACTGCCATAGAGGCACCGGCCACTTTAGGGGTGGTCGGATCTGCTTGACTCCTTTCAGAAAGCGTGAGACAGCCGGGTGAGAGGCTAGGCTGGTTCCATAGCATGACAACGTGGCCACCTGTACCTTGATGGAGTTGAGAGAGAATCCCTTCTGTAGTCCGTTCTGCAGGAATTCCAAAATCACAGGAATTTTGACTGAGCATGGAATGTCATCACGGTCCCCACACCAGGCTTTGAATACTCTCCAAATCTTTATGTATGTTAGGGATGTGGAGAACTTGTGTGCTCGGAGTAGGGTGTCAAATTACTGCCCCCCAAGTATCTGCTCTTCCTCAGGCGAGTCCTCTCAATGGCCAGGCCGTAAGAGAGAATCAAGCTGGATCCTCGTGGAGGATCAGTCCTTGTTGCAGCAGGGCCCTGTGTGGCGGTAGCGGGAGGGGGCCCTCTGTCAGCAGCCTTCACATGTCTGTGTACCAAGGTCTTCTTGGCCAGTCCGGGGCCACTAGAAGTACTGGTCCTTTGTGGTGTTCTATCTTGTGGATGATTGTGCCCAATAGGGGCCACGGTGGGAAGGTGTATAATAGAGTTTCCTGTGGCCAGGTCTGTACCAGGGCTTCAATTCCCGCCTGCGCCTGAAGAACTGGGCACTTGGGCGTTGGACCGGTTTGCAAGGAGGTCCATGGTTGGTATTCTCCAATGGTTTAATATCAATTGGAATGCTGTGGTCAACAGCCTCCATTCTCCTGGATCTAGATGGCCGAAATCTCTTGAAGGTTCGCTTCCGCCCATGACATTAGGGGGTCTATTTCCAGAGACACCTTTTGGCTTCTGGTTCCTCCCTGACGGTTGATGTAGGCCACTGTTGTGGCATTGTCAGACATTACTCTGACTGATTTGTCTCGGAGTCTGTGACCGAACCGTAGGCAGGCTAGTCTGACTGCCCGGGCTTCTAGGCGATTGATGTTCCATCCCAACTACTTCTTCCATTGCCCTTGGGCGGTTAGCACCTGGCAGTGTGCTCCCCATCCTCGTAGGCTGGCATCCGTGGTGAGTAGGATCCAGGTTGGTGAGGATAGTCTCACTCCCTAGCTCAGGTGGCCTTCTTGTAGCCACCATCGTAGTTGGGTCTGAACTTTGTCCGGGAGCTGAAGACGTACGGTGTAGTTCTGGGACAGCGGATTCCATCGTGATAGTAGTGAGCGCTTTAGGGGTCTCATGTGAGCTCTTGCCCATGGCACTACTTCCACTGTGGATGCCATGAGGCCGAGGACTTGGAGGTAGTCCCATGCCGTGGGATGAAGCTCACTCAACAGGGTTCGCAACTGGGTCATCAGTTTTGATCTCCTTGTCGGTGTCAGGATGACATTGTCTTGTTTGGTGTCGAACCGAATGCCCAAGTATTCTAGAGATTGGGAGGGCTGCAGACAGCTCTTGTTTGTGTTGACCACCCACCCGAGGCTCTCCAGTAGAGTTTTAACTCTGTTGGTCGCCTGGTGACTTTCCTCTGGGGATTTTGCCCTGATCAACTAATCGTCTAGATAAGGGTGTACGAGGATTCCTTCCTTCCTCAGTGTTGCTGCCACTACCACCATGATCTTGGTGAACGTCTGGGGTGCTGTGGCTAACCCGAATGGTAGTGCCCGGAACTTTTATTGACGGTCCAGGATCATGAAGCATAGAAAACGCTGATGCTCTTGATGGATCGGAATGTGTAGGTAGACTTCTGACAGATCCAGGGATGTAAGGAACTCTCCCAGTTGTATCGTCCTTATTACCGAGCATAGGTTTTCCATGTGGAAGCGAGGAATCTTCATGTGGCGGTTGACAGACTTGAGGCCCAGGTTGGGCCGGATCGTTCCATCTTTCTTGGGAACGATAAAATAGATGGAATAATGTCCAGTATTTGTTTGTTGTGCAGGCACCGGTGTTATAGCCTCTAAGGCTAGCAATCTGGTCAGTGTAGCTTCCACTGCCATCCTCTTGGAAGGGTCATGGCAGGGGGATTCCACAAACTTGTCCGGAGGGAGGTGGTGGAAATCCAGGTAATATCCCTCTCGAATGATGGCTAGGACCCACTTGTCCGAAGTTATCTCGACCCATCTTTGGTAGAATAGGGCAAGTCTGCCCCCTATGGTTTCTTCCTTTGGACAAGTCAGCTGATTTTCATTGTGGGGTGCAGCTGGGGCCTGGGCCCGAGCCAGCTCCCCTTTTGTTGTGCTTGTTCCAAAAAGACTGGCTCCTGCCTGCGGGGCGAGCAGCTTGATATGAGCTTCTGTATGGGTTGAAGCGCTGTGATCCTCTGCCCCTGGAAGTTCGGGGGAAGGGTCGCTGGTTTCTCTTATTCCTGTCCTCTGGTAGCCGCGGTAGTGGGGGATTCGCCCCATTTGTTGGCTACCTTCTCTAGTTCGCTTCTGAACTGGAGGGTTCCCTTGAAGGGCATTCCTTGTGAGTCTCGTTTTGGAAGATGCCAGAGTTGTCTTCTGGCTGCCACGGTGCACACCAGATCAGAAGCAGCATCCCTGAGGAATGATACTGCTGGTTCCAGGGCTTTTCCAGGATTGTTGTTCCTGATCTGTGATAAGCAGGCTCGTGTCACCACGGAGATGTCAAAAGACTGAGGATGGATTCTAGACGGCTGTCTTGAGCATCCTTGAGTGCTGTTCCTCCCTCAACTGGGATAGTAGTGCGCTTCAAGACCGCGCAGACCATGGCATCCACTTTCGGTCATGCCAGGAGATCTTTGCAGCTGGGTCCAGAGGGTACATAGCTGCCAGGGCACACCCCCCTTTGAACGTAGTCTCTGGGGCATCCCATTCCAGGTCAATTAGCTGCTGGACGGCTTGTAATAGTGGGAAATGACCCGAGGTCTGACGGAGTCCCTCTAGGAGAGGATTCGTCTTAGGTTCCCCCGAGGCACTTGTACCCGGGACAGCGAGCTCTTTCAAGCTGTGTGTGACCAGGTCTGGGAGCTCGTCCTTGGTGAAGAAGCTCCTCATGGTTTAGTGGGGCTCTGTCCCCGGGGAGGGGGGAGTTCCCCTTCCTCCAGAGGTTCTGAATCCTCATCCGAGTTGTCCGTATCTCCGAAGATGGGGCTCCTGGGCGGTGGAATCACTTCCTGGGCATAGAGAATCCCGGAATGTTGAGGTCCTCTGGCAGAGGTTGTGGCCGTATTATCGGAGGCCCTGGTTGCATGTGGACGAAAGTATGCAGGCCTTTGAAGAATTCCACCCAGGAGATAGATGCTGGGTCTAAATTAAGAGGCACTGTGTCCCTGGGGATCCCCTGTGAGGGAGGGTCCCGCTGGGGTATGGCTAGGTCTGGTGTACTGTTCGAGAAGCTGGAACCCGGTACCGGCTGGGGAGGGCCATGGGCTGGATCCCCCAGGGCCTTCTCGCAGTGTGTACACAGGGCCGTGGCCTCCTCATGCTGTGCAGCTCTAATGTGGCATGCTGGGCAAAAGCCCTGAGCCTTGAGCTTCTTTTTCGTGGTGCCATGGCTTGTGCGTGTAAAATACAGGGCCCGGGTGGCTTATTTATGCACTCCAGTGCGTCGAAGTTGTGCGCGTAGGATTGGTACGCGCTCAGGGAGATGTGTGCGCTGTTGTGCGCACAGATCGAAGTTATGCGCCCGGCACAGTAAGCATGTGGCTATGTGCGTCGCTTGTGCGCATGCTACTTGGGCGCGCGACATTGTGCGCATAGTTCGCCTCTGTGCGCACGATCGGGCGGCAGACAGGGTGGCGAACAGGTCAAGATGGTGAAGGCGACCACGCGGTCAATATGGCGACCACCTTGGAGGGTCTCCACGTGGGAGGACCCTCAGATCTGACCGGTTTCTAGCCCTGCTAGGGCAGATCAACCCGGTGGCACTGGTCCCGGCTGGGGACCTGTGCGACTCCTCGAGCTTCAGAGACCGGAGACTTTTAAATAAATTTCTACCTTACCTTGTCTCGGCGCTTCCCGGTCTCGTTCTGGGCGGTCTCCGGCTGCGGGGGGGGAATACCTTCACCGCTGCGCTCGAAGTTGCACCCGCTGCCTCTCAGCCTCACCTGATGTTGGGGGCTAGGTCCCTGCCGAGGGTCGGCCGCCGGACCGAGGCTTACCTCCGAGGGATCGCAGAAATCACCTTGGGAATTCTCAACTGGGGGAGGGACCCAATGGGTGTCACTGCAGGAAAGCGGGGCTCGTCTGTAGAGCTAAAATTTCTTCGGTAGATTACTCTAATGCTGTGCTAGCGTGCACAGAGTCCCAAACTGCTATGGAGACGGAAAATACTGAAAAACTGCATTTCCTGCAGGGGTATATGTACTAGGGCTGACGTCAGATTGAAATCTGATCAGTCTCCAACTGCTGTCAGGAATACACAATACCCATTGGTCCTGAGTCCATCTGCTACACGCTAGGAAAACAAAAATTAGAGTGCACAGGAGAGGTGCAGGGTGCCCGTCGGGAGAGCGGGCACTCAACACGGAACGCCGGCTCTCCCGCACTTTAATGAATCGGCCTGTAAGGAAAAGGCTGAAGCAAGCATCAAGAGCGCAATGCTTGTGCACTTCTTGGAGTGTTTACACTAAGGGTGAACTGCCAATTCGATAGTTTTACCAACCTAAATATAGTACACATACCTGGTGCTGGAGATGGTCCGCTACCTCCATAGCTTTGGACTTGAGGTTGAGTAAATCCACCAGGGACCCCACCAAATCCTGCTGCACCATAGCCTCCTCCACCTGGAGGTCCACCAAAGCCAGCTCCACCAGGGGGTCCACCAAAACCGGCTGCACCAGGAGGTCCACCAAAGCCGGCTCCACCAGGAGGTCCACCAAAGCCTGGAACTTTGGAATGTAATAGGAAAATAGTTCAGGATTTTGGCACAAGAACAAATGCAAAAGTTTTTTCTGTAACATTTTCTCAGATGATAACTGCCCTGTTTTCTTGCGAGCTTCACACAAACCTCCACCAGTAAAACAAACCAAATGTTTTGATACTTAGTTCATTAGTTATTCTTTTTACCAAGTTTTTAAACAGCAACTAAAAAGAAAAACACTGATCATTAACATCATGTAAAACACAAAAATACTGGAGCACCTCCAGAAGTTCAGGTCTTGGGGAATTTTGTGTGTCAGAGGGAGGACAATTTCTACAGCAGCACTGAAAGGGTTAGAAATCCCCTAAGACAATTGAGGTACTGTGGAGATAGTGGGTGGGAAGAAATGAGAGAAGGAAACAGACTGTCCGGGTCCTTGTAATGGATCTGCAGGGAAGGATGGTCTTCTTCAGCATTCCTGGAGTAGGGACTATTCTACACCAAAGATTTTGATTAGCAACCATGCAAGAAATAGTGTAGCAGAGAGTCTAAAATCCATAGCAAAATTAAAATCTCTGAAAAGTCCCTCTTCTAGCAACCGAGGAACCTAGAGTCACTTATTGGCCATCTTCCTTTGCTTTTTTTTTTTAAACTCACTCCCAAACAAGAGTGATCCTTTAAGGGGCAATTCCGTAAGATTAAACTTGAAATTGTATTGTCCAAACAATGGCTCAGACACAGCTGCTGCCTGGCTGCTATCCCCAAAGCCATTCTTCTGGCAGAGGTACAAACCTGGTCCAGCCTGCATCTGCCTCTCACCAAGCAGACACTCTGTGGTAGTTACTCTCCCGCTCTGGTACAAATTGCAACTACTGGGGGTTTCAGATGTTAATAAGAAAGTCACAATTGGATGTTACCAAAGTACCAATTGAAAGAGAAAAAAAAAATAGTATTGATCTTCTTCCAGCTGGGTCTTCTCAACAAGAAATAAGGGCCTGAACCCTCCCAGGCAGTCTCCCAGGGGTAGAGAGGGAAATCAGAGTCTTTAGACAGCAATAATTCAGATGGACCAGTTATATATTAACAATTATTTCTTACACTCCACCAAGTTTGCAAAAATAAATATACAACAGCCGCCACACTGTCAATATTAACAATTAACACTTTTCTTATATTCCTACAGCTATTCACATCTTTACCAACAAAAAGAATTAGTTCTTTAATTTAAGAGTATTTATCAGATAAGTTGGCCTCTTTAAAACTAACTACTTTACTCTCTTGTAAAGTGTGTTTCTTTACTGCTTTTCCTTAAAGAAATTGAGTCTTTGTATTTACTTCTGGTTTTACAGGTATAAAAGTATAACCACGGTCTCTGAAGATGGTAACTCTAAACTGTTACTCTCCTTTGTTATTTGATGTTGGTGTCTCTTGGGTATTTTCCTTATATATGTGAGATACTCTTTTTTTTTTTTTGTCTTTGCTGTTACTCTCCGTAAGTTCTCTCTCTTTCCTTTATAATATTTGAATCGGGGGTCGGTAAGTACTATAGTCTCAGGTTTTTTTTCCTAGTATTTCTTGTGTAAGTATTGGTTTGCATGCACTTAGCTGTTTCCTTTGCTCTGCAGTCTATCTTCGTCCCCTTCACTGATGCTTGATAACGTAACTACCTAAATTGCTGTTAGGGATCGCAGCTTTTGCAACTGGAGGGACCCTGTCACTGGATCCAATTGGAGAGCGTAGTCTCCTGGCTTGACTTTGTGCCTAACTAAACTTTAAATAACAAATGGTGTATTCCTAATTACACTGTCACCGACAGTCTCTTCCGCAAGTGTTCTAGTTGAATTCCTTCAAGCTGTGGTCTAGAAGCCTTATTGAACTTTGCTAGTTAAGTGAGTGGAAAAAAAAATTAATTTCCCTCTCTTCTATCTATGCACAGAGGAATTACTTCAGTGGTTTCTTGGTGTGTTTAATAGAAATTACACACTCACTCTCTCTCTTTGTACTAACACACTTACTTCAAGTCACTGTTTTCCAGACCAGGTATTTAAATAATATAAGGCTGAGTCACTTCTCAGAACCCTCTTAGGATGTAGTACAGATATGATATAACACCACTGCACTTATATCTGGTTCTTTTTTTTTGTTAGTACATTTCACAGTTCTGAGTGTTATAAACTCTGCAATAGTTTGTTCCAATATTTGATCTGTTTCCTTAATAGTATTACCCTTAATAGTAGGGTACAGTACTGCTTTTACAGTGGAGTTCTGGTACTCATTTACCTTACCGGCCACTTGACCAGCAGTTTAGGGAAATTGATCCTTAAACCCAATATTAGTTTGCCAGACACATTGTCACAGACTACTGAAGCGGTTTGTATTGGCGTTTCCTGGTATCGATCCGGGCAGTCTCCGGCTGCAGGGGGAGAGGGAAAGTACCTTAACTGCTGCATTCGGTGCTGTACCTGCTGCCTCTAAACCGCTCCCGTTGCCGGGGGCTAAGTCCACGCCGGGAACCGGCTGCCGGACTGAGGCCTACCTCTGAGGAACCTCGGAAATCACCTCAGGAATTCTCAACTGGGGGAGGGACCCTAGGTATCACTGCAGGAGAGCGGGACTCATCTGTAGAGGTAAGGATTCTTCTTGTTTGGAATTTTCTTTGGTTTGAATACTCTAACGCTGTGCAAGCGTGTATAGAGTCCCAAACTGCTATGGAGACAGAGAAATACTGAAGAGCAGAGCTTCCTGCAGGGGTATATGTACTGGTGGTGACGTCAGATTGAAATCTGACTCCGTCTCCAACTGCTATCAGAAGCATACTATACCCATTGGTCCTGAGTCCATCTGCTACACACTAGGAAATAAGAGTTAAAGATTTATCCACAAGGAAATAATCAAGTCCAGAGTAAGAAGAGTAAGGACATGAAAAAGAGGAATAATCATGAGTCACAGAATTTCTCAATCTCCACACATCCACTAAACCCCAGTCAGCAAATAATCTTTTTAATCAATCTATGGTGACTGGATTTCAAATGTAAACCACAAGAATTATCCAAATGAATGTTAAATTGAAATCGCTCCCCAATAATGAAATGACCCTCCACCCACTGTAATAAAAAACTTTTGAGATAAATTCAAAATCCTCCATAGAGTTGGCCCCATCCATCTGGTTTGCTGGTAAATGTTCTTTTAGAGAAAATTTGTGAATGCACACAATATCAGGAGGGAAATTACTCCGCTGTTGGCTAAATAAATGATGCATGCTGTCCAGTTCAATTAGGGGAAGCTCTGTTGGCTCCTCCCATCCTTGCCTAGTATTTGCATGCAAATGCTACCCATGATCTGGTTGCAGTCTCCAAATTCCAGACCCTTTGGCACACCTCTAAAATGAAGGATTCCCCATCTAGATTGATTTTCCATGTCTTCCATGCGATCAATTAATTCTCTCCTTCTTCAGACTAGCATTAAGGAACTCTGCTTTACAGTTCGACAGAGCCTCATTATGGGCGTTGAGCCATGCCTCATTTTCCTCCACTCTACTACCCAGATCGGAAATATCTCTCCGGAGATGAGACACAGTGTCTAGTATACCTTTTTTAATGCTCAGCATATCTTGCCAAAATTCCTGAAACCATTGTTAAAAATCAGCTTTCATGAGGACAGAAGAGCTCTGTGACAAAAGTGCATCACTGCAGGTGCTGCGGCCTGCTTCCACCTAAATATTCTCTGGGCCTCTGCTATCTCTGCCAACTCCATTGCTGCACTGAAGACAGAATACTAGGTCCACCGATTTCTTCCTCACTGACATCTTTAGATAAAAGCAAGTGATGAGCTTGCGACTTATAGCCTTTCTACCAGATTTCGCTGGTGTTATGTGAGGGTGTATATAGATTACAGTGGGAGCAGAGTTCTTAGGCGGCCATCAGGGGAGGAAGGCTGTAAGAGTCCAGAAACAAGTCAACAATTGTGACTGTGCACATACACACCTTTCACACCTGTGTCCAATCTTGTACAGTTTTGAACTTCAACCAGAAACGTCAATAAGAAATGTAAAACATGACATACAAACAAACATGATCCAATACATACCTCTGTCAAAATTAAACAAAAAAACACATTTTTCAAACACAGGAGTATTAGGTAGCTTTATTTTCCATCATCTTTAACAACTTACCTTGAACTAAGGGGTTTCTTTCCAATAAAGAAATTACTTTCAACCTTTGCTATTTGTCTAGTTTTCCTCCTTTCTTTTGTTCTGCTTCCTCTCCCCTCCTTTTCTTTCTCCATTTTATTTCTTGCCCCCCTTGCTTCTGTCTTTAATCTGGTCTCCCATCTTTTCTCTGGGATCAACCCGTCTTTTCCTTTCTACATTACTCTTTTCACAACCTATCTATAACCATCTCTAAGCCCCTTTCCCCATCCCTAACCTTACCAAGTCTCCTTCTCCTTGCAATCCAAATGGTCTCTCACCAGTCTCTTACCCAGTGCTAGGATGACTGGTTATTCTTTCCCCTGAGAACTAATCAACTCAACCTATTTGCACTTATTTCTGTTTAGAACTCTTGGCATGTGATTGGGAATTTTGGAATTGGGGGGAGGTTTAACCTTAATGGAGTTTAAATCTCTTATTACCAAATCGTCAAACATATTTAAGACCATTTGATCTCAAAATTATATAAAATAGAGTAAAGCTTTTGCTGCTTGTAGTTTTCATTTGCTTAACACTGTTAACATGGAATAGAACCACAGAAAACTACCACAAATAGGAATGGGGGCGAGTTACAACTCAAATAATTTTCAGAAGACTGTGTTCATGAACACCTAGCAAAATTAAAAATAGATAAAGCAATAGGGCCAAACGGGATACACTTGAGGGTATTAAGGGAACTTAGGGAAGCTCTGGCAGCAACACTGTTGCACCTTTTTAATGCTTCTTTAGAGTCAGGAATGGATCTGAAGAACTGATTTCTCCTTAAAGTAGCAAAATTGATTAAATATTCTTTAAATTTGATATAAACATGCTTTTACATTTAAAATGTATGCATATGTTCTGGGCATAATCACATTTGCTTGCATGCCAAAAGGACCTGTGACAGATGTAGTTCCTTCTCACAAAAGTGGAAGTAAGGAGAAGGCTGAGAACAGACTGGTTAGTTTGACCTTAGTGGTAAGCAAATTAAATGGAATAAAAACAGAAGACAGTTCAATTTCTCAAATCCAATGGATTACAAGTCCCAAGGCAACATGGTTTTACCAGAAGTAGGTCTTGTCAGATGAATCTAATCAACTTCTTTGATTAGGTGACCAGAGAGTGAGATTAGGGGAGAGCACTAGATGTAGTGAACTTGCATTTCAGTAAGGCCTTTGACGTGGTTCCACATAGGCAACTTGTGACTGACTGGGTTAGAAACTGGTTGAGTGGGGGCAACAAAGGATAGTGGTAAATGGAGTTCATTCCATAAGAGGGGCATTAATAGTGCTGTGCCACAAAATTGGTCTTCAGTCCGAATATGTTCATTTTCGTAAGCAATACTGTAGAAGGACTATCGGGAAAGATTTGCCTTTTTGCAGATGATACCAAAATCTGCAACAGGATAGACACCCTGGAAGGTGTGGAAAACATTTAATAGTCACCTGGTGCCAAGCTGTAGCAAACTTACAATAATAAAGCATTCATAAATTTGGTTTTTTTTAATGATTTAACAAAAAAAAAAGAAAGAAAAAAGTCAGATTTGCATGTTTTGATGACAAAATTAAATTTTACAGGAAAACCAGCCAGAAAACATATGTCTTAAGCAAAGCTTTTAAAGGTGGGATCTAGTGAAGCTGAGGAATGGTCTAGAGTCTGGCAACAAAGATTTTATGCTAAATAAATGCAGAGTCATACATTTGGGTTGCAAAACCCTAAGGGAACAGTTCTGTGCAGAAAAGAGGAACAGGATCTGGGGGTGATCATATCTGATGACTAAATACATAACTAAGACATAGGCAAAAACCAGAAGGCAGCTTAGATGCCCAGGTGGAGGAATAGCCAGCAGAAAAAAAGGAGGCAAAATTGTCTCTGTAAAAGTCTCTAGCGAGACCTCATTTACAGTACTGTGCAGAGTTTTGGAGGCCTCACCTTCAAAAGGATATAAACCAAATAGAGTGGGTCTACAGGGCAGCTACTAATGATCAACGGTCTTCATCATAAAACCTGTTGGGTCAGACTTAAAAAATCTAAACATGTGTACCTTGGAGGAAAGGGGAGATGATAGTGATATTTAAATACCTCCAAGGAATAAATGCACAGGAAGTGGGCCTCTTTCAACAAAAAGAAAGCTCTGGAACAAGAAGTCACAAGATGAGTGTGGAAGGGGGTAATCTAAGGAAATATTTCTTTACAGGAGGCATGTGGACAGCCTCCTAGTGGAAGTGGTGATGGAGATAAGGACAGTATTGGAATTCAAGAGAGCACTAAAACCACAGAGGATCTCCAGGGTAACAGAAGGGACTATAAAGCTGAGCAGAAGATGTGGAAGGGCAAAACAGATGAGCCATATGGTCTTTATTTGCTGTTATAGTCTATGTTTTATGTAAAATGCAAGTTTAGAAGGTAAATTATCCATTTGAGTTGGAAGTTTTATTTGCTAATTCTCTTGCTCCTGGCTTGGGAGACTAACCACTTGGCAAGAACCAGGATACCTTCTATTTATGGAATGAATTAGAGTTTGGACTAGGAAGAATTAGCACAGCGTTTCATAACCCTCTCTCCTGGAGGTACACCTAACCAGTCGGGTTTTCAAGATTGCCACAATGAATATGCATGAGAGATTTGCACCACATATGTCTCCAAAGTATGCAAATTTCTCAAGTATATTTGGAATGGATATCCTGAAAACCCAAATGGTCAGGTGTGACTCCAGGAGGGGTTGCGAAACACTGAATTAGCCAACTGCTAATTCATGGGGGAATACAGGAAACAATGTCACTCAACTATAAGCAGTTTTCATTGTACAAAACAGAGGGCCAGGTGCCTTACAATCTAAATTATAGGAGCCCTAGACAGCCTTCAGCAATACTGGGCAGATTTTAATTGCTTGGCAAATTATTAACACCTCAAAGTTGCTGACAAGACTAATTACTCTGTAGAAAGACATCCTTAGAACTTACCTCCAGGGTAAGATGGCATTCCACCAGGTGCCCCAGGTACAGAATAACCTGCAGGTGCAGGGAATCCTCCAGCAGCAGGATAGCCCCCACTAGGATCTGGGGGATAGACCCCACCTCCCATAGGTGGGAACCCTCCGGCAGCAGGGTATGGATACTGACCCCCAGGGGCAGGGGGATATGCAGACTCTCCTCCTTGAGGCTAAAAGAAAAATCCAAACATTTGTAAAGTTTAATAACTAAAAAAAAAAACCCACTGTCATCAAGTTTGTTAGTCAAGTTGTACAATTTTATTATTATGTATGTATCTCTGTGAGCCACTCTGGGCCTTGGTATAGGCAGCAAACAAATGCAAATAAATAAGTAAATCTACAGAGTTGCTCAAAACTCTGGGTGCCAGATGTCCACAGCCACTCAGATTTCTCTCTGGCAACCCAGGTGCCTAGCCTGAGACTGCTAGCTGTGGCATAGTTAACAGCCCATGCACATCAAGCCTTTCTCAGGCCACCCTGTTCTGATGCTTACACAGTCTTCAGCCACTCTGTCCAGTTTCTGTGCCAAGGATTGGAATCCCTTGTGTCTGAAGACAGTGGGCACGCATGGTTAATCCTCTCTGAAGTGCAACATTGACTTGCATTGTGTACTGTAATCACATTCTGCAGTGCTACAGAAGGGCATGGATGGACGGGGCCCATGTACAGCTACCTTCTGTAGTCACAGGCTTGAATGTGGCCCCTATTGCTTTGCTCAGTAGGTGCAGTAGGGAAGTCAGAGAGAGCCAAAGAAACTCAGACTGAATAGAGTTTTAAGAGACAAAGACTGACTGTGCAGCCTTCTTCCACAAACACCCTCCAGTTGCTATCTGCCAAGCACATCAGGTATGAAGTCAGGCATGCCCCCATATCTTGCACAGGGATGAGCTATAGGGAACTGAAAGGTAGGTGAAGGGGACAGAAAGAGATCCAGGAAAAAAGGAGGAAGATGAAGGGGGAGAAAGGTGGCAACAAGAATTCAGCAGAATTTTTTTTTAAAAGAAAGAAGAAGGTTGTGGGTAGGGAAGGGAGAAAGAGGCGGCAGCAGGTACTTCCACACTATGGGATTCTCAAAGGGAAACTTCACAGGAAGTGATACCTCTGCTGAAACTACATCTCAGAGAGGCGAAAACAAGAAAATATTAGGGAAGCATCAGGAGGAAAGTGTCCGAGGCAATTTCACAGGAACATCCAAAAGAAATACCAAAAACTTCTAGAAAACAGACAGAATACTTTCTACCAGCAGCAAGAAACAAAATCAAACCAGAAAACGGCAGCAAATTCAGACGCAATAATATTCTTTGGATCACCTAAAGAATCATCCCCCCAACCCAGTTAGTACTGGGGTTTGGGCGGCTGGGGGAAGAGGGCACAATTCTTTAGGTGAATACTGATATGATTTTTGGGGGGTGAGGCACAGGGCAAGGGCGATGGGGTTTTTTTGTTGTTTTTTTTTGAGGGGGTGCAGGGTGGAGAGTACTGCCCCCCCCCCTACCCCTCCAATCCTAGCTCTTAGCCCCCTCACCAAAATGCTCACATCAGTACTATGTCATTTTTCGGGGGGGGCAGGGAGGGGCATAGACTTTCAGATGGAAACGTGTTTCTCAGTTTTAGACAGTTTAATAAAATTTTTTATTATTATTATTTATTTATTAACTTTTATTTACCGACATTCGTGAAGCACATCATGCCGGTTTACAAAGAACTCAGATGAGATACAGTAAAACAATATAGCAATATAACAATAACATTATAAACAATATAATTGTTTATAATTGTTTATATTATAAATTATATTATTTATAAATTTATATTATAATTTATAAAATTTATATTATAAATTATTTATATTATAAATTATAAATATAATTGTTTATATTATAAACAATATAATTGTTTATATTATAAACAATATAATTGTTTATAATAATAATTGTTTATAATCGGTTTACAAAAATATGTAAGTAATCCTATTCTTCTCTACAGGGGGATAGGAAGCTATGAGATCTAGTATCTTGAAGAATCAAAAGTGGCAAAAAGACAGACTACTGAGTACCGATATATTAAGTAGCAGTTCAGAGCTGCCAATTTCTGATTACTTTCACTATAGGACTGACAAGAGCAAAACCAATCATTTTCTACACGGAGGATTCAGAAGCCTGGCACCAAAAAAAAAAAAAAAAAAAAAAAAAAAAAAAGAGTTAACATGCAGAGAAAGGGAATCAGCAAAAAGCCAACAGACTGCTTATACATGGCCTACCAGGACACCAAGGAAATAGAAACTCAATAAATGCAGGCCACAATGGAAGGATGATGATCCAAGGAAGCAGAAGTCTGACCAATTCAAAACAGAAACAGGCAGCAGCAATCAAAAACCTGCTCCCTGTCCTGAGCAAGAAACAACTGTAAAAAGGATGGACAAAGAAAATACGCAGCCCTGATAACCTGCCACAGGATATAGTAACAATTATACAAGAAAGGGAGAAAGCAGAAGAAACGACCCAATTGGCAGCAGAAAAAAAATCACTAAAAAAAAAAAAATATATATAATAGTCTTAGGGGACTGCCTAGCTTCCCTAGAGAAGGCCTTTGCTTCCTGTTTCTTGAATTCAGTAAACAGAATATTGGTGATTTTACAGTAAAATACTTGCAGATATATTGGACACTTGGTAACAGACAAAAAAAGGGTTAAATTAGTGCAAGATAAAAATAAATACTGCTGACAAGTTTTAATTTTATTTAGATTTTTATATTCCGCTTTTCGGCACTTCAAAATGTACATCAAAGTGGATTACATTCAGGTACTTATAGGTATTTCCCTATTCCCATAGGGCCGGATTTTAAAAGGGTTACGCGCATAACCCTTTTAAAAACCCCCTGCGCGCGCCGAGCCTATATTGCATAGGCTTCCAGCGCGCGCAAAGCCCCGGGACGTGCGTTAAGTCCCAGGGCTTTCTTGGGGTAGGCGTGTCGGGGGCGTGACGCGGTCGGTGCGTCATCCGGGGCAGTGCCGCGGGCGCGGTTTCGGCCCAGGGGCGTGGCCGCAGCCTCCGGACCCGAATACGGAGCGCGGCAGCTGGCCCGGCGCACGCAAAGTTACGCCTGCTTCAAGCAGGCGTAACTTCTGTGACAGAGGTGGGGGGGGGGGTTGGCGGAAGGAAAGTTCCCTCCGAGGCCGCTCCGAAATCGGAGCAGCCTCGGAGGGAATGGGCAGCGCGCGCAGGGCTCAGCTCGCGCAAGTTGCACAAATGTGCACCCCCTTGCGCGCACCGACCCCGCATTTTATAAGATACGCGCGTATCTTATAAAATCCAGCGTACTTTTGTTTGCGCCTGGTGTGCGAACAAACGTACGCGCGCACGCTGTTTCTTAAAATGTACCTCATAGGGCTTACAATCTAATTTTGTAGTGCCAATCAAGGCTTCGAGCCTGACTACTAGCCATTCATGCATCCGAATCTCTTACCGAGTCCCAGGTCTCTGGCAGACAGGCACAGGTATTCCGATCTGCCTATTCTTTACACCATCCATCTTTCCCTCAATCTTCACAAGCCTCGCTGCCTCTGTAAAGCATCCCCACAACATGATGCTATCACCATGCTTTACAGCAGGGTTTGTGCTAGCAGGGTGATGTGCTGTTTGTGCCACCCATCACTTAGCATAGAGATCAAAAAGTTCCACTTTGGTTTCATCACACCACAAAAACTTCTCCCACATGCAGTGTCCCTAAGTGTTTCTTTGCAAACACTATGTGGCACGGCATCTAGCTTTTCTTCAGCAGTGGTTTGTTTCCTTCTTGCCATCCTCCCATACAGTCCATGATTGTGAAATAATCTTGAAATTTCCCATCTTCTCCACAGACCTCTGAGGTTCTTTAAAGTAATCTTAGGCCTCACAGTGACCTTCAACCCATGGCTGCTGAGTTTGGAGGGATGGCTTGATCGCAGCAGTGTCTTGGTGGTGCCAAACTGTTTCCAATTTACAAATGATGGGCCTGACAGATATTCGAACACACTGAAATTCTCTTATAGTCTTCTTCCCTTTGAATAAACATTTTTTCAGAGTTCTTTTGGCAGTTTTTAGTTCGGCACGTTTTGACCTGCATTACAAATTCATGTCATATAACCAGAAACTGTTTCATTCTTCATCCAGGAGTATTTGAAACAGCTCAACTATTGGGATGAAAGTGTAGAGTATGTTGTGTAGATCAGTAAAAATATCTTACTTTAATGCATTTTGATTTGTATTTTTTAGATGGCAAAATTTGAAAAATGTATAAAAAAATGTTGTAAGGCACCGTATCAATAGGCAAACCATTCATAGGATGTCAGATGCCCGTGCCAGAAATGATATTCAAATGTGATTATTCAGAGCAAAATGAAACAAATCTCAATGAATCTCGAAGATGTACTAGGGAAAATTGACAAACGAAAGAGTAGAAAATCACCTGGACCAGCTGATATATGCCCCCCGAATGCTGAAAGAACTGAGAAATTATATTCCGGACCTGCTATTGGAAACCTGCATCATTGACATCATCTATGGTACCTGAGGACTGGCTGGGTGCCAATGTATGCCAGTTTTTAAAAAGGGATCAGGAGGTGATTCAGGAGACTACAGATCAGTGAGTCTGATGTCCATGCCAGGCAAAATGGTAGAAACATATCACAAAGAACAAAAATTGCTGAACATATAGATAGGCATAGCTTAATGGGACAGAGTCAACATGGATTTAGCCAAGGGAAGTCTTGTCTCACCATTCTGATACATTTTTTTGAGGGTGTAAATAAACATGTGGATAAAGGTGAGCCAGTTGATATAGTGTACCTGGATTTCCACAAAGCATTTGACAAAATCCCTCATGAGAGACTTCTTAGGAAATTTAATAAAATCATGGGATAAGGGGCAGTGTCCTATTGTTGATTGCCAACTGATTAAAAGATAGAAAACAGAGAGTAGGGATAAAATAATCATCTGACTGTGAATGATTCTCTCTCACCTCCATGTACAAACTTGTTTACCTACTAATATTTAAATTTCCTAAGGCAACTCCTTAAGAGTTGCTGCCTAAAGCCGTTCAGTCATTTCAGATCCAAGCATGAGGTAAATAAATTGCCAACACAAAATATTTCCAAAAATCACTAGCTAAGTAAAACTGTGATTTTTTTGTAATTGGGTAAGTAAATGTGAGGCATTAAGATGACCAAGTTATGAATGTATACGAAAGATACACAGACAGACAGCAGCCAGGGTTGAAACCTTGACAACTGAAGCTACTACTTACAAGTTTCAAACTTGTGCTAATTCAACAATCCTATTGTCTAGTAATATTTTTAAAATGAAACCATGACAATTAAAAATGAATGTGTCAATTATATGAACTAAAATCACCAGTGTCAGAAAAAAAAAAAAAAAAAAAAGAACTATGAAAGATGCAGCAACAAGAAACTAAAGCATTGTAAAAAGATATTGACTTCATCCAGGAAGGTCTGCAAAGACTAAAAATGATTGCACAAAAAGGAAAAAGAGCAAATCTGAGGCAAAGACATAAGAGGAAAGAAGATGTGGAACTACCAAAAGCGAAACAGGTAGCCCAGTCTCAGGGCACACATCAGAATCCACGTGAGACCTAGAATCTCAGCCAGGGAGCAGCTACCACAACATGTTCCCACAGATAGCATAACACAGAAATCAGAAACTGATGTATTTATTTATTTCAAATAGGCCGCCTATAACACAGCTGGAGGTGGCTTACAGATTACAGGTAATGGATTCAAATGATAGATGCCTTGATGAAAAGCATCTATTCCCAGGCATGAAGGTACTGAAAATCAAATGCACAAACAGAACAAAGCAAGTTGCATTAAATCCCAAATTCAGCAATCCAAATATCTCATTATCCACACAGGAAAAAATGAATTAAGACGACAGCACGTTAGCTTTACCAAGACAAACTTTTGAAAAGAAAACCATCAAGTTAGTTTTGAATTTATGAACTTCCCGTTCCTCCGATGCAGGCATTTGATGCTGAAACACTGCAGTGTCGGGAAATGGAAAAAGCTGGCAAGGAAAATTGAGAGCAACATAGCGGATGGATTGTTTGAGAAGTAATTTAGAGTTTGAACATAGCTATAGGATTGTTGAAAAACAAGAGGGGTACCAAAATCGGTGCCCTGCTGGGACAGTGATTGATTTAAGAAAACAAACTTTGCTGCCATTTTCCATAACATTTCTTTGGATGTATGTTTATGTGCAACATTTATAGGCTTTCTATACTTAGATGTATGTTTTTAATAGATTTTGTATGTTTAAAATTTTAAATGATTTTTTAAAAAGTTTGTACATTTCTTTGAGAAGTATAATTACCACAATAAATGCTAATATTAGTGAGTACAAAATGGTAAAGAGAAACTGAAGAATTGTGTTCTACTATATTCTTATGTATTGGGATACTGTATGTTAGGAACATTATAGTGGGTTTGGTGTTTTGTTACAGTTTAGTCTATTTAAATTACTTGCAGTGTCAATCACCAAAGGAATATTGTTTTAAGTAAATGCTTTATAAGCACAGATATACAGGGAGGTAAGAACCAACTAACAGTTCCAAAGGAGCACCGACAGCAGAATCTGCATCTGCTACAGGAAGAGTGTGTTTAAAGTTTGCAAAAGAAATAAAGGGTTAAAACCTATTGTATGTGTGTTAAGCGTATATAAAATGCAATTTTTTTTTTGCTGTGGGAAGCTGTGAGATCTGTTTCCTAGACAAAATCATCAGTGTTTGATTTTCCCCACCCACTCCAGTCAGATAGTTTCATATATAGACTATCACCCAAATTAGAAGGTTAGGAGGGACATTTTTCATAATATGACAATTAGGGATTTTACATTAATAAGTCAATAGAGAAATTAACTAAGTTAAATTTTAATTGAAGCCCATTAGGGGTTTGATTAGGTCAAATTACTTAGCATTAGTTGGAGAGAATTCAACTTTGACTAGGAATGGAACTTTAAGTCAGTAATTTATATTAATTTAACATTTGACACACTTCAACTTAAGAGGGCCTAAAAATTAAATATATAAACATCTGCAAACAGAATAATAATTTGAAGGGAAGTATAGAGGTTATTGTTACATGTTGGTCTGGGATTCTACAAAGCATACCACACTAAACAACACCTACATAAATAAATATTGTAGTCTGGAAGGATATGATAAACAAGTGGTACTACAAACAGAGTTCAAATGAGGTAGTGGAAGATGATTTTACAGAAAAATCAGCCGAATTTACTTGCAGGAAAGCTGAAGAAAGGGAGACTATTTTGGTAGGTTGCTCTCCTCTCTCTCTACAAGTATCACAGCTCCTAACAGCAGAAGAATAGCCGTCACCACTATTACTAATTCTGCCTCTGTCCAGATGGATATCCTAATCCACAGTGAGGAACTGGTAGTGTGTGAAAACTGCCTGCAGGTCAATACCCTCAGAACACTGGTGGTGGAACAAAGAGAAACTAAGCAAGGAGGTGTGGATGGGCAGACTAGATTGGCTGAATTGTCTTTATCTGCCATCATGTTCTATGTTTCTATTACATAACCACCACCAGGATATCAGCCACAATGAATACTTCTATGACCAAGGTACCTCGGGGACTCAGAATATTTGCCAGATTCTTCTACAATGTACGGTAACCTTGGGTTGCAAGCCATCCCAAATAAACAGGGAAAGCTATGAGCAAGGAGCAATAAGAACTGCAACAGCACCTTTCCTAACACAGAACAGAACCTCAGCAGAATCTTCACCAACAAAGAAACACATACCTGGGACCCAGAAATATCCTAACTAGAAGATACCAGGAGACCAGAACCATAGCACACATTCCACCAATGCAGCACCAGCACGGGACACAAGATCCAGCAATGCCCACTACAGCTGTCCAGACCAGGAAGATGTGAATTGCACTTGAAGACCATAACTAAGCAATGCTGAATCTCTTGTGTAAGAATCTATGTTGGAGAGGACAATTTTATAAGCCATTTACATGTGTAAACAGGCTGTCTAAAATTGTCCTCTCTCATTGCATTATTCCACAACATGCGTATTTTCTGCAATATAGAGAAGGTTTTCCCCAGAGGCAAGTTTAGAGTCAGAGGACGATAACGCATGAAATCCTTATTTTCAAATCTATGAATGTTATTTTCCATGACAAAAAGTTTCCCCAGAAAAGGCAGGCACAAACACATACACACACTGTTTTTGTTATTTGGAGCAAACGCCATAGGTAAAAAAGTACCCATGGACTTTATCCCAAAACACGGTTTGAAAACTTCCCCAAAAACTTGTATGTATGTAGAGATCCAAGATGGCGGATCTGAACAGATATGCGTGAGGCTGCTCCGTTGGTCCCTTTTTGATTTCCATTGAAATGCCGCACACAGCGAGGAAGTGGCAAGCTAAGGAACGCGAAGTTTTGTCTGCTTCCCCGGTTATGCCTAAGCGGGGCCTGATGGACGCCCATGTGGTCTGGGAAGCGTTCACTCCGGGAGTTGGCTTGCAGCAGGGGATATGGGAGGAAGCTGAAAATGTCCCCCTGCATGAGCTACAAACAATTTTGTCCCCAAAGGATTGAAGGCCTCCAGAGAACCCGGCAGAGGTGAGACTCTCCAGTCAGCTACATACTTCGTTGGGAGACTAGGAAGAAGAGGTTGGTGGTTTAATGGTGGAGAGTGGGAGAGAGTGTGGAGGCTCAGACATTCAATAGCCAGAAGGGGAAGTATTGCTAATTTCTTTACTGCCTAAAAAAGATTTGGTTAAACTTTTAAACATAGGTATTTACTTTTCAGCTATTTTAGAGTTTTATGTAAATACATAAAGTAGATTTTCAGGTTTTTCTGGCGGCAGCAGGAGGATGACATTACAGACCCATCTGCTGATAAAAAAAACATATGTAGCTGAGGAGCAGTCACTCAGAAAAGGGGCAGAGCAGTGGATCTAAGGCAGGCAAGGCAACTGTGGAAACTTCTCAGTGTTTATCCAATAAACACCAACTTCATTTTTTTTTTTTTTTTTTACTGAGGTACTTTATTGCTTAAAACCTAACCCAGTTCTATTCTTCTTTCACCCTTATACTACCACAGTAAAGAAATTCCTATGGATCTCCGTTGATCTTTTGCCATTTAACAGAGCAATATGTAGAATACAAACGAAGCAAATGATGATTACAGAATGGTTGTCTACAAAAGGAAAGACATGAGCACCAAAGAACCTCTGTGCAGCTTGAGGATCCTTTCATCATCAACTGCTCATCAGAAGCAGAAATCACTTTCTGCCAGGACTACCTCTCAATTACCTGTACATGCAGTCACTGTAGAAACAGGTTATTTAGTCAAAATATTTATTATGTAAGGAAGCTGCATAAGCTTTGTGAATCAGGCTAGTGTGCCACAAGCTGTACATTAGAATAAAAGTATTTCATGTTCGCTTTCTCTTGTATTAACTGGAGGATAGAGTTATATTATTTATATTTAAAATCTTTTCTATACCATCGTTAAGCTAGGTACCATCACAACGGTTTACAACAAGGCACAAATATTAATATTGGTAGATGTCTTGATTTCTATTCACTAAACAGGTGCCATCGGGTTACTGTAATATAGTTTTATCATAAATATTAAGTGGTGGGTGTGATACATTATGTCCATTCTTATCTGTGACCGCTTTAAAATAGATTAATTATAATATCTTATCCTTTGGTGGTGAATGAAAGTATAAAAAATTACAATACACACACGTATATATTAGGGTAATGTGTGTGGGTGTTCTGCAGACCGCATCCTCTACTCTGTGGATTTTACTCTCCATTCTCTCTGTGATACGCTTGTTTAAATAGCCATGTTTTAAAAAATTTTTCTGAAGGTTTTGATGTCTCTTTGTAAGCGGATTTCTACCGGCATGGTGTTCCATAGTATAGGTCCTGCTAAGGAGAACGCCCTTTCCCTTACTTGGGTTAGCCTTGCTGTTTTGACCAAGGGAATAGTTAGTAATGCTTTATTGCTGATCACAGGTTTCTGTGAGGGACGTGTACGCGAAGGGCTGTGTTCAGCCATTCAGCTTTTTCATTATGTATTAATTTATGTATGGTACATAGGGTTTTATACTGTATTCTTTGCTCAATGGGTAACCAGTGTAATTCAGCTAGGGTTTTGGTGATATGGTCTCTTTTACCCGTCAGAATTCTTGCAGCAGTGTTCTGTAGTATTTGGAGCGGTCTTATCGTAGTGTATGGTAAACCCAGTAGAAGGGTTAACTTGATCCTTAATACTAATAAGACTGAGACTCTCATTATTTCTGCTGATGAAAACCAGGTTCTCTACAACCCCTTAAATGTAACACATTCACTCTCAACAGACATTAACCACTCCTCTTATGTAAGAGATTTAGGAGTTCAATTAGACAACCAATTCAATTTTAAAACTTATGTCCAAAACACCTCAAAAGAATGTTTTTTTAAATTACAAGTATTAAAAAAACTTAAACCTCTCCTTCACTTTCGAGACTTCCGACTAGTGCTACAGTCCTTAATCCTTACCAAATTAGATTATTGTAATTCTCTCTTGTTTGGGCTCCCTGCAATAACAATAAAACCTCTACAGATGGTACAGAATACCGCAGCGAGACTACTTACTAATTCAAATAAAAGAGATCATATCTCTCCCATACTGCAGTCCCTACACTGGTTACCTATCAAAGCCAGGATTTCGTTCAAAGTACTTATGATGATACATAAAGATATTCATAAAACTGCCCCTCTCAATCTATGCCATCAATTCCGTGCTCATTCCTCTGAAAGACCTATCAGAAGAGCTTATTTGGGCTCTCTACATGTTCCCCCTACCAAATCATTACTAAGCAAAAGAGCATTATCTACTTCTGGGCCGACGCTTTGGAACACTCTTCCACCTGACCTCCGTCAAGAACAGAGTCTCCTGACCTTCAAGAAGGACTTAAAAACTTGGCTGTTTAATCAAACTTTCCCTGAAAACCTTGGTTCTCCTAGATGCAGATCCTAAAACATGAATACAAGACTTTAACTATTCATTTTATTATTATTATTATTATTTTTTTTTAATCTTATTTATTTATTTTATTTATGATTGACTCACAATTTATTTATTGTGGCTATAGGCTTGCTGTTGTTCCTTAATTCCAATTGTTTCTAAAATGTTCAATGGTTTATATGCACCGTTTATTGTATCGCCTCCTAGCGAAAGTTAAGTTCTTTGTAAACCGGTGTGATCTATATCCTTTATAGGAATATCGGTATATAAAAATTCAAAATAAATAAATAAATAAATAAGGGCATTACAGTAGTCCGTGCTAGCGAAAATCAGAGCTTGTAACACCGATCGGAAGTTATTAGTTGTTAGTAGTGGTTTTAGTCTTCTAAGAGTCATGAGTTTGGCGTATCCTTCCCTTACTTTTAAAGATATATGTTGCTTTAGGTTTAGCTCTGTGTCAATTATCACTCTGATGTTTCTTACTTTCTCTGCTAATTCTATTTTTTGGTTGTTTTTGAGTGTGATTGGGTTTTGAATGATTTCAATGGTTTTTACGTTCTAAATGTAGGAATTCTGTTTTCTCTATATTAATAACTAATTCCATTTGGTTTAGTAGCTGTTTGATGATATCAAGATACATGTTAGCTATGTTTAGTGTTTTTTTCTATTGTGTCATCGATGCGTAAAATTAATTGAATATCGTCCGCATATATGCAATGTGAGATGCCCAGACCTGCTAGCAGGTGACATAGTGGCAGCATGTATATGTTGAATAGAGTGGCCGATAAAGCTGATCCCTGTGGGACTCCTGTTTGAAGGTTTATTTTTTCTGACATTATGTCTTTGATCTGTACTTGGAAGTATCTATTATTTAGGTATGATTTGAACCATTTGATTGTATTGTTACTTAGTCCTATTTCTTCTAATCTATTTAATAGGATGTCGGGATTTACAGTATCGAAAGCCGCTGATAGATCTAGCATCACTAGAATGTAATGTTTACCACTGTCAAAGCCTCTCATGATGTTGTCTGTTAGTGCAAGCAGTAGTGTTTGCAAAAGCTGTGTTGTGATGAGTACAGTATATTGTTTTCCAAGTGTTCCGCTAACTGTTTTTGTATAGCTTTTTCTATTAATTTAGCAATTGGTGGTAAGTTTGATTCTGGCCTGTAATTGTTCAGGATGAGCGGATCGCTGTTTTTTTCTCTTTAGAATTGGTTTTACGATTGCCCCTTTTAGTGTGTCTGGCATGGTTCCTTCTTTTAAGGATAAGTTAATGATATTTGTTAATATCAGAGATACTGTCAGCTAATTTTTTTTATTTCTATGGTTGGTATTATGTCATATGCATGTGGGGCGGGGTTTATCTTTTTTAGCATGGCTTCGACTTCTAGTTCTGATATTTCATTGAATGTCGTCCATTGTTTAACATCTCTTTTTTGCATTTTAATGTTTTGTTTAGTTATATTGGGAATCTTTGTTTTTATGTTCGTAATTTTGTCCTCGAAGAATATAGCTATTTCATTACATCTATTTACTGGTAGGTTTTGGGGAGAGAGAGTCAGTTTTGTCATTGGTGAGGTTTTTTGTTTTTTTTTACAAAGGTGAATAGGGTTCTTGGGTTGTTTGCGAATTTTTCTATTTTAGTACTATATGTAACTGCTCTTCTGCACTATTGTTCAATTTGTAAAGTTTGTTATAATTGCACCCCTGTTTCTTGTGAACCAGCATGATGGGACTACCGTCTTGAATGTTGGTATATAAAAAACTTAAAATAAATAAATAAATAAAATAATATTGTTTCTTTGCATTGAGGATTATTTGTTTATAATAGGCCAGGTGTTTTCTGTATTTAGTTAGGTTTTCAGTTTTGTTTTCTCCATTCTTTTGGTTTCCTTTATCTTTTCATTATACCAGGGTTTTGTTTCTTTGGGTTCCTTTATGTTAATATATTTTATTGGGTTTATCTCGTCAGCTAAATTCTTGGTTGTTTGCATCCATGCTGTAGTTGCGGAGCTGCAGTTGGTGTAATCCATTTTTGTTAGTTTTTCTTTTAATTTGTCTTTTAAGGTTTCTATGTTATAAGGTGGGTGATATTTAAATTCGATGGGTTCGCTTTTTTTTGTTGGTAATTGTTCAGTATATTTGATAGTGGATTGTATGAGAAAGTGATCTGATCAAGGGATCTGTGTGTAGTCTGTTTTAATGTGTTCTAAGTGGCTGTGGTTGATAAACGATAAGTCAAAAAAGAGTGTCCTGCTTTGTGAGTGGGCTCATCAGTAATTAGTGTGAATCCTAATGCTGTCATGATATCTAATAGCATTTGGCAGGTTTTAGATAGGGGATTTGCATCCATATGCAGGTTGAAATCGCCTAGTACCATGGTGGGTTTTGAGGTCTTTAAGTGGATTGTTAAGAATTCAATTAGTGGGGAGATGTTTAGTTCTAGTAGGCTTGGGGGGGGGGGGGGGGATAGATATATCTATCTATCTATATCTATATCTATCTATATCTATCTATATCTATCTATATCTATCTATATCTATCTATATCTATCTATATCTATCTATATCTATCTATATCTATACATCTATATATATATACACACACACACACATATTATGCTCAGAATGAAAATAAAAGAACCCATTCAGAACCAAAACCTAACACACAGAACCCCAGTTCTAGTTTCAGCCAATATTAAGGTAGCTGATGGGATGGAACGCTTTCAGACTTGAGGAGTTTCCACCATGAGGTGCAGAATGTGCAGAATGATAAAGCAAGTACCAGAGCTTACATCACCTGTAGTATAAATGCTCTGAGGGCCATTCTCAAAAGCATTTACCCTCTTTCTACCCCTTCATTTTACCTGGGTAAAAAACAGTCTTGACAGAAAATTGCTTTCCTCAAATGTGGCTAGAAAATACACTTGGGTTCCACAATGCATGCACTTTTAGCCGTGGGCAAAAGCGACATTTCCTCAAGCATGTTTACGTCGCGGGGAAACAATATGTGTGCAATTTATTTTAAAATATATTTGCCCCTCCTCTGCCTCCCACATAAATACAAGGTGCAAAGCATGTGAATGTTTTTAATGTGCACACGTTGCACGTGCTAATTCTCCAAAAGAGAAATGCAGGTCATTTCCCTTTGAAAAATGTGTTTGAAGTCTGTTAACAGCACCCATACAGTTTATAAGTAAGTGGTCTATCAGAAAGTTACTCCCATATTTACTATTATAAAAATACAGCAATGCCAAGTTCTATAGAAGCAAAGCAGTATGTCTCCATTCTCTATCACTACCAACCAACTTCCTCAAATAAAGGAGGCTCAGCTCTCTCTGTATTTAAGTGAACTGACATGAACAGGGTTAGAGATACTATTACTCTAGGAGCAAATATTTCAACAGCTTTAAGTGTGACCCCCACATATACTTACCGGGTACCCAGGATAGGCAGAGTAGCCTGAAGGAGGATAGCCTGGGTAAGACATTCTGCAAAGGGAAAAACAGATTCAGTCACCTCTTACTCAATTCTTCAAAGCAAGTAAAACAGTAAATGTAAAGTCTGGCTGGATGCCCACAGATGCAGGGGAGGGGAACCCAGGCCTACTACCTGGGAGAACCGGCCCTACAAGTGCTCTGGACTAAATCCTGCTGCACAAACAGATGAAAACAATGCTAAACTTAAATGTGTCTTACTGTGAAATGGGCACAAATGCAGTCTACATTCACTATTTCCATTTAAGATCACACCAAGAGGCAGAGAGACTGCAAATCACAGACGTTCTAGAAAACGTGGCAGAATGTGCATATTTGTTTCACAGAGAGAAATTTTACTGCACAGGTGAACTCCTCTATTGTAACACTTTGGGGCAAATGGGAACAGAACCCCAAAGAATACAAGGACAGGGGGGAAATCCTCATGGGTTATAGTATAAGGGTGAGAGGGTAGCACATTCCAAGAGAGACACACAGGAACTTCTCTTGTGTTACATTAGAAGGGTGAAAGGAGAGAAGAACTTGGGAGGTTACAGGCAAAGAGGGAACCCCTTTATAGGCTGATGCAACATCACGACATAAAAAAAAAACATGTGCCCAGTTTGGATGTTAGTTTTTTTTGTTTTTTTTTAACATGTGCACATTCACCTCTCCTGAGCACTCAATGCAATAGGCAAATGAGCTGCTATGCTAAAAGGGACATGCAATAGCTAATTTGTGCGTCCCTAGCATTCTGCATCAAGCGGCCAGGAGAGTGGCTGTGCATCCACAACAGGCTGGCCAGAGCTCCCCCTTCTCCTAACAGGCTGTTCCCGATTGGTCCTTTTCACTGACAAGACCAATCCCCTTTCAGGACAGCCTTCTAAAAGGAGATTGGCGCATTCATTGTCACATGCCAGTGAAAGGACCAATTGGCAGTAAGTGAAGGAGTAAATAAAATATTAAGTGTCGAGCACTTAATATTAAATTTATTCACTCTTTCAATCGGGCTAGAACTTAGGGATGCTTTCTGTGATTCCTACTACTGTATCGTGACAATACTAATAGGAGGAACCACGGAAAGCAGAAATTTTTTTTTTTGAGCCCTTGTGTGCGGCATGATTCCACTTTCTGTGGTTCCTCCTATTTAGTATTGTGACGATACTAATAGGAGGAATCACAGAAAGCAGAGTTTTTTGTTTTTTTTCATGAGCCCTTGAGTACGGCAGGAGTTATATTTGCCACATTAAAATGGGCACCTTGGCTGCGTGGCAATTTTTGGTATTGCAGGGCAATAGCTAATAGCCTCATCTACATGGAATTTGCATGTGATGAGTGGTATTAGCTACATGCTCAACTGGACGCATGTTTTGGATGTGCTAATCTCTGTGTCGCATCGGGTGTAAGTCTAGCGTATCCAAAACGCACGTCCAACCATGTGTTAAGGGGTGCTTCAAAATTGTGGGGTTTTAGATGGGATTTAAACCTGGCAAGAGAGGGAGTCTAAGGAACCAGCTCAGGAAGCCTACTCCATGCACCATAAGAAATATGCTGCCAAAAATACCCAAGGGATAAAATTTACCACAGTACAAAAAACATACAGCAATACAGGTTAAATCCTTGTCTGTTTTCACTTCTCAGGGCCAGACATTTACATACTAAAAAATACCTTTAACTGAGCTCTATTTGTATCCTCCACCTGCCCTAACTTTGAGATTTAAATAATATATCAGCCTAGATATTGCCAGTTAAAACAACTTACTATAAAGCTGTAGTTTGAGGGGGGGGAGGAGGAAGCTTCCCAGCAGTTTCCACCTGCTAATGTGGATCTCCAGCTCAATCAGAAGCAGCCGCCTTTGTGCTACAGTGCAATGAACTTCATTTGCAACTACCCAGGGTTTTTTTTACCCTATTTTATATTCCCTCCCAACTTTCACAGCTCAGCACATGTCTTTTGAAATCTTAACTTTCACCACCATACCCTTAGCTTTAGGAAAACTGCACCTGAATGTTTGCTTAAGCCTTTCCTTTAGGGCGATTTTCGTAAGAGCTAATATAAGGTGTGGACTCATCTGACTTCTCTGTATTTAGTAACAGCTATGAATCAGAATCCTACTCTCTAGGAGCAGTTTGGCAGGAAAAGAGAAAAGGAGATGTAGGGTTTTCTAAACCTCCGTTCAGAAGCAAGCCCTCCTCCAAGAATAGAGACTGGCAATACCTTAGACTAAGATTTATTGGGGGCTTACGTATCTGAGAAGACTTGGCTCCAAAAGCATATTCCTCAATAAATCTGTCAGTCTATAAAAAGGTGCTGCCAGCCTCCATATTGTTTTTGCTATTACAGATTTAACACAGCTATACTTCTGCAAGATCTCCTCCAGTTATTTTATGGGAAAGGCAAAGGTGGAAACTAAAAATATCTAGGGGAAAAAAAAAAAAAAAAAAGTCATAAGCTATGACTTCTCCCAGGCAATCTATCCCATATACTTATCCCATGATCCACCTGTCACTCTCTCATGCATCTCTCCACAAGATGCATCACAGAGATCAACATCCCTAGACCCCAAGCTACTGGACACCATCCCTGGCCAAAATCATCAAAATGGCAGCCTTCCATTAGCTCCAGACACTGTTGGAAGATAAGCATCTTCTCAACAAATTTCAAACAGGCTTCAGAAAGAGCCATGACAAGCATTTCTGACTTTACAAGATGATGTTCTCTGATGATGTTCTGATCAAGGGAAGCCCTCTACCCTGATCCTATTTGACTTCTCTGCTGCCTTTGATACCATTAACCAAGATATCCTACTAAATAGCCTTTAGGCACGGATATCAAAGGCTCAGTCTTAAAATGATTTTGGTCATTTCTAACAGGAAGATCACAACAGATCATTGTGAGTGACTCCTCCTCATCTATCAAACCCATCCTGCAGTACTCCACAAAGTTCAATCCTCATAGCAACCCTTTTTAATATCCACCTTTGGTCACTGATCAAAGTATTTAAGAATTTACTTCAATGCTTTGTCTAGGCCAGCAACATTCAGGTCTTTGTGTCACTAGGACATGACAGCAGTATATCTGTGCAAAAAATAAAGAGCTATCTTGCAAACATTTGCAAATGGGCCTCATTTAATAAACTCAAACTCAACTCCAGCAAAACAGAAATACTGACACTGAATGACACCCTCCTCTCAAATAAGTCCAAGATCTGAAGCCTGTGCATTATCCTAGATAGCAAATGAAAAAGAGGTCCAGATTCAGTAAGCCAGCAAATGGACAAGTTACCTGGCTATAGTTAGCTGGATAACTTGTTCTGGACATTCAATGGGAATAACGTCCCGCTGAATATACTCATCTAAAGTTATCTGGCTACGTGTAGCTGGATGATTTAAAAAAAAAAAAAAAAATTAACCAGCTGTGTTTTTCAGTTATCCAGCCTTGTGTAAGAACATAAGAAATTGCCATGCTTGGTCAGACCAAGGGTCCATCAAGCCCAGCATCCTGTTTCCAACAGAGGCCAAACCAGGCCACAAGAACCTGGCAATTACCCAAACACCAAGAAGATCCCATGCTACTGATGCAATCAATAGCAGTGGCTATTCCCTAAGTAAACTTGATCAATAGCAGTTAATTGACTTCTCTTCCAAGAACTTATCCAAACCTTTTTTGAACCCAGCTACACTAACTGCACTAACCACATCCTCTGGCAACAAATTCCAGAGGATAACTTGCTACTTAAATGGATATCTTCAGACATACTGTCTAGGGTTGGCAGTGAGACACTGGAGGTGGGGAAGGCTGTAGCGGTAAGGGATAGAGATTGAGAGGAGTGAAGGAGGAGGTGGTGGCTGCCCCCTCCACTCCGGAACTAGGTGAGATGCTATGAAGGATAATTCTGGGGTTAGGAGACAATGAAAAAAAGATTGGGAAACTAAGGGAAAGGGGTAAGTCTCCATGGAGTTTTGCTGTTTGATGTCTATAGTGCTGTCCATATTGAAGATGGATCACTAATGGAATAATTCACTTTTAAAAGACCATGTGAATAATGATGGCCATCTGTAGGACTGATTATGAATATTCTTTAACTTTTGTCTGGTGACTTTGGTTTAGTTGCTTTGTTGTTTTTAACATTCACTGCATTTAATGCTTTTATGTTTTGTTTGACTTTGTGTTTAACTTTAATGTTTTATTATAGTTATGAATGTTCTAATTGGCTCACGATAAACAATGGATAATGTGGCATACAAACGTTTTCATAAATAAAATTTTAAAAGCCCAGTTAAGTAGCCCTGTAAAACCAATAAAAATAGTGCCGACACCCAATTTCCTGTGGCTCCATTTCCATTCCCCTTCTCAATATGTTTTAACTGGCCCTGCTGGGTTGAGCAACCCCCAAAGACTGAAACTGTTTGGGTTTTGTTTTTTTTTTTTGGGGGGGGGGGGGGGTAACAGATCAACCCCACCCCTGGTTTGTTTTGCTTTCTTTTTAAGGCCTCCCTACTGCCCCCCTTTCCCACACTCTATCCACCTGCGACCTCAATAACATGTGCCCTCTCGGACCTGCTCCTGGCATTCCCAGCGAGTAAGAGGTACCTTAATCCCAGCATGGGATCTGCAGGTTGGTAGAGTGGAGAAGCAGGAGTAAGAACATAAGAACATGCCATACTGGGTCAGACCAAGGGTCCATCAAGCCCAGCATCCTGTTTCCAACAGTGGCCAATCCAGGCCATAAGAACCTGGCAAGTAACCAAAAACAGTCTATTCTATGTTACTGTTGCTAGTAATAGCAGTGGCTATTTTCTTAGTCAACTCAATTAATAGCAGGTAATGGACTTCTCCTCCAAGAACTTATCCAAACCTTTTTTGAACCCAGCTATACTAACTGCACTAACCACACCCTCTAGCAACAAATTCCAGAGTTTAATTGTGCATTGAGTGAAAAAGAACTTTCACCTATTAGTTTTAAATGTGCCACATGTTAACTTCATGGAGTATCCCCTAGTCTATTATCTGAAAGAGTAAATAACCGATTCACATCTACCCGTTCTAGACCTCTCATGATTTTAAACACCTCTATCATATCCCCCCTCAGTCGTCTCTTCTCCAAGCTGAAAAGTCCTAATCTCTTTAGTCTTTCCTCATAGGGGAGCTGTTCCATTCCCCTTATTTTGGTAGCCCTTCTCTGTACCTTCTCCATCGCAATTATATCTTTTTTGAGATGCGGCGATCAGAATTGTACACAGTATTCAAGGTGCGGTCTCACCATGGAGCGATACAGAGGCATTATGACATTTTCCGTTTTATTCACCATTCCCTTTCTAATAATTCCCAACATTCTGTTTGCTTTTTAGACTGCCGCAGCACACTGAACCGACGATTTCAATGTGTTATCCACTGACGCCTAGATCTCTTTCTTGGGTGGCAGCACCTAATATGGAATCTAAATTGTGTAACTATAGCATGGGTTATTTTTCCCTATATGCATCACCTTGCACTTATCCACATTAAATTTCATCTGCCATTTGGATGCCCAATTTTCCAGTCTCACAAGGTTTCCTGCAATTTATTACAATCTGCTTGTAATTTAACTACTCTGAACAATTTTGTATCATCTGCAAATTTGATTACCTCATCATATTCCTTTCCAAATCATTTATAAATATATTGAAAAGTAAGGGTCCCAATACAGATCCATGGGGCACTCCACTGCCCACTCCCTTCCACTGAGAAAATTGTTCATTTAATCCTACTCTCTGTTTCCTGTCTTTTAGCCAGTTTGTAATCCATGAAAGGACATCGCCATCTATCCCATGACTTTTTACTTTTCCTAGAAGCCTCTCATGAGGAACTTTGTCAAATGCCTTCTGAAAATCCAAGTACACTACATCTACTGGTTCACCTTTATCCACATATTTATTAACTCCTTCAAAAAAAGTGAAGCAGATTTGTGAAGCAAGCCTTGCCTTGGGTAAAGCCATCCTGACTTTGTTCCATTAAACCATGTCTTTCTATATGTTCTGTGATTTTGATATTTAGAACACTTTCCACGAAGTCAGGCTAACTGGTCTGTAGTTTCCCGGATCACCCCTGGAGCCCTTTTTAAATATTGGGGTTACATTAACTTTCCTCCAGTACAATGGATGATTTTAATGATAGGTTATAAATTTTTACTAATAGGTCTGAAATTTCATTTCAGTTCCTTCAGAACTCTGGGGTGTATACCATCCGGTCCAGGTGATTTACTACTCTTCAGTTTGTCAATCAGGCCTGACATCTTCTAGGTTCACTGTGATTTTAAAAAAATGGGGAAGGGTTGAGGAGTGATCTGAAACCCCCTAAAAAAATGTTCAGTCTTTGATGGGGGTTTGGAGGGTGGGGGCTAGCTACTAATAATGAACTAATGCAGCAATTTATATAATAATGTATATATTCATATCTTAGACAAAAGCAAAATAAAATAAAAAAAAACAATAAATAATTAAAATAATCCATAAACCAAATACAGAAAAAAACATTAACACAAGACAGACACCTGCTTCAAAAATCTGCTTTCAAGTCACTGTTCAGAACCCTACTACATCTAATTTGGGAAAAGAAAGGTCTTAAATGCTTGTGAAACCTGAAAAGATTTAACTGCTCTAGTCTGTGCAGATGGTGCTTTACTTTGGAATGCACTACCTGTGAAAAAGCCCTAGTTGCATAACATTTCAGTCATAGCTTTGAAGGCAAGGCGGGTCAAAACATGATATTTGCCCTAGCTGATACCATTTAAGCTTTACCCCACAGATACAATGGGCCATTACCCCTCACAGGCTGAAATGCTGACCTTAATAACAAAGGGCCTCATTTTCCATTATCGCATTGGTAACGCATTAGGGGGCGTTACCAATGCAAATGAGGCTTCTTTCGTGCAGTGGGGAAACATCGCGTGCGACGATGTTTTCGCCATTCGCGAAAACATTAGCACCGCACGCGAGAGAGAGAGAGAGAGAGAGAGAGAGAGAGAGAGAGAGAGAGAGAGAGAGAGAGAGAGAGAGAGAGAGAGAGACTTACTATAGTGCCTATGCCCTACATAGGTATTTGAATCCCTATGGGAGGGCTACCTACTAACTCGGGGTGGGGATTAGGTATGAGCGTCGGGGGTTGGGGGCCACTTTCGCATTGCACATGAGACCTACGGACAGAACAGTGGTCTCTAGTGCAGATTTGCTGGCCGTCGGAGTGAGGACGCTCACCCCAAGAAGTGGTTTGGGCAACATTCTCTCTACCTAGCTTGATGGGCAACAACATGCTAGGTGGAGAGAATGTTGGCCAAATCTCCTCTTGGAGTGAGCGTCCTCACTCCGACGGCCAGCAAATCTGCACTAGAGACCACTGTTCTGTCCGTAGGTCTCATGTGGAATGCGAAAGTGGCCCCCAACCCCCGACGCTCATACCTAATCCCCACCCCGAGTTAGTAGGTAGCCCTCCCATAGGGATTCAAATACCTGTGTAGGGCATAGGCACTATAGTAAGTCTCTCTCTCTCTCTCTCTCTCTCTCTCTCCTGAAACAGGCTGTCCGGAACTATCGTGGATGGTGATAATCCTTTTCTGGCCTGTACCGCAGTCCATAACGCGAAGTTGGAGTTGTAGTTATTAGCCGCGATAGCAGCCGCGCTAACACTGCGGCTGTTTCGCCGCACACGATACACAGGTTCCCGCTTTACATATGCTCCGCCCCAACTCCACCCCCTGAATACCAAATGACTAATTTGCATTCGCAAATCGCGTTAACAGCTTGTTAACGCGATTTGCGAATTTATCGCACGCGGTAAAGTGCTTGGAAAATGAGGCCCAAACTTGGCTCTATCCACAATTGAAGGGGGTGGGAATCAGGAAGCAGACCTGCAAAACACTTGTTTTGCTTTTTTTTTTTTTTTTTAATTTTATTTTTATAGTGCTTCTTAACCAGGTATCTTCAAAGATATTCGATTAAGTAACAAGGTATCTAGCCACACAAGGCCAGATATACTTTAGACCTGCTCTAAAGCATTTCATTCATAGCTTTGAAGGCAAGGCGGGTCAAAACATGATGTTATTTGCCCTAGCTGCTCTAAAGCAGGTCTAAAAAGTTACCTTGCTAACTTAGCCGGTTACAACTGAAAATTGGTTAAGTTAGTCAGATAAATTATGTCAGCCCTGGAATGCCTCTTTTTTATCCAGCTAAACTATGGCTGGATAACGACTTAACTGGCTAAATTATAGCTGGATAAGCAACCACATAATCATAAAAAGTTGCTATTTAGCCATATAACTTGTGAGTTATTGGCTAAATGGCTTTGAATTTTGACCATAGATATTAAAATCAGTTTAGTTACAAGAAATGCCTTCTACCACTTTCAGCCACTAAAGCAGGTAAAACCTTATGTGGCCAGAGACAACTCAGTCACCATTACATATGCATTTGTCCTACCTGTGCTAGGTTACCATAATGCACTATATATAGGACTACCTTAAAAAATCCTAAAGCATCTAGAATTAGTGCAGAATTTTGCATGACTTCTCATTATAGCTACAGAGAGATCAGCAGCACAATGCTCTGGAACCTACATTCAATTCAAAACCCTCTGCATTGCCTTCAAGTCATTTCACAACCAGGGCCCCAACCTATCTAATGGATTGTCTATCCTCTCTACAAGCCCTCTCACAGTCTCCAATCCAAACAAGAGGCACTACTAGAACTCCTTATCCCCAAAGGCTTCAGGCTAGCCCAAACCTGCAAGTGTAATTTCTCCTAATTTATCCCACTCTGAAACTTATTTATTTCCATAGAGGCCAGATTAGCCACCGACATGCTGACATTCAGCCGCATGGTAAATACCTCTCTCTTCTGTTAGGCCTACCCATCTTAACCAACAGTGACTGGGCGCCCTCATCTTCCTGCCCACCCATATGAACATCCCCATGGCTGTTTTAATTTACCTAAACACTACCATACACCCTACTCTATATCTCTGCATTGTCGCAGAGGTTCCCAAACCTGTCCTGGGAGCCCCAGCCAGTCAGGTTTTCAGAATATCCACAATGAATATGCATGAGATAAAATAGGAGGAGCAGTCATTAGCATTAGCATAGTCATTAGCATAGCAGTCCTCCATAGGAGGACTGTTCCTAGCAGCAAAAAAAGGACTAGGCCTAACACTACAACTCTCAAATGCTACAACCAAGTTGGAAAGTGCCTTTTTTAAATCAAAGTTCCTTCAAATCGGTCTAATATATGCCCCGCCAGGAATTCTTGAATCCAACCCTTCTCCAATTATTGAATTAATTGTGAAACACTTCAACGCGAACAAACCAGCCATCCTGATGGGAGACTTTAATCTCCATGTAGATGCCCAGCCACTCTCTGCGAACTGTGAAACTCTTCTCACCTCACTCAGCCATATGGGATTCAGACAAATTTTCAATAGTCCTACCCACAAAGCGGGCCACACTTTAGACCTCATTTTCATAAATGAGGGTATATCGCTTCATACCAACCCAATATGCTCACTAGTACCATGGTCAGATCACCAGATCATCTCCACAGTCCTAGAGACTAAGGAACATCCTCCACAGGCAACCCCCATAACTTCGGTAACATTCATGAAACCTTTTTCCAGAGAACTCCTTAGCAAGCATCTTTCCAATGAATTAACTCAACTCGACCTTTATGACGCTAACACTGCTACCTCGTCTTGGATCAACATCACCAACAAAGTAGCGGAACGAATTTGCCCAATGATCACGAAAACACTTCATCCGGAGAGGGACAACAGAAAACCATGGTTTACTCCTGAACTAAAGTCTCTTAAACAGGACCTTAGATGTAAAGAACACAGGTGGCGTAAAAACCCCTCCACGACAACCCTAAATGCCTTCAAATCTGGACTAAATGCCTACAGGAATGTCATCAACAGAACAAAGAAAGAATTCTTCTCTAAAAAGATCCATCACTTCATCTTCAATTCCAGAGCACTGTTCTCTTACATATCAGCCCTCACAAAACCATCCACACCCCTCATTCCAGATGACCAAGCTACCAGTAAAGCCAACAAATTGGCCGACTTCTTTGAGAGAAAAATCTCCACTCTTGTCGCGCCCCTCACGGCGCCCACTCCCCCGCCCTCCACCACACTCTCCATCGATCATCAACCCACGCACTCAACCTGTCAGCAACGAAACACATCCCTAATCTCCTTCGAATCGTCGTCTTCTCTAGAATAGAAAACATCCTTAAGAAACTTAAACCTTCCTCACACCCATCGGACCACATACCGTCCAACCTGCTCTTTACCATCCCAGGCATCATTGCTATGCAATTAGCAGACATCATTAACTGCTCACTAGCTCAAGGTTATGTTCCAGATCAACTCAAGCTGGCAATGCTTAAACCTCTTTTAAAAAAAACCCAACCTCTCACCATCTGACCCAGCCAACTTCCGCCCCATAGCGAATCTGCCGATGATCGTCAAACTCTTGGAGAAGGTCGTAAACAAACAACTATCTGAATACCTCGAAGAAAATGATAATTCTCGCCCCAACACAATTTGGCTTCCGCAAGGCTCTAAATACGGAATCATTACTATCTTCTCTCTCTGACACCATCCTCCTAAACTTGGAAAAAGGCCAACCTTACCTACTCGCTCTTCTGGATCTATCCGCAGCTTTCGACACCGTGAACCACACATCTTACTACAGCGACTTGCAGACATTGGCATCAAAGGATCTGCTTTCAGCTGGTTCAAATCCTTCCTTGAAAACAGGTTTTACAAGGTGAGGATAAACAATAAAGAATCTCATCACCCAGTCAGATCCAACATGGGGGTCCCCCAGGGATCATCCCTTTCACCCACTCTATTCAACATCTACCTCCTCCCTCTCTGCCATTTACTCACCAACCTCAAGTTAACTCACTACCTATATGCGGACGATATCCAGATCCTCATCCCAATTACAGAGTCTCTCCACAAAACCTGGGCCCACTGGAATAGCTGCCTTCTAGCAATCAACCGACTTCTTAATAGCCTCAACCTCGTCCTCAATACCAACAAGACTGAGATCCTTCTAATAACTCAGGACAACAACAGCACTCTCCTCAACTCCTCAAGTTCTTCCCCAACTAGCCAAAACATCAATCAATCATGCACCGCAGGTGAGAGACTTGGGTGTTCTGCTCAATAACCAACTCAACCTAAAAAAATTCATAAACACCACCACCAAAGAATGCTTTTTCAAATTGCAGGTACTAAGAAAACTAAAACCTCTCCTACACCTCTGAGACTTCCGATTGGTGCTACAATCTATCATCTTACCGAAAGTGGATTTCTGCAACTCCCTCCTTCTAGGACTACCCGCCAACTCAATTAAACCACTACAGATGGTCCAAAACGCCACAGCCAAGATTCTCACAAATGCCAACAAAAAGGAACACATCACCCCCATCCTGCAGAACCTTCACTGGTTACCAATCAAATTCAGGATTCTCTTTAAAGCCCTCATGATGATCCACAAGGCTCTGTATAATATCTCTCCTCTTAACCTAACTTTCCAACTACGGCCACACATCACAAACAGACCTATCAGAAGAGCATACAAGGACATGCTATATACCCCTCCGGCAAAAACCATTTTAAGGAAGCGCGCCCTCTCCACAGCTGGTCCTCCCCTTTGGAACTTGCTCCCGCCAGACCTCTGCCAAGAACCCTGCCTTCTAGTCTTGAAAAAGAAATTGAAAACATGGCTCTTCAGCCAGGCCTTCCCAGAGAGCTAACTCCTCTCACTAAGGCTCCCCTAGTTCACATCAACCATAGACTAAATTTGTGTCCATCAGTTACGCCTCCTTTCCTGTCCCGTTGGCACCTTTCCTAAAGATTTTAGAAGCTCCATCAGGCACAGTGCTTTGTTGCTATGGTTTATTGTTTATCATCATTTTTACTATTATTATTATTAGTACTTTATTTTTAATATTTTAAGTTTAGTATTATTATATTGTTATACTTCAGTGTATTCCTAATGTTCCACATGTCCTTTGTAACTCATGTTTCATTGTACCCGCCCTTCGGCGACAGTTCAGTTTCATGTAAACCGGTGTGATATGTATCCTATACAGGAACATCGGTATATAAAAAGTAAAAATAAATAAATAAATAAATAAATAAAATAATGAGGCAGTGCATGCAGGCACAAGGAGCGAGTTCTGGGGATAATTGTATCTGATGACCTTAAGGTGGCCAAACAGGTGATTAAATCAATGGTAAAAGCCAGAAAGATTCTTGGCTGCACAGGGAGAGGAATGGTCAGCAGAAAAAGGGAGGTGATATTGCCCCTATATAGGTCCCTAGTGAGACCTCACTAGGAATACTGTGTACAATTCTGGAGTTTGTCCCTTCAAAATGATTTAAACAGGATGGGAGTCAGTCCAGAGGGGGCTACTAAAACGGTCAATGATCTTTGTTCTACAGCATATGAGGATAGACTTAGACTTAAAGATCTAAACATGCATACCCTAGAGGAAAAACAAGATAGGAGATATGAGAGAGACAAATTAAATATCTCAAAGGTTTCCATGCACAGGTGGTGAACCTTTTTCAACAGAAAGGAGGCTCTAGAACAAGGGGTCATGCAATGAAGTTGAAAGACAGACAGACTCAGGAGTAATCTTAAGAAATATTTCTTTATAGAAAGAGTGGTGAATGCGTGGTACAGCCTCCCAGTGAAAGTGGTACAGACAAAAACAGTATCTAGATAGAATAACGAGGAGGAGATCTAAGATGGCCTCCTGAACGGTCGCGCTTTCAGACGCTCCCGGACTTTCCTGATTTAACCTAAATTAAAAGTTCTTTCCTTATCAAGATGCCACATAAGAGGAAAGGTAAAGTGCGGGTCTACCCACCCGAACCACCAAGCGGACAGCGTGTCATCTTACAATATGCGACGACCACCCTACCTCAAGTAGGAGCATTGAGCCCCGCTGGTGGGATCGGAGCGGGAGCAACGTCCCCGCCTGGGGATGTATCACTGACTCCGCCGGCGCCACGGGACCAGCCGAGAGCTACCCCTCCAAGCCCCGACGTGCAGTCAGAGTCGCCCGCGGATGACGTCGCTGGAGCGTCTCAGACCGGTGGGAGCATTGCCGAGGTAATGGAGCAGGGACCTCTCTTTCCTCCCCCCGCGACGATAAGGGAGTCGATACAAGCCGGTGGGCTTGTTGAGGATTCCCCTCGAAGTACATCAGGTGAAGAAGGAGAAAGGGGAGCGGTAAGAGGCCAGAGAAGCTCCCTACAGGTAATAAGACCGGCTGTGATCACCATTGAGTCCCTTTGGGATTTAATAGTCGGCATGAACAGAGTGGTAAACGAATTTACTCGTGAAACGGATGAGAACTCACAAAAAATTACCGCTTTGGAAAACCAAGTTAAGATAAAAAGTGAAGAGCAAACTAAAGACATAATACAAGTCCAAAATGATCTAAAACATTTAACAGAATTAAATGTGGTGACAAGGAAAGAACAAGCAGTTTCTATGCGGAGACTAGAGACTATGGAGAACTATTTAAGGCACCTCAATATAAGAGTCTTAAATTTCCCAAAGGTAGTGGGAGAGCTACCATTAATAACATTCAAACGATATTTGAAGGAAATTTTAAAGATTCCGGAAGAACAGATACCATCAGTTAAAAAAATTCTGTTTTTGAAACAAAGACAAAGTCCAATCCAGATATCCCCAATAGGGGATATGGGAAATTTTGAAAATCTGTCTGAGTATTTAGAGAGTACTGGCTTAGAAGTATTAGAAAGAGCGGTCTTGTTTGTTTCATTGTACTCTGAATATGATAAAACCTTAATAATGAAGCATTACTTTAAAGAAATGAATGTTCCCTATATAGGAGCTCTCATCCGTATATTTCCTGACCTATCCAGAGTAACCCAGTTACGCAGGAAAGATTTCCTGAAAATGCGCCCAGAAGTGCGTACTCTGGGGGCAGAATTCCTTTTAAGATATCCCGCAAGATGTGTAATTAAATACTCAGAGAACGTATATGTGTTTTATAATCCTGATCATTTGAGAGAATTTTTAGTTGCCAAAAGTAAGTTACCCGTGCATTTAAAGATAGGTAGGAGCAGGAGTGCTTTACTTGTTAATATTGTTTCCTAAATTTTCTCCCGTATGATGTTTCTATCTCCTCCTCAAATATTTCTTTGGAATAGCGGAAAGAAAATATATATATATATTTCTTGTTTGATGATGTAAGGAGAAAATATATTGCTTATATGTAATCTTATGCAGAATTTCCATGCAAAGTTTATTTGTTTATAAATATTGTTAAAATTTAATAAACATATAAAACAGTATCTAAATTCAAGAAAGCATGGGATAAATACAGGGATCTCTAAGAAAGTGATGAGAATTATAATGCTAAATTAAATGGACAGACTGGATGGGCCATACAGTCTTTTTCTGCTATCATGTTTCTATGGTAAGAGAACAAGTAACAAATCCTTTAATAAATAAAATAAGCCATATTCCTTATAATGTTCACACAGCTCCATTTACTTCTGACACCTCCCCATACCTCTTCCCCAGATCCACACCCAAAAACACTTTCCAGGAATTCATCAATGACACTACCTACCCAATACCATTTCTACTACCCCACACTGCCCTAAATAATACACACCACCATATCCCTCAGAGATCCATATCTAACAGATAAGGTGGTCAAGAGTCCTGTTTTATAAAAAAACAGAAAGATCAGCTTTTCCAGACAATCCTTCCGTTATGTCACTCACAAAACTGTTGAAAAAACCAGGCTAAGGACAGATACCATACCTGAGATACACCATTAGTAACAACTACTTCCTCAGAGAAAACTCTATCTACCACTACATTATATCACCTCCAACTCAGCCAGTTAAAAAAAAAACTTCTTAAGCAAAAAGGACATAATTGTTCTGTTTTTCAAACTACCCATACAAGGAAAATAACATTTGACAATTTCATACACGGCACACAGAGAACCAGGATTTTAAAAAAGGGCTTGCAGACGGTGTGGTGCATTCTCCTCCGTTTTCGCACTCATTTTCCTTCCACGGCTCTTGCCTTCTATCCAGCTCCCTCCCACCCCCCTCCATCTCCTACCCCCCTTAAATAAATGTATTTACTTCCTCTCCATCTCTTCCCAGCCCCACTTCAAATTCTTTTTTCCCACATCTCCTCAGATTTCTCTCCTTTTCTTAAGGCACAGAGAGGAAGCAAAATAAAAGTTAGACTTTTTAACATAGTTTATGGTATGGCTTTTATTTGTATCCTAGGGCTGCCTCAATAATCTCCCTACTGACAACACGCCCCCAGGATCCAACAAACACCCAAGGATTCACCTCGGACATCCAGCCACAAAAGCAACACCTTATTGTTTGCGGAAACCAAATAAACCTCTGTCCCCCTCCAAGTGCTTAGTTACTGATGCCATATGGGCAAAATGTTGGTAAAGTGACCCACCCCATTCCACTGATTTGCACAACAACCTACGGGAATCTCGGGCAGAACCTCTGCCACTCTCATACATACAAGCGCTGCATATCACACCAGCGAACATTATTTCAACACTTCAGGGGAACATCGTTGGAAGCGTCCCCTGAAACCAAGGGACCAACATCATAACTAACTAAAGGGAAGCTCACCTGCGGCCTTTCCAGGAGCTCGAGGACACAACCAGGAAGCAACCAGCTCCCTTGAGCCTTGATGTCACTTCCGCCTCCGAGGCAATACGCCACTCTAATAGGCTGCGACCACACATAGCCCTCAAGCCTGGCCTTTAACGTAGCCTCGCCCACATGTCTTAGACAGACTCATTTCCATGACGACGCCGTAAGCTAGCTTGGTGGCTCAAACTGAGCGTCACTTGACGTGTAAGGCCGCCATTTTGCAAGTAGTATTACTTCCAAGTATGGCAAGTGGATGCTAGTGCTCTTTTTCTATGAACATCTCTCCTGTTTCTGTTTTCTCGCTCTATCTTCTTCTCTTGTTATTTCAGTCACATTATTTTTACCTGCTTCTTTTCTTTTTCCTCCTCCAACATGCAACTTTATTTTTTCACATTATTTCCCCTTTTTTTTCTCTCTGCCGTTTTTCTTTCTCTCTTTTTTCGAGCATCTCTTTTTTTTCTCTCCTCCCGGGTTGTTTCCTTTTCTCTCCCCCCCCCCCCCCCCCCCCCCCCAATTTTCTTTTCTTCTGCCCATAGACATAGTGGGCAAAAAAAAAAATGTTCCAGCTGCTAATGCTGAATTAGGTACCCTCTGCTCTTCGCCACCAATATGACTTCCCTAGGGCTTCCTCCCCCCCCCCCCCCCCCCCAAAGATAAGCAGGCAAATTGTGCTTATTCTGTCTTTCTCTTTGTATTTTCTTCTCTTCCCCCTTTCATTGCCTTCTCATGCTGCTTCTTTAGGACATAAGAACTTAAAATTTGCCATACTGGGTCAGACCAAAGGTCCATGAAACCCAATATCCTGATTCCAACAGTGGCCAGTCCAGATCAGAAATACCTAGCAGGATCCCAAAAGTTTGATAGCGTACATGTTGCTTATTCCAAGCATAAGCAGTTGAAAAGCTATGACCACAAATGCTCATAGTATGGGCAATACAATCCCAGACCTGTAAACCCTAATGTTGGAGGCAGACTTGGACATCATTGCTGTTTCGAAGATATGTTCACTGAGTCTCATGATTGGGATATGGCCATCCTGGGCTATAAATATTAAGGAAGTACAGAGAGGACAGGAAAGGAGAGAAATAGCTCTTTAAACAATATTCAAGCAATTGAAATGCAAGGGACATAGGGTAGGGAAGAAGCATTATGGGCTGTCCTAAAGAAAGAAGATGGTGCTTCTATTCATAAGAACATAAGAAATTGCCATGCTGGGTCAGACCAAGGGTCCATCAAGCCCAGCATCCTGTTTCCAACAGAGACCAAAACCTGGCCACAAGAACCTGGCAATTACCCAAACATAAGAAGATCCCATACTACTGATGCAATTAATAGCAGTGGCTATTCCCTAAGTAAAATTGATTAATAGCCATTAATGGACTTCTCCTCCAAGAACTTATCCAAACCTTTTTTGAACCCAGCTTCACTAACTGCACTAACCACATCCTCTGGCAACAAATTCCAGAGCTTTATTGTGCATTGAGTGAAAAGTAATTTTCTCCGATTAGTCTTAAATGTGCTACTTGCTAACTTCATGGAATGCCCCCTAGTCCTTCTATTATTTGAAAGTGTAAATAACCGAGTCATATCTACTCATTCAAGACTTCTCATGATCTTAAAGACCTCTATCATATCCCCCCTCAGCCGTCTCTTCTCCAAGCTGAACAGCCCTAACCTCATCAGTGTGGTCTACAGGCCTCCAGTTGAGACTAAAGAGCTAGACAGAGATATGGTCAAAGACATCCAAAAGATGGGGAAGAAGGAAAAATGTTGCTTGTTGGAGATTTGAATTTGCTGAATGTAGATTGGATTATCCCTTCTGCTGAATATACAAAAAATGGAGAGATAGTGGATGCTTTTCAAGGGGCTTTGCTCAAACAAATGATAATGGAACCCATGAGGGAGGGTGCAATACTCAAACTAGTCCTCACAAATAGGGATAATGTCTCTAATGTGCATCAGTGATCATCAGATGGTATGGTTTGATATCACAAATAAGATACAGAGAAGTCATACGAAGACCCAAGTTTTTAATTTCTAAAGTACAGACTGTTAAAATGTGGATATTCCTGGAGGAAGAACTGGAAGACTGGGAGAAAATGGGTGAGGTGGAACAACAGTGAGCAACAAATCTAAATATTAGAAAAGTAAAAGTAAGAGAAAAAGAAACCAATCTGCTTCTCAAAGGAGGTGGCAGGAAAAAATAAAGGCAAAAAGAACAGCATTCAAGAAGTATAAAGGATCCCAAAAAGAAGAATAAAGAAAAGAATACCTGCTGAAGTTGAGAGAGATGAAGAAAGAAATCAGGTAAGCAAAATGTTAAGCAGAAGAAAAGATTGCCAAAGAGGTAAAGCAAGGTAACAAAACATTTTTCAGATATATCAAAGAAAGAAGGGAGGCCCAAAGTGGTATAGTGAAACTGAAAAATGACAAAGAGCAATGTGTGAAGAGAGACGACAAAATGGTAGAAATATTAAATAAATATTTCAGTTCAGTATTCACTAAAGAAAACCCTGGAGAAGGACCGTTGCTTGTTGAGAAGACCTAGATGGGGGTGGGGTAGATGAAACTCCGTTTACAGAAGAGAATGTATGGGAAGAGCTAGGAAAACTGAAAGTGGGCAAGGTCATAGGGGTCAGATAAAGTACATCCCAGTGTTACAATGTGTGGCTTGAGGGGCGGCCCCTCAAGCCATCTCACTTATCCCTGATGCTGCTTTAAGCAGCATGTGATGGAAACGCTGATCCAGGGCCGTTCCACGCAAGATTCCTACTTCTCTCGGGCCTCTCTAGGTGCACGCATGCCTATACTTACAGGGCCCAGCTCAGGAAACCTGAACCTGGTGCCTTCCTATGACGTCACCCGCTCCTACTATTTAAGGCAGCCTAAGACAATCATCGGCACCTCAGCAACAGGTCTCCTGCTTTGCAGTATGTGTTTCTCCTGTTCTTGGTGTTCCTGTGTTCCTCCTTCTTGACCAGCATTGCCTTGTTTAGCCTTGCCTCATCCAGCCTTCCTGTTACGGCTATGTCTGCTGTGCAACCGCCTCACCACCAGGGGTCCTTCAAGAGCAGGCTCTCCTGACTGGCCCAGTCCATCTTCCTTGTTTTCTCTATGTTCTGGACTTCCCCTTAAAACCCTGCCTGGCAGTTTCCTCGGTGCTTCGGCATCAAGCTCTCTTGGGCTTCCTGCCCTAGCCTTGCTGTGTGTGTGGCCTTCTGCCTCGCCTTGCGTGTGGCCTTCTGCCCTGCCCTGCCTTGCTGTGCGTGTGGCCTTCGGGCCTTCTGTCTTGCCTTGCTTTGCCTTGTGTGTGGCCTTTGGGCCTTCTGTCTTGCCTTGCTGTGCGTGTGGCCTTCAGGCCTTCTGCCCTGCCCTGCCTTGCCTTGCTGTGCGTGTGGCCTTTGGGCCCTCTGCCCTGCCGTGTGTGTGTGGCCTTCAGGCCCTCTGCCTTGCCGTGTGTGTGTGGCCTGCGGGTCCTCTGCCCTGTCATGTGTGTGGCCTGCGGGTCCTCTGCCCTGCCGTGTGTGTGTGGTCTGCGGGTCCTCTGCCCTGCCGTGTGTGTGTGGTCTTCGGGCCCTCTGCCCTGCCGTGTGTGTGTGTGGTCTTCGGGCCCTCTGCCCTGCCATGTGTGAGTGGCCTTCGGGCCCTCTGCCCTGCCGTGTGTGTGTGGCCTTCGGGCCCTCTGCCTTGCCGTGTGTGTGTGGCCTTTGGGCCCTCTGCCTAGCCGGGTGTGTGTGTGTGGGCTTCGGGCTCTCTGCCTTACTATAAGGTTCCTTGTCTCTGCCTTGCTGTGTGTATGTGGCCTTTGGGCTCTCTGCCTTGCTACTAGGTGCCTTGACCCTGCCTGGACTCTGACTCTGCTTGCCTGCCGCCTGCCCTGACCCAGCCTGGACTGTGACACTGTTTGCCTGCCGCCTGCCCTGACCCAGCCTGGACTCTGACTCTGCTTGCCTGCCGCCTGCCCTGACCCAGCCTGGAACATGACACTGTTCGCCTGCCGCCTGCCCTGACCCAGCCTGGACTTGGACTTTGTCCCAGCAAGTAGTCTGCTCCATTTACCAGCCATCACCCAGCTCCATATACTCCTGCCGCAACACTTCTCTCCCAGCCATCATCAGAGACCTTCCAGTTACCCCTGTCTCTCTCCACCTGGAGCCACCCTTTTGGGTGGTGTTCACGACACTGGACCATTGCTCAAGCGTAACACTTCCTGTCCAACCTTGCCTCCTCCAGCCTCCCTGATCAGCCATGCCATGTGCTGTTGTTATTGTACAGTGGTATCTTATCCTTTTCATCTCGTCCAGTGTTCACTGTGTGTCTTCGTCTATCCTTGGATTTACTCTGTGGATCTTGACCTCTTACATGGACCTGACCATGACTGCCTGCCGCTTGGACCTAACCATGATTGCCTGCTGCCTGAATCTGACATCTTGCCTGGACCTGACCACATTTGTCTGCTGCCTGCCCCAACCTTGGCCTGTCGCTGACTCCTCCAGTCTGCTGCCTGTCCTGACCCCAGCGTGCCGTCAGACTCTTGCTTACTAGACCGCAAAACTCTTGCTTACCAGACAGCAAAGCTTTTGATATGTTAAGGGACTGGATATTATTTGGGGACTGGTTCTATTAAATATCTTTGTGAGTAACATTGCGGAAGAAATAGAAGTTCCTGTCCGTACCCGGATCAGTCCAGGAACCTACAAGAGAGGGAGCTATTTTAGATTTAATTCTTAGTGGAACGCAAGATTTGGTGAAAGAAGTAACGGTGGTGGGGCCACTTGGCAACAGTGATCATAACATGATCAAATTTAAACTAATAACTGGAAGGGGGACAATAAGTAAATCTGCAGCTCTAACACTAAATTTTAAAAAGGGAAACTTTGATAAAATGAGGAAAATAGTTAGAAAAAACTGAAAGGTGCAGCTGCAAAGGTTAAAAGTGTTCAACAGGCTTGGACATTGTTTAAAAATACAATCGTAGAAGCGCAGTCCATATGTATTCTGCGCATTAAGAAAGGTGGAAGGAAGGCAAAACGATTACCGTCATGGTTAAAAGGTGAGGTGAAAGAGGCTATTTTAGCCAAAAAAAATCCTTCAAAAATTGGAAGAAGGATCCATCTGAAGAAAATAGGATAAAACATAAGCATTGTCAAGGTAAGTGTAAAACATTGATAAGACAGGCGAAGAGAGAATTTGAAATGAAGTTGGCCATAGAGGCAAAAACTCATAATAAAAACTTTTTAAAATATATCCAAAGCAAGAAACCTGTGAGGGAGTCGGTTGGACCATTAGATGACAGAGGGGTTAAAGGGGCTCTTAGGGAAGATAAGGCCATTGCAGAAAGACTAAATGAATTCTTTGCCTCCATGTTTACTAATGAGGATGTTGGGGAGATACCAGTTCCGGAGATGGTTTTCAGGGGTGATGACTCAGACGAACTGAACGAAATCACTGTGAACCTGGAAGACGTAGTAGGCCAGATTGACAAACTAAAGAGTAGCAAATCACCTGGACCGGATGGTATGCATCCTAGGTTTCTGAAGGAACTCAAAAATGAAATTTCTGATCTATTAGTTAAAATTTGTAACCTATCATTAAAATCATCCATTGTACCTGAAGACTGGAGGGTGGCCAATGTAACCCCAATATTTAAAAAAGGCTCCAGGGGTGATCCGGGTAATTATAGACCAGTGAGCCTGACTTCAGTGCCGGGAAAAATAGTGGAAACTATTCTCAAGATGAAAATTGTAGAGCATATAGAAAGACATGATTTAATGGGACACAGTCAACATGGATTTACCCAAGGGAAGTCTTGCCTAACAAATCTGCTTCATTTTTTTGAAGGGGTTAATAAACATGTGGATAAAGGTGAACCAGTAGATGTAGTGTATTTGGATTTTCAGAAGGCGTTTGACAAAGTCCCTCATGAGAGGCTTCTACGAAAACTAAAAAGTCATGGGATAGGAGGCGATGTCCTTTCATGGATTACAAACTGGTTAAAAGACAGGAAACAGAGAGTAGGATTAAATGGTCAATATTCTCAGTGGAAAAGGGTAAACAGTGGAGTACCTCAGGGATCTGTATTGGGACCGGTGCTTTTCAATATATATATAAATGATCTGGAAAGGAATATGACGAGTGAGGTTATCAAATTTGCGGATGATACAAAATTATTCAGAGTAGTTAAATCACAGGCAGACTGTGATACATTACAGGAGGACCTTGCAAGACTGGAAGATTGGGCATCCAAATGGCAGATGAAATTTAATGTGGATAAGTGCAAGGTGATGCACATAGGGAAAAATAACCCTTGCTGTAGATACACGATGTTAGGTTCCATGTTAGGAGCTACCACCCAGGAAAAAGATCTAGGCATCATAGTGGATAATACTTTAAAATCGTCGGCTCAGTGTGCTGCAGCAGTCAAAAAAGCAAATAGAATGTTAGGAATTATTAGGAAGGGAATGGTTAATAGAACGGAAAATGTCATAATGCCTCTGTATCGCTCCATGGTGAGACCGCACCTTGAATACTGTGTACAATTCTGGTCGCCGCATCTCAAAAAAGATATAGTTGCGATGGAGAAGGTACAGAGAAGGGCAACCAAAATGATAAAGGGGATGGAACGGCTCCCCTATGAGGAAAGGCTGAAGAGGTTAGGGCTGTTCAGCTTGGAGATGAGACGGCTGAGGGGGGATATGATAGAGGTCTTTAAGATCATGAGAGGTCTTGAACGAGTAGATGTGACTCGGTTATTTACACTTTCGAATAATAGAAGGACTAGGGGGCATTCCATGAAGTTAGCAAGTAACACATTTAAGACTAATCGGAGAAAATTCTTTTTCACTCAACGCACAATAAAGCTCTGGAATTTGTTGCCAGAGAAGGTAGTTAGTGCAGTTAGTGTAGCTGGGTTCAAAAAAGGTTTGGATAAGTTCTTGGAGGAGAAGTCCATTAATGGCTATTAATCAATTATACTTAGGGAATAGCCACTGCTATTAATTGCATCAGTAGCATGGGTTCTTCTTAGTGTTTGGGTAATTGCCAGGTTCTTGTGGCCTGGATTTTGGCCTCTGTTGGAAACAGGATGCTGGGCTTGATGGACCCTTGGTCTGTCCCAGCATGGCAATTTCTTATGTTCTTATGACAGTGGGTTGAGCCTCCTTTCCAGCAGGTGGAGACAGACTAAAACTTGAAGGATGCCCTCTATCAGGACAGAGCCTATCCTCTAACCCTTCAGTATTCGTCTGTCTCCAGCAGGTGCAGTATCTCCCCTTCGGTTCTCTGCTGTAGGCTAGTCAGCCTTTTTCTTCTTCTTTTGCTAGGCTCAAGCAAGTATTTCTTGTCAAAAAAAAAAGAACTAGAAGGGAATTTTGCCTTCTTTTTAGTGATTTTTCCTGTTTCTGTGTGGGAGACGGTGCCGTCTCCCAGCTGTTGCCCGGTTCAGGGGGGCTTTACCCCTTTTGCAGGAGGGGGGTTCCCTGCATAGCCTGAGTCCGTGGACGCTTCCAGGTGTGGGGACCGACGCTCTCTGGGCCTCGTTCCCCCCCCCATCTGGCTGCCGAGAGGGTTTTGAACCCACTGCTGCGCTCAGTAAAAAACAAAACAAAACATTAGTTTCAAACTTTAAAAAAAAAAAAAAAAAAGTTGCAGGTACTCACCTACCTCTAACTTATTGGCAGCAGTTGACCAGCTTTTTTCCTTTTTTGCTTTTTTTCTGGTCAGAGTAGGCCTAGAACGGGCAGCCAGACAAGCAGAAGGCAGCAGGTTTCCCTCCTGCTCTCTCCTGCTGTGCAGGCTGTCAATCAAGCTTTTTTTCAGCTTTTTTTTCTTCAGCCGCGGCTTAGCTATGTCCCGGCTGGAAGCCTGCCTTTCTTGTGTGCCTTCTTCGCGTTTTTCACGTCAGGGCCTCTGCAATGCTTGCCTGCCGGGTGGGGAAGGTCCCTCCTCGGCAGGACAAGCAAATTTAGCCCGGGGCTTCACTCCTCCCGGCATGGCCTGGCCTTTCCCAGGTCGCCAGAGCCCGGGAATGGCCGCCATCTTGGATTTTTCATCGGGGCCGATTTCAGTGCTCCCTGGGGCTGGGTGGCCAGATTTTTTTGATTTAACCCCCGATTTGGCCCCCACGGGTTCCCAGGAGGGGGACCTGACCTTCCCTCGCCCCCCACTCTCCCCCCCCCCCCCCCCCCCCCGGCAAATCCAGGGTCCCTCTTTCAGCGGATGTCGTCCTCCTCATGCACAAATCTTACTTAGCTAGCTTGCATGAGCAGGACGAAAGCCCCTCCCCTAACCCCCCCCCCCACCAAAAATCCCTCGCTCAGCGCCGTTGACCGCTGGACCGGCTGCGGAGCCCCAGGGACCAGTTCGGGTGCGGATGGTCCCGGGGGTGCCCCCTCTCCTCCCCCCCCCCAGTGTCTCCCGGGTCCTCGGACCCCGCTGCTTCCTCGGATTCAGCGGATGCGCCCCCCCCTAGAGGGGGATGACCCCAGAGCCCTTCGTCTTTTTCGTAAGGAGGAATTAGAGCCCCTCCTTCCCTTTGTGTTGCAGGAGCTGGGTCTGGAAAGTCCCTCCGTGGATAATCTCATGGCCTCACTCCCTAAGGATATGAACCCGGTTCTGGGAGGGCTCCGGCCTCGGCCTTTCCCTTCCACCCCATGCTCAAGCTCCTTATCCTTCGGGAATGGGAGGCTCCTGAGGGTTCGCTCCGGGTGGGGCGTGCGATGGATAAGCTCTGTCCCCTCCTGGAAGAGGGCTTGGAGCTGCTGCGATATCCCTCGGTAGTTTCCTATGTCTCTGCGGTGGCCAAGCACACCACGATCCCGGTGGAAGGTTCCACGGCTTTGAAGGATCCTCAAGATCGTAAGTTGGAGGCTCACCTGAAGCGCATCTTCGACATTCTGGCCCTCGGGGTCCGAGCGTCTTGCTGTAGCAGCCTCATGATGCGGGCGGGCCTTCAGTGGGTTCAACAGTTACTCTGCGCCTGGGATCTTCCGCCAGGTGAGGCAGAACAAGCCGAACATCTGGAGGCGGTATCCGCCTACGTATCGGACACCCTCTACGATCTGGTCCGTGTGCAGGCGAAGGCGATGGTTTCGGCAGTCGCTGCCCGGAGGCTCCTTTGACTACGCCATTGGTCGGCTGATCAGTCCTCGAAGACTCGGCTGGGCACGCTGCCCTTCAAAGGTAAGATGCTCTTTGGCGAGGATCTCGAGAAACTTATGGACTCCTTGGCTGACAACAAGGTCCATAAGCTTCCAGAGGACCGCCCTAAGTCTTCCCGATCCTTCGCGTCCTCCCGCTCTCGCTTCAGGGGCCAGCGTCGCTTCGCTTATTGGGGGCGGGGCGGTTCTGCGAGGGGGTCTGCTCGTGCTCAGTCCTAGTCGCAGTCCTTTCATGGCAGGCGGCCCTTTTGCGAGGGCCAGCCCGTGCGTGCCACCACCAAACCTGCCGCGCAATGAAGTTCAGCTGACCCATTCCTTGGTCCCTTACCTCGGCATCCGCCTCTCCCTGTTCTTTGAGGAATGGGTCAAGTTCACGTCGGATCAGTGGGTCCTCGACATTATCAAAGACGGGTACGCTTTTGAGCTCGTCAGGGACCTGCCGGATCTCTTTCTTTTCTCGCCTTGCGGACGGGCCAAGAGGGACGCGGTGGTCCAGACTCTCTCCAAACTTCTGGATCTCGGGGCGGTGGTCCCAGTCCCGGAGAGGGAGCTTGGAGCCGGCCAGTATTCTATTTACTTCACTGTGCCCAAAAAGGACGGGTCCTTCCACCCCATCCTGGACCTCAAGAGGGCAACTGGGCCCTCAAGATCCCCTACTTCCGCATGGAAACCCTGCGGGCGGTCATTGCGGCGGTCCGTCTCAGAGAGTTCCTTGCTTCCCTCGATCTCGCAGAAGCATATTTTCATATTCACATTCACCGCGACTACCAGAAGTATCTCCGATTCCACATTCTCAACCAGGACTTCCAGTTTCGAGCTCTCCCCTTCGGCCTCACGACCGCTCCTCGCTCCTTCACGAAGGTCATGGTAGTAAGAACATAAGAAAATGCCATACTGGGTCAGACCAAGGGTCCATCAAGCCCAGCATCCTGTTTCCAACAGTGGCCAATCCAGGCCATAAGAACCTGGCAAGTACCCAAAAACTAAGTCTATTCCATGTAACCATTGCTAATGGCAGTGGCTATTCTCTAAGTGAACTTAATAGCAGGTAATGGACTTCTCCTCCAAGAACTTATCCAATCCTTTTTTAAACACAGCTATACTAACTGCACGGACCACATTCTCTGGCAACAAATTCCAGAGTTTAATTGTGCGTTGAGTAAAAAAGAACTTTCTCCGATTAGTCTTAAATGTGCCCCATGCTAACTTCATGGAGTGCCCCCTAGTCTTTCTACTATCCGAAAGAGTAAATAACCGATTCACATCTACCCGTTCTAGACCTCTCATGATTTTAAACACCTCTATCATATCCCCCCTCAGTCGTCTCTTCTCCAAGCTGAAAAGTCCTAACCTCTTTAGTCTTTCCTCATAGGGGAGTTGTTCCTTTCCCCTTATCATTTTGGTAGCCTGTCTCTGTACCTTCTCCATTGCAATTATATCTTTTTTGAGATGCGGCGACCAGAATTGTACACAGTATTCAAGGTGCGGTCTCATCATGGAGCGATACAGAGGCATTATGACATTTTCCGTTTTTTTCATCATTCCTTTTCTAATAATTCCCAACATTCTGTTTGCTTTTTTGACTGCCGCAGCACACTGCACCGACGATTTCAATGTGTTATCAACTATGACACCTAGATCTCTTTCTTGGGTTGTAGCACCTAATATGGAACCCAACATTGTGTAATTATAGCATGGGTTAGTTTTCCCTATATGCATCACCTTGCACTTATCCACATTAAATTTCATCTGCCATTTGGATGCCCAAATTTCCAGTCTCACAAGGTCTTCCTGCAATTTATCACAATCTGCTTGTGATTTAACTACTCTGAACAATTTTGTGTCATCTGCAAATTTGATTATCTCACTCGTCGTATTTCTTTCCAGATCATTTATAAATATATTGAACAGTAAGGGTCCCAATACAGATCCCTGAGGCACTCCACTGTCCACTCCCTTCCACTGAGAAAATTGCCCATTCAATCCTACTCTCTGTTTCCTGTCTTTTAGCCAGTTTGCAATCCACGAAAGGACATCGCCACCTATCCCATGACTTTTTACTTTTCCTAGAAGCCTCTCATGAGGAACTTTGTCAAACGCCTTCTGAAAATCCAAGTATACTATATCTACCGGTTCACCTTTATCCACATGTTTATTAACTCCTTCAAAAAAGTGAAGCAGATTTGTGAGGCAAGACTTGCCCTGGGTAAAGCCATGCTGACTTTGTTCCATTAAACCATGTCTTTCTATATGTTCTGTGATTTTGATGTTTAGAACACTTTCCACTATTTTTCCTGGCACTGAAGTCAGGCTAACCGGTCTGTAGTTTCCCGGATCGCCCCTGGAGCCCTTTTTAAATATTGGGGTTACATTTGCTATCCTCCAGTCTTCAGGTACAATGGATGATTTTAATGATAAGTTACAAATTTTTACTAATAGGTCTGAAATTTCATTTTTTAGTTCCTTCAGAACCTTGGGGTGTATACCATCCGGTCCAGGTGATTTACTACTCTTCAGTTTGTCAATCAGGCCTACCACATCTTCTAGGTTCACTGTGATTTGATTCAGTCCATCTGAATCATTACCCATGAAAACCTTCTCCATTACGGGTACCTCCCCAACATCCTCTTCAGTAAACACCGAAGCAAAGAAATCATTTAATCTTTTCGCGATGGCCTTATCTTCTCTAAGTGCCCCTTTAACCCCTCGATCATCTAACGGTCCAACTGACTCCCTCACAGGCTTTCTGCTTCGGATATATTTAAAAAAGTTTTTACTGTGAGTTTTTGCCTCTACAGCCAACTTCTTTTCAAATTCTCTCTTAGCCTGTCTTATCAATGTTTTACATTTAACTTGCCAATGTTTATGCTTTATCCTATTTTCTTCTGTTGGATCCTTCTTCCAATTTTTGAATGAAGATCTTTTGGCTAAAATAGCTTCTTTCACCTCCCCTTTTAACCATGCCGGTAATCGTTTTGCCTTCTTTCCACCTTTCTTAATTTGTGGAATACATCTGGACTGTGCTTCTAGAATGGTATTTTTTAACAATGACCACGCCTCTTGGACTTTTTTTACTTTTGTAGCTGCTCCTTTCAGTTTTTTTCTAACAATTTTTCTCATTTTATCAAAGTTTCCCTTTTGAAAGTTTAGCACGAGAGCCTTGGATTTGCACACTGTTCCTTTTCCAGTCATTAAATCAAATTTGATTATATTATGATCACTAATGCCAAGCGGCCCCACCACCGTTACCTCTCTCACCAAGTCCTGTGCTCCACTGAGAATTAGATCTAAAATTGCTCCCTCTCTCGTTGGTTCCTGAACCAATTGCTCCATAAAGCTATCATTTATTCCATCCAGGAACGTTATCTCTCTAGTGTGACCCGATGATACATTTACCCAGTCTATATTGGGGTAATTGAAGTCTCCCATTATTACTGCACTACCAATTTGGTTAGCTTCCCTAATTTCTCTTAGCATTTCACTGTCCATCTCACCATCTTGACCAGGTGGACGGTAGTATACCCCTATCACTGTAGTCTTCCCTGACACACAAGGGATTTCTACCCATAAAGATTCAATTTTGTATTTAGTCTCATGCAGGATGTTTATCCTGTTGGACTCTATGCCATCCCGGACATAAAGCGCCACACCTCCTCCCGACTGCTCCTCTCTGTCATTGCGATATAATTTGTACCCCAGTATAGCACTGTCCCATTGGTTATCCTCTTTCCACCATGTCTCTGAGATGCCAATTAAGTCTATGTCATCATTTACTGCTATACATTCTAATTCTCCCATCTTACTTCTTAGACTTCTGGCATTAGCATACAAACATTTCAAAGTTTGTTTTTTGTTTGTATTTTTATTCTGCTTTTTAATTGATAGGGATAAGTTAGAATTTTTTAGCTCAGGTGAGTTTTTAGTTACAGGCACTTGGACTACTTTTCTAATTATTGGAACCTCACTGTCGGGATGCCCTAATTCTAATGCATCATTAGTATCATTTAAAGATACCTCTCTCCGAACCATGCGCTGCTGAGCGACTGTCAGCTTTCCCCTTTGTTCTAGTTTAAAAGCTGCTCTATCTCCTTTTTAAAGGTTAGCGCCAGCAGTCTGGTTCCACCCTGGTTAAGGTGGAGCCCATCCCTTCGGAAGAGACTCCCCCTTCCCCAAAAGGTTCCCCAGTTCCTAACAAAACTGAATCCCTCTTCCTTGCACCATCGTCTCATCCACGCATTGATACTCCGGAGCTCTGCCTGCCTCTGGTGACCTGCGCGTGGAACAGGGAGCATTGACCTGCGCGTGGAACAGGGAGTAGCGGCGACCTTGCGCCGGGAGGGGATTCTCGTCCATCCCTATCTGGACGATTGGCTCATTCCGGCCAAGTCGGAGACCTCTTGCCAGCGGGCGGTGGATCGCGTCTTGGAGCTCCTTGCCTCCCTCGGGTGGATAGTGAACTTTTCCAAGAGCAAGCTTCAGCCCTCCCAGGAGTTGGAATTTCTGGGAGCTCACTTCGACACCCGAGTAGGCAAGGTTTTCTTGCCACGGGCGCGCGCCCTCAAGCTGATCGATCAGGTCCGGAATCTGATTGCTACCTTCTCCTACAGCCTGGGATTATCTCCAAGTCCTGGGATCCATGGCTTCTACCATCGACCTTGTCCCCTGGGCCTTTGCTCATATGCGTCCATTGCAGAAAGCTTTGCTGTCCCGTTGGCAGCCAGTGTCGGAGCAGTTCCACGTAGTCCTTCCGTTCTTGGATTCTACTGCCGACGAATTACTGTGGTGGCTGTCTCTTCCTCATCTTCTGCAAGGGATGCCTCTTCAAGCCCCACAGTGGACAATAGTGACCACGGACGCCAGCCTGTTGGGCTGGGGTGCAGTCTGCCTTTCTCAGTCCACCCAGGGAACTTGGTCGCAGACTCAGTCACGCTGGCACATCAATCGACTGGAAACTTTGGCGGTCCGCCTGGTTCTTCAGGAGTTTCTTCCCCTAGTCCGCGGCAAGACGGTACGAGTCCTGTCCGACAACTCCACCACAGTCGCCTACATCAATCGCCAAGGGGGCACTCGCAGTCCCCTGGTAGCCTTAGAAGCCAGCCATCTCCTCGCTTGGGCGGAGCGTCACCTACAGTGCCTTGCGGCCTCTCACATCACAGGCAAAGACAATGTTCAAGCCGACTTCCTCAGCCAGCAGTCGCTCAATCCGGGAGAGTGGGAACTCTCGGACGCGGCCATGGCTCTGATAGTGGACAGGTGGGGTCCCCCTCACCTCGATCTCATGGCGACTCTGCGCAATGCCAAGGCCAATCGGTTCTTCAGCCGCTGAAGGGAGCACGGCGCAGAGGGCGTGGATGCTCTGGCTCTGCCTTGGCCAGCGGACGTCCTTCTGTATGTGTTTTCCCCGTGGCCTCTGGTGGGGAAAATCCTCAGGAGAATCGAGCTCCACCGGGGTCCGGTGATTCTCGTCGCTCCCGAGTGGCCGCGAAGGCCGTGGTTCGCGGATCTCATCAATCTAGCGGTGGACGGGTCCCTGCGCCTCGGTCATCTTCCTCGTCTCCTCCGGCAGGGTCCTGTATTTTTCGACCAGGCCGATCGCTTCTGTCTAGCGACCTGGCTTTTGAACGGCGTCGCCTGAGGCGCAAAGGTTATAGGGAGGAGGTCATCTCTACCCTACTGCGAGCCCGGAAGCAGTCGACTTCTCTGGCTTATGTGCGCATCTGGAAGGTTTTTGAGTCCGCGTGTATGGAGGCGGGTGTCCCGGCGCGTTCCGCCTCGATCCCTTTGGTTCTTTCTTTTCTTCAGAAGGGTCTCTCTAAGGGCCTCTCCTTCAGTTCTCTATGCGTTCAAGTCTCTGCGCTCGGCTCTCTCCTGGGTCGGGTGGACGGTCATGCCTTAGCGGCTCACCTGGACGTGATTTGTTTCCTGAGGGGCGTGAGACACCTCCTCCCCCCCTCTTGGGCCACGTGTCCGTCGTGGAGTCTCAACCTGGTCCTTCGTGCTCTCTGTGCGGCTCTCTTTGAGCCTCTTCGCCACGCTACGCTCAAGGATCTTACTCTCAAAGCTGTCTTTCTGGTCTCTATTTCCTCTGCTCGCCGCATTTCCGAGCTTCAGGCGCTGTCCTGTCAGGAGCCCTTCTTGAGTTTCTCGGATTCCGGGGTTTCTCTCAGGACGGTTCCTTCCTTCTTGCCTAAGGTTGTCTCCGCTTTTCATGTCAACCAGTCGGTCGAACTCCCAGCTTTCTCTCCGGAGGAGATTGCAGGTACGGCTGGTGGCGACCTCTGTCGGCTAGATGTAAAACGAGTCTTGCTTCGCTATCTCCAGGTCACCAATGACTTCCGGGTATCGGACCATCTATTCATCCTTTGGAGTGGTCCCAACCACGGTAAACAGGCTTCTAAGACCACAATTGCGCGGTGGTTGAAGGAAGCCATTTCCTCGGCGTATCTTTGTCAAGGTCGTCCGCTTCCTGAGGGTCTGAAGGCCCATTCTCTGCGTTCTCAGGCTACTTCTTGGGCGGAGAGTCAATCTGTCTCCCCATAGGAGATTTGCAGGGCCGCCACTTGGACGTCTCTGCACACTTTTGCTCGGCACTACTGTCTGGATGTACACGCTCCGGTGTTCAGTTCCTTTGGGCGGCAAGTGCTTTGAGCGGGACTGTCTCGGTCCCACCCAGTTTAGGGAAGCTTTGGTACATCCCACTGTCTACCCTAATTCAATTACATTGGCTTCCTATGGAGCAACATATTAAATTAAAAGTCTTAGGCCTGGATTTATCAAAATGCGGTAAGTACCGCATGGAATAGCAAAAGGGGCATGTTTTATGCTAATATAGCATTTATTACAAAGAGCTAAGTTAGCACAAATTGCAATACCAGACCTGTTGTATTTCCAGAGAGAGAGAGAGAGAGAGAGAGAGAGAGAGAGAGAGAGAGAGAGAGAGAGAGAGAGAGAGAGAGAGAGAGAGAGAGAGAGAGAGAGAGAGAGAGAGAGAGACTGGCCATAATGTCATGGCCCATAGGTAGGTATTTGTATCCCTATGGTAGGCCCACCTAGTAACTCGAGGTGGGGTTTAGGTAAGAGTGTAGGGGGTTAGGGGCCACTTTGACATTCTACGTGACACCTACGAACAGAAGACTGGTCTCTTGTGAAGATTTGCTGGCCTTCGGAGTGAGGAAACTCACTCCAAGATGAGATTTGGGCAAGGTTCTCTCAACCTAGCTTGAGGGACTCTCTACCTGGGTAACATCAAGCTAGGTTGAGAGAACATTGCCCAAATCTCATCTTGGAGTGAGTTTCCTCACTCCGAAGGTCATCAAATATTCACAAGAGACCACTGTTCTGTTCGTACCTCTCTCTCTCTCTCTCTCTCCCCCCCCCCCCCATCAATTCACCTGAAATAGGTCTTACGGGAGACATTGCAAATGGCAATGAAACCTTACTGCACGGTCACGGCAGCTATCGCACAGCCTAACACAATCCAAAGAGGTGTAGTTAAAATTGGCATTACAGCTGTGCGATAGCTCTTCACAGACAGGCTAACCCAGCCCTAACTCCTCCTATTTTCTGAATTTGCATCACACCATACAATATGGTGCGATCACATGTGTTAAACACGTTTTCGCATGCGGTAAGGGCCTATCGCATGCGTTAACGGGGCTTTTCGCATGCGATAAGTCCTTAACGCATGCGAAAACGCCTTATCGCATTTTGATAAATGACCCCCTTTAGTTTCTTAGCATTCAGACAGGCTAAGCCACACCAGTGGGTTATGCACCTTTACCAGCCGATGGAGTCAGAGCAAAGCTGATGTCACGGTATATATACCTCTGCAGTGACATCAGTCCGCCAATATTCTCCCTCTCCAGCAAATGGTGGACGTGCATCTCCCTACTTGGGGATTGCTTAAAAAATTTTTTAAAGGAGAAAAGAAGAAGGAAATTAATTTTCCCTGCTCTCCTTTGGTGAAACCTTATGGTCCCTCCCTCAGTCAAGTTTTCCTGAGGTGATATCTGCGGATCCCTTCCTCAGTAGAATGCCTTAGTCCGGTAGCTGGTTTTCCAGCATGGACTTAGCTGTAGAGAGAGAAACAGCTGAGAGGCTAGCAGGTGCAGGAAGCTGAGCGTGGTGGTGAAGACCTTTGCCTTCTCCCCCCACAGCCAGAGACTGAGTCTATACTCAGCCAGGACGGGCTGAGCTCAGGTGAAGAGTAAATATGAAAAAAAAAGGGAGTGGGGGATTCCCTTCCTCTTCTGGTCTCCGCACCTCAGCGTACCAATCCAACATCCATTCCCGCCTCCGAGGGAGCTTGGGGAGTTGTAGCAGTTTGGCGGGTTAAGCAGCCTTTTGGCTAGGCCCCGCTCTCAGGCTTTGCTCAGACACCACGTAGTAGGTTGCAGCAGTATTCACCTGCTTTTCTATGCACAAATCTGCTGCAAAACAGTGTCTGATGGTCCGTGCTTGCACACACAGGTGGGCGCTCAGGTGGACACTGAGATGGGCATTCAGGTGTGTGCCTACTTAGACTGCGTATCGGATGCCTAAATTTTGGACGTCCGTAGTGTGCACTTATTGAACAGAGCTTGGTTTTGGGCACTCTGTCCAGGCTCACATGCATTGTTGGGCGTACAATTGTCAAATGCCTTTTGAACCATGCTGCTAGTGGGTGTTTATCCTTGGCATCAGCAGCAAAGAAGCCTAAGTGACTTAACTTTGTGCTGTTTGCCATATTCAGGCATCTCAGCCTGGCGTCCCCTCTAACTTGTATCAGCACTGCTTGGAGGCTAAGGGAGAGTTGTCTCCGACTGATTTTGCTGAGCCTGGCCTTTCCCAGCATGATGCGGGAATAGGACCAGAGGGGGAACTGTCAGAGGTTTTGCCTAGTTTTGGGGCTCCCCTAACTGGTTCTTCAGCAGGGGAAGGCACCTCAGTGGGTGCAGGACAGATGCCCCTTGGTTTTGGTATGGATCTTTCTACCCTTTCTTGAGTGGAAGTTTTTTCAAGGGCTGCAGTCCTTTCTTCAGGCACAGTTGGCGGAGCTGGCCAAACCTAAGAGTTCAGAAATGCAGACTGAAGATCCCCACAGGCCTGGTGCCGTGGGTAAGCGTTGGAGTATGTCTAGACTTGCTGCAGGTCACGCTCATAGGGACCCAGATGGCACGAATGATGAAGGTGATCCTTACTCCCTGGAGAATGAGGAAATTCATCCGGGGTTTGAACCATATAGAACAATGTTGCCGGATCTGATCTCCCAGACCCTGAAGATGCTAGGGTTGCCAGGTGCTGATTCCATGTGTGATCCAAAGAAGAATCCCATTTTAGTTTCTTTGCATAAAGCATTATGGATTACTTTCAAGAATTGATTGATCTTGAATGGGGTGCCCTGGAAGCTAATTTTAAAGGATCAAGCCTTGGAAGCACTGTACCCCTTGGATCCAGCAGCGAGAGAGCAGTTGCACTTTCTGAAAGTGGATACGCTGATGTGCGCCGTCAGCAAGCAGATGACTATCCCTGTAGGGGGAGTGGCATTGAAGGATGCGCAGGCTAGGGGAATTAAGGTTATCCTTAAGCAGGCCTTGAGATGGTGGCAATGAATTTGCAGATAGCCTCTTGCTGCTCCCTGGGGGCTTGCTCTTGCTTGCTTCTCTCTCAGGGAGTTGATAAATCTGGTTTGAATTCCAAATCAATGATGAAATTGGCAGCCACCTTTTTGGTGGTTGCAGGCTGCGATCTGGTCTGCACTTCTGCCAGAGGGATGGCTTCGGTGATGGCGGCCATGTGTCAGTTAAGGCTGAGGAATTGGTAGGCCGATACAATTTCAAAGCCTAATCTTATGAAACTGCACTCCATTTCCTTATCCTATATTCGGGTTTGGCGAGTGTTTATGGCTTGGTATGAGGAACGAGGAGTTCATTCTCATTTGGTTAAAATCCTGCTCAGTTTGGATTTTATGCAGGATGGGTTGTTTAAGGGCTTGGCCCTTAACTCCTTGAAGGTACAGGTAGTGGCTCTTGCCTGTTTCCGAGGTCACGTGAATGGTGAACCTTTCTTGGCTCATTTGGATGTGGCCCGGTTCTTGAAAGGGGTGAAGCATCTTCGTTCCTCTTGCAGATGCCGGTGCCCTTGTGGAGTCTTAATCTGGTTTTGGATTTTCTGGCGGGTCCCACCTTTTGACCACTGCATAGCCTCTCCTTGAGGTTACTTACTAGAGGACAGTATTCTGCTCATAGAGTTTCTGAACTGTGGCCTCCGTTTTGCCAGACACCATTCCTATGAGTGACTCCGGGGCTGGTCCAGCTGCGAACTGTACTGTCTTTTTTTTGCCAAAAGTGGTCTTGGATTTTCACTCGAATAAATCATTTTCCCTGCCGACTCTGGACAGGTTTGCAATGGTACAATAGATTTCTCTTTGTCACACATTCTTATTGTAAAGTAAAAACCAATAAACATGAATATACAAAAAAAAATCATAAATAACTCAAAGCATATCTGAATCTTGAAGCCTATAGGAATGTTTAGTTTAATAATTCTGAGGATTTTATACTAAATATTGTGATGTAGCGCAGCCCGGCCGCAGGCAGGAGCTGACAAGCTACCATAAGTGCAACAAGAGTACCAGAGCCAGACAGCAGGGGCCTATTTCAGACCGTACAAAAATGCCCGGGAGAGGGGCACCAGCCCACTCTCCCACCGAAATAGTCAAATAACTGTGCCCTGCATCTCCAGCCAGCAGGTGGCCTATTTCAGACCGTACAAAAATGCCCGGGAGAGGGGCACCAGCCCACTCTCCCACCGAAATAGTCAAATAACTGTGCCCTGCATCCCGCAGGGAACACAGAAGAAAAGGCCTGAACAAAATCACAAAGATGTGATGCAGCTGACCAAAGAGGTAGCCAGACAGCAGGGCCTAATTCAGACCGTACAGAAAAATGCCCGGGAGAGGGGCACCAGCCCACTCTCCCACCGAAATATGAGACAAATAACTGTGCCCTGCATCCCGCAGGGGACACAGAAGGAAAGGCCTGAACAAAATCACAAAGATGTGATGCAGCTGACCAAAGAGGTAGCCAGACAGCAGGGCCTATTTCAGACCGTACAGAAAAATGCCCGGGAGAGGGGCACCAGCCCACTCTCCCACCGAAATAGTCAAATAACTGTGACCTGCATCCCGCAGGGAACACAGAAGAAAAGGCCTGAACAAAATCACAAAGATGTGATGCAGCTGACCAAAGAGGTAGCCAGACAGCAGGGCCTATTTCAGACCGTACAGAAAAATGCCCGGGAGAGGGGCACCAGCCCACTCTCCCACCGAAATATGAGACAAATAACTGTGCCCTGCATCCCGCAGGGGACACAGAAGGAAAGGTCTGAACAAAATCACAAAGATGTGATGCAGCTGACCAAAGAGGTAGCCAGACAGCAGGGCCTATTTCAGACCGTACAGAAAAATGCCCGGGAGAGGGGCACCAGCCCACTCTCCCACCGAAATATGAGACAAATAACTGTGCCCTGCATCCCGCAGGGAACACAGAAGAAAAGGCCTGAACAAAATCACAAAGATGTGATGCAGCTGACCAAAGAGGTAGCCAGACAGCAGGGCCTAATTCAGACCGTACGAAAGTGCCCGGGAGAGGGGCACCAGCCCGCTCTCCCACCGAAAGAGACAAATAACTGTGCCCTGCATCCCGCAGGGAGCACAGAAGAGAAGGCCTGAAGAAAATCACACGGATGTGATGCAGCTGACCAAAGAGGTAGCCAGACAGCAGGGGCCTATTTCAGACCGTACGAAAGTGCCCGGGAGAGGGGCACCAGCCCGCTCTGCCAGACAGCAGGGGCCTATTTCAGACCGTACGAAAGTGCCCGGGAGAGGGGCACCAGCCCGCTCTCCCACCGAAAGAGACAAATAACTGTGCCCTGCATCCCGCAGGGAGCACAGAAGAGAAGGCCTGAAGAAAATCACACGGATGTGATGCAGCTGACCAAAGAGGTAGCCAGACAGCAGGGGCCTATTTCAGACCGTACGAAAGTGCCCGGGAGAGGGGCACCAGCCCGCTCTGCCAGACAGCAGGGCCTATTTCAGACCGTACGAAAGTGCCCGGGAGAGGGGCACCAGCCCGCTCTGCCAGACAGCAGGGGCCTATTTCAGACCGTACAGAAAAATGCCCGGGAGAGGGGCACCAGCCCGCTCTGCCAGACAGCAGGGGCCTATTTCAGACCGTACAGAAAAATGCCCGGGAGAGGGGCACCAGCCCGCTCTGCCAGACAGCAGGGGCCTATTTCAGACCGTACAGAAAAAATGCCCGGGAGAGGGGCACCAGCCCACTCTCCCACCGAAATAGTCAAATAACCGTGCCCTGCATCCCGCAGGGAACACAGAAGAAAGGCCTGAACAAAATCACAAAGATGTGACGCAGCTGCAGCCAGCAGGAGGGCCTATTTCAGACCGTACGAAAGTGCCCGGGAGAGGGGCACCAGCCCGCTCTGCCAGACAGCAGGGCCTATTTCAGACCGTACAGAAAAAATGCCCGGGAGAGGGGCACCAGCCCACTCTCCCACCGAAACAGTCAGATAACCGTGCCCTGCATCCCGCAGGGAACACAGAAGAAGGCCTGAACAAAATCACAAAGATGTGACGCAGCTGCAGCCAGCAGGAGGGCCTATTTCAGACCGTACAGAAAAATGCCCGGGAGAGGGGCACCAGCCCGCTCTGCCAGACAGCAGGGGCCTATTTCAGACCGTACAGAAAAATGCCCGGGAGAGGGGCACCAGCCCACTCTCCCACCGAAATAGTCAAACAACTGTGCCCTGCATCCCGCAGGGAACACAGAAGAAAGGCCTGAACAAAATCACAAAGATGTGACGCAGCTGACCAAAGAGGTACACTCCCTGCGCAGAGGCTAGGGAGAAAGACGAGGGGGGGGGGGGGGGCAGGAATGGATAAGATACCATAAGGCAGCTAGTAATACTAGAGCCAGCCAGCAGGGGGCCTATTTCAGACCGTACAGAAAAATGCCCGGGAGAGGGGCACCAGCCCGCTCTGCCAGACAGCAGGGGCCTATTTCAGACCGTACAGAAAAAATGCCCGGGAGAGGGGCACCAGCCCGCTCTGCCAGACAGCAGGGGCCTATTTCAGACCGTACAGAAAAAATGCCCGGGAGAGGGGCACCAGCCCGCTCTGCCAGACAGCAGGGGCCTATTTCAGACCGTACAGAAAAATGCCCGGGAGAGGGGCACCAGCCCACTCTCCCACCGAAACAGTCAGATAACCGTGCCCTGCATCCCGCAGGGAACACAGAAGAAGGCCTGAACAAAATCACAAAGATGTGACGCAGCTGACCAAAGAGGTACACTCCCTGCGCAGAGGCTAGGGAGAAAGACGAGGGGGAGGAGGGGACCAGCCAGCAGGGGGCCTATTTCAGACCGTACAGAAAAAATGCCCGGGAGAGGGGCACCAGCCCGCTCTGCCAGACAGCAGGGGCCTATTTCAGACCGTACAGAAAAAATGCCCGGGAGAGGGGCACCAGCCCGCTCTGCCAGACAGCAGGGGCCTATTTCAGACCGTACAGAAAAAATGCCCGGGAGAGGGGCACCAGCCCACTCTCCCACCGAAACAGTCAGATAACCGTGCCCTGCATCCCGCAGGGAACACAGAAGAAGGCCTGAACAAAATCACAAAGATGTGACGCAGCTGCAGCCAGCAGGAGGGCCTATTTCAGACCGTACAGAAAAATGCCCGGGAGAGGGGCACCAGCCCGCTCTGCCAGACAGCAGGGGCCTATTTCAGACCGTACAGAAAAATGCCCGGGAGAGGGGCACCAGCCCACTCTCCCACCGAAATAGTCAAATAACTGTGCCCTGCATCCCGCAGGGAACACAGAAGAAAGGCCTGAACAAAATCACAAAGATGTGACGCAGCTGACCAAAGAGGTACACTCCCTGCGCAGAGGCTAGGGAGAAAGACGAGGGGGGGGGGGGGGGGGCAGGAATGGATAAGATACCATAAGGCAGCTAGTAATACTAGAGCCAGCCAGCAGGGGGCCTATTTCAGACCGTACAGAAAAATGCCCGGGAGAGGGGCACCAGCCCGCTCTGCCAGACAGCAGGGGCCTATTTCAGACCGTACAGAAAAAATGCCCGGGAGAGGGGCACCAGCCCGCTCTGCCAGACAGCAGGGGCCTATTTCAGACCGTACAGAAAAAATGCCCGGGAGAGGGGCACCAGCCCGCTCTGCCAGACAGCAGGGGCCTATTTCAGACCGTACAGAAAAAATGCCCGGGAGAGGGGCACCAGCCCACTCTCCCACCGAAACAGTCAGATAACCGTGCCCTGCATCCCGCAGGGAACACAGAAGAAGGCCTGAACAAAATCACAAAGATGTGACGCAGCTGACCAAAGAGGTACACTCCCTGCGCAGAGGCTAGGGAGAAAGACGAGGGGGAGGAGGGGACCAGCCAGCAGGGGGCCTATTTCAGACCGTACAGAAAAAATGCCCGGGAGAGGGGCACCAGCCCGCTCTGCCAGACAGCAGGGGCCTATTTCAGACCGTACAGAAAAATGCCCGGGAGAGGGGCACCAGCCCGCTCTGCCAGACAGCAGGGGCCTATTTCAGACCGTACAGAAAAATGCCAGGGAGAGGGGCACCAGCCCGCTCTGCCAGACAGCAGGGGCCTATTTCAGACCGTACAGAAAAAATGCCCGGGAGAGGGGCACCAGCCCACTCTCCCACCGAAACAGTCAGATAACCGTGCCCTGCATCCCGCAGGGAACACAGAAGAAGGCCTGAACAAAATCACAAAGATGTGACGCAGCTGACCAAAGAGGTACACTCCCTGCGCAGAGGCTAGGGAGAAAGACGAGGGGGAGGAGGGGACCAGCCAGCAGGGGGCCTATTTCAGACCGTACAGAAAAAATGCCCGGGAGAGGGGCACCAGCCCGCTCTGCCAGACAGCAGGGGCCTATTTCAGACCGTACAGAAAAATGCCAGGGAGAGGGGCACCAGCCCGCTCTGCCAGACAGCAGGGGCCTATTTCAGACCGTACAGAAAAATGCCAGGGAGAGGGGCACCAGCCCGCTCTGCCAGACAGCAGGGGCCTATTTCAGACCGTACAGAAAAATGCCAGGGAGAGGGGCACCAGCCCGCTCTGCCAGACAGCAGGGGCCTATTTCAGACCGTACAGAAAAATGCCCGGGAGAGGGGCACCAGCCCACTCTCCCACCGAAATAGTCAAACAACTGTGCCCTGCATCCCGCAGGGAACACAGAAGAAAGGCCTGAACAAAATCACAAAGATGTGACGCAGCTGACCAAAGAGGTACACTCCCTGCGCAGAGGCTAGGGAGAAAGACGAGGGGGGGGGGGGGGCCAGCCAGCAGGGGGCCTATTTCAGACCGTACAGAAAAATGCCCGGGAGAGGGGCACCAGCCCGCTCTGCCAGACAGCAGGGGCCTATTTCAGACCGTACAGAAAAATGCCCGGGAGAGGGGCACCAGCCCGCTCTGCCAGACAGCAGGGGCCTATTTCAGACCGTACAGAAAAATGCCCGGGAGAGGGGCACCAGCCCGCTCTGCCAGACAGCAGGGGCCTATTTCAGACCGTACAGAAAAATGCCCGGGAGAGGGGCACCAGCCCACTCTCCCACCGAAATAGTCAAATAACTGTGCCCTGCATCCCGCAGGGAACACAGAAGAAAGGCCTGAACAAAATCACAAAGATGTGACGCAGCTGACCAAAGAGGTACACTCCCTGCGCAGAGGCTAGGGAGAAAGACGAGGGGGGGGGGGGGGGGCAGGAATGGATAAGATACCATAAGGCAGCTAGTAATACTAGAGCCAGCCAGCAGGGGCCTATTTCAGACCGTACAGAAAAATGCCAGGGAGAGGGGCACCAGCCCGCTCTGCCAGACAGCAGGGGCCTATTTCAGACCGTACAGAAAAATGCCAGGGAGAGGGGCACCAGCCCGCTCTGCCAGACAGCAGGGCCTATTTCAGACCGTACAGAAAAAATGCCCGGGAGAGGGGCACCAGCCCACTCTCCCACCGAAACAGTCAGATAACCGTGCCCTGCATCCCGCAGGGAACACAGAAGAAGGCCTGAACAAAATCACAAAGATGTGACGCAGCTGACCAAAGAGGTACACTCCCTGCGCAGAGGCTAGGGAGAAAGACGAGGGGGGGGGGGGGCCAGCCAGCAGGGGGCCTATTTCAGACCGTACAGAAAAATGCCCGGGAGAGGGGCACCAGCCCGCTCTGCCAGACAGCAGGGGCCTATTTCAGACCGTACAGAAAAATGCCAGGGAGAGGGGCACCAGCCCGCTCTGCCAGACAGCAGGGGCCTATTTCAGACCGTACAGAAAAATGCCAGGGAGAGGGGCACCAGCCCGCTCTGCCAGACAGCAGGGGCCTATTTCAGACCGTACAGAAAAATGCCAGGGAGAGGGGCACCAGCCCGCTCTGCCAGACAGCAGGGGGCGCAGGGGAAGAGAAGAACTACAAATCCCAGCTTCCCTGAAACACCACCAGACAGGGAAGGAAAGCCTGAAGGCGAACAGGTGGCAGGCATAGAGGTTAATGAGGCAGACACCGATGAGTCCATGGAGGTGGAGGAAGAGGGCGTGCCCCCTTGGTGGGACTGGCCACAAAAAGCCAGCTCTTCAGAGTCAGAGGAGGAGGAGATGGAGGTAGGTTCAGGGATAGAGGAGTCCTCCAGTTCAGGCATGGATACGGAGTAATCCAGGTGGCTGGGTGAAGTATACTCTTTACCCTAAAGGGGCCTACGGGGTTGGGGCTTGTAATAGTGCTGAACAGAGGAGGTAAATGAGTGCTCTGAACTAGCACTGCCTGTAAGGGAATCAGAGGGCTGGAGGGGGAGGGTACAAACCCCATGTAATGCATCCAGTTGTTAGTTATTAAACTGCTTTGAAGGAACTATCCCTCTCTCTGTGTTGTCTCTGGGGATTGGGGGAACTGCTTACCCCCAACCCTGCCTAAAGGGAACCCAGCAGCCCAGCAAAACCAGGGCCAGCCGAGGCACAGGCTCAGGGCGTTACTTGAACACACCAGACTCCAGGGACCGGGGCAACTGGTGGCAACGGAGAACTGGAGACAGAAGACCGGCGTTCGAGGCCTCACGGACAGTGAGCCATCACAATATGCATTTATTTTGAATTTTTGGTTGTTGGTTATGATTATATGGTTTTATTTATTTTATTGGTTGTTAACTTCTTTTGTATGTATTGTCTGACATTATTTGTATTAAATTATATATGTACAATTGTAAACTGCTTAAAAGAATGTATTTGTTTAAGGCAGTATATATGAAGTTTTAATTTTATTTCCTTCTAATGTATTGTGATTTATCAGAATAATACATTTTATTTTTTATGATGTTTCTCAATTGAAAAATTTTAAAGGATACATTATTTCCTAATTATGATATCCAGGTGAAGTGTGTGTAAGCTGAGGATATATCCGAATAATTATTTCTATTGTTAAGTCTTGTTCTGTATTTGCTTAGTCTTTGCTTATGCTACCCTCTAGTGGTGGACTCAAGGTCAACTAACGATATGTATTTTTGGTCAAAATGTATGGATTTATTTTGTAATTTACTTTTTATTCAGAGTATTTTGTTTGAGAAGTACATACATATCAAAACAAATCCAACATCAATACAACCAACCACGAAAACAACATATCAGCATATTTTATTTTGTGAATTGAAGTACGATACAGAAGGTAACTCGCACTGTTGATACGCTGTTTCCCTGGTTGGGTGTATTGATGTTGGATTTGTTTTGATATGTATATACTTCTCAAACAAAATCCTCTGAATAAAAAGTAAATTACAAAATAAATCCATACATTTTGACCAAAAATACATATCGTTAGTTGACCTTGAGTCCACCACTAGAGGGTAGCATAAGCAAAGACTAAGCAAATACAGAACAAGACTTAACAATAGAAATAATTATTCGGATATATCCTCAGCTTACACACACTTCACCTGGATGTCATAATTAGGAAATAATGTATCCTTTAAAATCTTTTTCAATTGAGAAACATCATAAAAAATAAAATGTATTATATATATATATGAAATATATTCAAAGATACTCAAAATGTTACATATTTCCTTTTATTTTATTTTTCCTCCCTCCCCTGCCCCCATGATCGTAAATCTCCCACATCCGAGAAAATCTTGTAATGGTATCTCTTCGCAGTGCTGTCAGTTTTTCCATAAATCAGATATAATGCAATCTACAAAGCACTCTGTCCTCGCTTGGTGGTTCCATCTGTTTCCAAGACCTTGCTACTTCACACCGTGCAGCCAGCAATATATGGGATATCAACTTGGCAAGCAGTTTTCAGAAGTCCAATAGCATGGTATTAAATAAATAAATCTCTGGTTTCCATTCTCGCTTGCATTGGGTAATATTCTGTATCAATATTTGAATTTCCCTCCAAAAAAACTGTATCACCGAGCATTGCCACCAAATGTTAGCCATTGTCCCCCTTTCACCACATAATCACCAACAGCCCCCTGAATGCCCTTTGTACATTTTATTCATTCTAGCCGGAGTAAGATACCAACTAAGATATACCTTGTGGGTGTTCTCTGCCAAATTAGTGGACACCAATGAATGGGCCACACTCATCTTTTTCAAGGGTCATGAGGAGATCGCCTTCCCACTGCAATTCATGTCTAAGTTTACTGCTGATGAGTCAAATAACCAAGTATATACTTTCAAAATAAACCCTTTATACCTTCCCTGCCTGCACATCAATCCCTCAAAGGCTGTCTGGCCCCTTTTAATGTATCGACAACCCACTGTTTGCTCCAGGTGGTGACAGGCCTGCAGATATCCAAACTAATCTTGGCTTGACACATTAGAGCAGCGGTTCTCAACCGGTGTGTCGTGACACACCAGTGTGTCGCCAAGAACATGCAGGTGTGTCGCCACACTTCCCTGTCCCCCACTGACCCAGCTGCTTCCCCTACCCAAGTGAAATAGGTCCTCCGCCCAGGCTTAAAATGCTGATAGCCCGGGCGGAACGCGGCAGGACAGCTGGAGTCAGTGGCACCGGCATGCTCTCTTCTTCCCGCCCCCCTGCGGCCAGGAAGAGGAAGTGGTGAGCAGGGGTGCATGTGCGGGAAGAAGAACCATGCTAGTGCGAGCAGCATCGGCCCGAAGAAAAGAAGAGAGGAGCGGCCTGAAGGACAAGTAGCACAGCTCAGAGTAAAATGAGGAACAACGTCAACCCCCGTGGCCGATGGGACTCCTCTGCGAGGGCTGAAAATGAAGGAGGATGCTGCTGCTGCTAGTTCGGGGGAGGGGGGGCAGACTGAGTGAATGAGCAAGCATATGTGTTTGAGATCGTGTGTGTGTGTGTGTGTGTGAGTGAGATAGCATGTATGTGAATGATTGAGAGCCTGTGTGTGAGAGAGAACATGAATGTAGGTGTATGATTGAGAACCTGTATGTGTAAGTTTGTGATTGAAAACCTGTTTGTGTGAAAGAGTATGTGTGTGTGATTGAGATCCTGTGTTTGTGAGAGAGAGATCATGTGTATGTACGATTAAGAGCCTGTGGGCTGGATTTTAAGACGTACACGCTGGCGTACATTTGTGCGTGCAACCTGGCGCGCACAAATGTACGCCCAATTTTATAACATGTGCATAGGGCTTTGAAAATCTGCCCCTGTGTGTATGAGTAAGAGAGAGAGCATATGTGTCTGTGTGTGATTGAGAGCTGGTTTAGGTGAGGGAGCATGTGAGCATGTGATTGAGAGTATGTGTGAAAGTGAGGGAAAGAGAGAGCATGTGTGTCTGTATGTGACTGAGAGCTGGTTTAGGTGAGGGACCATGTGTGTGTGTGTGTGATTGAGAGCTGGTTTAGGTGAGGGAGCATGTGAATATGTGATTGAAAGCATGTGTGTAAATGTGAGAGAGAGAGAGCATGTTTGTAAGAATTTGAATGAGAGTCTGTATATGAGAGAAAACGACAGCATGTATGTGTGTGATTGAAAGCCTGTGTGTATAAGCGTGAAAAGACAGACAGCATGTGTGTAAATGTGTAATTAAGAGCCTATATAAATGAGAGAGAAAAAGCATGTGTATATATGAGCAACTGAGAGCCAGTGTGAAAGAGAGAGGAGAAAGTTGCAAGTGAACCATCCCTCCTCCTGCTAATTCAAAACAATCTCAGGGCACCTGGCTATCAAACGTTCCCAGGTATGCAGAGCAAAACATTTTTGTATCCTTATTATTTTTCATTATTGGGCCTTTGTGTCTGCTATTTTGAAATATTTTATTGGTATCTAGAAATTTTTTATATGTCTTTAATTATTGGATATTCCATTCATCAGCTGTTTTGAAATAATCTGTTCTTTTTGTTAGTATGGTTTTGCTGCTATTGATTTTATATTTCTTGATTTGCTTTATAAGAACTGGCGGCATTTCTCTTTTGACTTTGTTACACTGCATACAGAGACTCTGGCTGGTTGCGGTTTCCAATTCAGTTTTTGTCTGCATGTTTCTAGTTATGCGTTTTGGTCTCTTTATTCTTTGTTAGTGAGGGTCAGCACGTGTGATTCAGGTGAGGTTTTCTGCTGGCGTGTACTTTCTGTGTAGGGCTCTATAGTAGCCTGGCTTATTCCATTTTCCTAATAGGAGATGTATTAGAGCTAAAGAACACAAGCACATGCCATACATGGATTCACCAGGGGAAGATCCTGTCAGACAAATCTGATTTACTTTTTCAACTGGGTGACTAGGGAGTTGGATCAAAGAAGAGCGCTCGACGTCATCTACTTGGATTTCAGCAAGGCTTTTGATACAGTCCCACACAGGAGGCTGGTAAATAAAATGAGAAGCTTAGGAGTGAGTGCCAAGGTGATGGCCTGGATTGCAAACTGGTTGACGGACAGAAGACAATGTGTGATGATAAATGGAACTTACTCTGAAGAGAGAGCGGTGTTAAGCAGAGTGCCGCAAGGATCGGTGTTGGGCCCGGTCCTGTTCAATATCTATGTGAGTGACATAGCGGTCGGGATAGAAGGTAAGGCTTGTTTGTTTGCGGATGACACTAAGATCTGCAACAAAGTGGACATGCCGGAAGGAGTGGAGAGAATGAGACGAGATTTAAAGAAGCTGGAAGAGTGGTCAAAGATATGGCAGCTGAGATTCAATGCCAAGAAGTGCAGAGTCATGCATATGGGGTGTGGAAATCCGGAAGAACTGTATTCGATGGGGGGTGAAGGGCTGATGTGCACGGAGCAGGAGAGAGACCTTGGGGTGATAGTGTCTAACGATCTGAAGTCGGCGAAACAATGTGACAAGGCGATAGCTAAAGCCAGAAGAATGCTGGGCTGCAGAGAGAGAGGAATATTGAGTAAGAAAAGGGAAGTGATGATCCCCTTGTACAGGTCCTTGGTTAGGCCTCACCTGGAGCACTGCGCTCAGTTCTGGAGACCGTATCACCGAAGAGACAGAGACAGGATGGAGGTGGTCCAGAGAAGGACGACCAAAAAGGTGGATGGTCTTCATCGAATGACTTATGAGGAGAGATGGAAGAATCTAAATATGTACACCCTGGAGGAAAGGAGGAGCAGAGGTGATATGATACAGACTTTCAGATACTTGAAAGGTTTTAATGATCCAAAGATAACGACAAACCTTTTCTGTTGGAAAAAAATCAGCAGAACCACGGGTCACGATTTAAAACTCCAGGGAGGAAGACTCAGAACCAATGTCAGGAAGTATTTCTTCACGGAGTGGGTGGTGGATGCCTGGAATGACCTTCCGGAGGAAATGGTGAAGACCAAAACTGTAAAGGACTTCAAAGGGGCGTGGGATAAACACTGTTGATCCATAAAGTCTAGAGGATGTGAAATGAAGAGTGGGTGGCTCACGGGAACGACAGCTACTACCTGGTGATAATACCCTTATTCAATAAACATACACACAGTTAATGCGACTCCAACATTGCTCTAAGTTTCAGCGGCAATGAGGAAATGTGGAAAAAAGGATTTGCATTCACAAAAAAGCAGGGAGTAGCTTGCTTGTTACGGCGGTTACTACCCCAAACCAAATAAGCCTGATACTTCACTTTCAATGCATATAAAGCATAGCTCTCTGCTTCAATGGCAGGGGAGAAAGTCTGACACTTCTCGCATATCCAGCATAGCTCTCTGCTTCAACGGCAGGGGGGAATGAAGAAACGTGGATCTATATTCAGGCAACAACCAACAAGGACTGAATTACATAGTTTGGATAAACAGATAAGCATGGGTGTAGCTTGCTTATTGCGGTGGTTAATACCCCTAACTAATTAAGCTATTTCACTTAGATGCAGCTCTCTATATTAAAGGCGGGGGTGGAAGGGCAATAGAATAAAAAAGGTTACTAAGAGCCAAGAGTAACAGGTAAGTATGAGAAAAAAAGAAGTGCGAAAGCTTGCTGGGCAGACTGGATGGGCCGTTTGGTCTTCTGCCTTTATCTCTATGTTTCTATGTTTCTATTCTGGGTCAGACCAAGGGTCCATCAAGCCCAGCATCCTGTTTCCAACAGTGGCCAATCCAGGCCATAAGAACCTGGCAAGTACCCAAAAACTAAGACTATCCCATGCTACTGATGCTAGTAATAGCAGTGGCTATTTTCTAAGTCAACTTAATAGCAGGTAATGGACTTCTCCAAGAACTTATCCAATCCCTTTGTAAACACAGCTACACTAACAGCACTAACCACATCCTCTGGCAACAAATTCCAAAGTTTAATTGTGCGTTGAGTGAAAAAGAACTTTCTCCGATTAGTTTTAAATGTGCCACATGCTAACTTCATGGAGTGCCCCCTAGTCTTTCTATTATCTGAAAGAGTAAATAACCGATTCACATTTACCCGTTCTAGTACTCTCATGATTTTAAACACCTCTATCATATCCTCCCCTCAGCCGTCTTTTCTCCAAGCTGAAAAGTCCTAACCTCTTTAGTCTTCCCTCATAGGGGAGCTGTTCCATTCTCCTTATCATTTTAGTCACCCTTCTCTGTACCTTCTCCATCGCAACTATATCTTTTTTGAGATGCGGCAACCAGAATTATACACAGTATTCAAGATGTGGTCTCACCATGGAGCGATACAGAGGCATTATGACATTTTCCGTTTTATTCACCATTCCCTTTCTAATAATTCCCAACATTCTGTTTGCTTTTTTGATGGCCGCAGCACACTGAACCGATGATTTCAATGTGTTATCCACTATGACGCCTAGATCTCTTTCTTGGGTGGTAGTTCCTAATATGGAGCCTAACATTGTGTAACTATAGCATGGGTTATTTTTCCCTATTTGCATCACCTTGCACTTATCCACATTAAATTTCATCTGCCATTTGTATGCCCAATTTTCCAGTCTCACAAGGTCTTCCTGCAATTTATTACAATCTGCTTGTGATTTAACTATTCTGAACAATTTTGTATCATCTGCAAATTAGATTACCTCACTTATTGTAATTCTTTCCAGATCATTTATAAATTTATTGAAAAGTACGGGTTCCAATACAGATCCCTGAGGAACTCCACTGCCCACTCCCTTCCACTGAGAAAATTGTCCATTTAATCCTACTCTCTGTTTCCTGTCTTTTAGCCAGTTTGTAATCCACGAAAGGACATCACCACCTATCCCATGACTTTTTACTTTTCCTAGAAGCCTCTCATGAGGAACGTTGTCAAACGCCTTCTGAAAATCCAAATACACTACATCTACCGGTTCACCTTTATCTACATGTTTATTAACTCTTTCAAAAAAAGTGAAGCAGATTTGTAATCAAGACTTGCCTTGGGCAAAGCCAGTCTGACTTTGTTCCATTAAACCATGTCTTTCTATATGTTCTGTGATTTTGATATTTAGAACATTTTCCACTATTTTTCTTCGCATTGAAGTTAGGCTAACTGGTCTGTAGTTTCCCGGATTACCCCTGGAGCCCTTTTTAAATATTGGGGTTACATTAGCCACCCTCCAGTGTTCAGGTACAATGGATGATTTTAATGATAGGTTACAAATTTTTACTAATAGATCTGAAATTTCAGTTTTGAGTTCCTTCAGAACCCTGGGGTGTATACCATCCGGTCCAGGTGATTTACTACTCTTCAGTTTGTCAATCAGGCCTACCACATCTTCTAGGTGTCTGAAGGCCTGGTGTAATATTTTCAGTGTTGCCTTTTCTTAGATACATTTTTTACTGTTTGAGTACTAGATATGGGTGCTGTTTTGGTGTGGGATATTTACTATTTATGCAATTTCTGTTCAGACAGAATAAGTATCTTTTCCTTGTGTCATTCTTAACAATACAAATAATACTGGGCCTTTATTTTTTATTTCTGCCGTGAATTGTAATGAGCAGCGTGTCACATATGTGAGCATAGTCTGTCAGGTGTGTCCCGATGGGAAAAAGGTTGAGAACCACTGCGTTAGAGAATTGATGTAATTTACTATAGCTCACATACATCTCTACACAGTACATCTGACCCAACCTCCGTAGGCCTGAAGATTTATTTTTCCTCTCACATGTTGATATTCCTGTAACTACATTGATTTGATTAATTGAAGTGTTTGTAATTCTTATAAAATAAAATGTAAAAATAATATCTTTTGTCAAAGCAAAGCAAGTCAAACTATAATTTTAAATACTAAATACAGGGTGCTTTCTAAGAAATCTAGAGATAAGCTACAAATTGCAACACTAATCAGAGAGATGTTCCCTGGCAATGCCCGTTCTTTCAAGAAGCCTTCAAGGATGAGCACATATTCATCTGACTGATCAGCAATATATGCTGAAAACAATCACAGCCCTCCTATAAAAGATGGTGAATATGTATTTATTTTCAAACTTCTGTAACTCAGACAATGTCTAATCATGTGAAGTGGAACTGACCCTTTTAAAACTTTAGTTCAAGCCTCTCTTTGACAGAGGAAGGCTATTCTGAATGCTACTTCTGAAGATATAGTAGCACCTATAGCTGAAATTGCTCTCAATAAACTGGAAAGTAATATCCTCATGTCACAAGACATATGGGATTTTGAAAAAGAAACATCAAGCTATAAATAAGATGTATGATAAGAATGTCTCTCAAAAGAAGAAACTGGAGAGGCACTTAGAAGTTTATATAGGCCATCTATTACATTTTGCTAGATAACTGGACCTTTTACTAATCGGAAATGAAGTATGCAAGAAAATGCACCTGGTCCATAGTCAATGAATGTGTCTGAAAGGATAATATATGCCTACACTTATCACAGTTCCCTATAATAATCTACATGGGAAAAATATTTAACATAAGGGGATCCTACTCATTCACCCCTTCACTCATGCAGAAAATGTGAAAATGCATACTACATTGGTGAGACAGGCCAGTCACTAAAGGCAAGAGTCAATTCACATTGACACACAGGGAAAACTAGGCCGACACCTCCTTGGGGGAGCACTTTTCGGAAACAGACCACTGCATCAATGACCTTATGATCAGGATAATCAAAGGAAATTTTTTTAAAAATCCAGGAAAGCAAGATTTTTGATGAAGTCAAAATGATCAGACACTTTTGTGTCCTTTTTTGTCATTTTCAAAGACCTAGATTTCCTCTCATATTAGGGCAGATTTTTTAAGCCCTCATGCGTAAATCCCAGCATTTATGTGCGTGGCCGGGCCTTACGCGCCGGGCGAATCTTCCAAGAGTCCCGGCCACGCGCTCAAATGATGGGCCTCTTGGAAGGCTGGGGTTATGCGCGCTGAGCCTATTTTGCATAGGCCCGGCGACGCGCACAACTCCGGGACGCGCATAGGTCCCGGGGCTTTGTGAAAGGGGCAGGGCAGGGACCGAGGCCTCTGGCACAGCGGCCGTGCCAGGGGATCGCATGCCGGCACTCCCCTAGGGCTCGGCACGTGCAAGGTGCACAAGTGTGCACCCCCCTTGCTCGCACCGACCCCAGATTTTATAACATGCGCGCGCATGTTATAGAATCTGGCATACATTTGTGCTCGCCGGATTGCGTGCACAAATGTACGCCCACGCATACCTCTTAAAATACCGCCCATAATAATTGAACCCCACTGTGTACTAACAATATCTCTTATTTAATCACATGTTCTACACATAATGTAACCAGCTATGGCAAAAACCCACAATAAAATAAATCATTCACTCTCATTCACACTCAATCATTCACATACTCACTTCTACTCCACATTTATAAACCATGTTTTCATGAACATTCAATAGAACAATCAAAAAATAAAGCATCGTATCGCAATAATCAAAAACACTTCTGCAAACAGCTTTACTTCTTAAATCATGTAAAGTCTTTATTATAGTTGAACTAACTGGAATCAATTCCTCTGTTGTTTTCCAAGAAGTAAAAAAAAACATTTGTAGACGAGTTCACAACATCAGTGTACTGATTCCTCAAGACCTAAATAATTTATGTAAAGAAATATTATGATACATAAATATATTTAATCTAATTATGTTACATATATTAAAATCATGTGGTACATGTAATACCTACTTTATACAAAAATCCATAAAGTTTACTCACACAACACATATCATAACAATGCCATACAACATAAAATAAACTCTCACCGGCACGTGCCTTTACAACACCAATCATAAAAACCTAACTCTATCAGATGGGACAATGCAAACTGTATTTATAAGTTATCCCTAAATGATCCTGACAAGACAAAACAGCTTCCAATAAAAGAATACTTGTTGGGGTATGTGGGAGAATCCACTGTCAAAGTGTGAATGATGGTTATATGTTAGTTGAAGTATAGTAATAGGTTTTTTTTGTAAGATTTTATATAGTAATGATTCAAACATTTAATATATTGTTGTGGTTGTACCACAGGTGGTTTAACCATTGATGTTGTAATCATGAGGGCCTATGGACAATCTCTAAGGGTAAGAGTTAATGAGAAAGAATGTTTCATTACGTAATTTATAAAAATCATTTTTATTTACAGATGTTATGTTAGAGAAGACACATAACATTAGTGAAAACATCTGTATCATATTCTTTATGAATTAAAATTGTTGAACCTCACGTATTGGAACTACCGAACATTTGTTGTTACACCTGTTGGAAAGAAAGCAGAGATTAATTTTTGTGATTTATGTACCTTGTTTACAACATTTGCGGTTGATTATGCAATCCCCTGAGGAAGCTGTTTTGTACAGCGAAACAAGGGTCCATTGTTGGGATAATTTAGAGCAGTGTTTCCCAAACCTTTCAAGCCCAAGGCACACATATTAATAAAGGTTTTGTATGGCACACCAGCGTCCGTAGAGCAGGCAATGCAGGCAGACATGGAGACAATTCATATGGCCAGAGGAAGAACTAGGGAAGCACTGAAAGATCTGCCAGTCTGTCTTTGAAATTTTAAAATAAAGTGTGTGTGTGTGTGTGTGTGGTAGGGGCCTAGACATATTTGATCCCATTACCAAGGACCAGTGTGGCACAGGTAGCCAGCTCAGTTCATTACCTTGGCTGCCACATGTGACTGCCAGAGGTCCTCCACTGCTGCTGCTCCCAATGCTCAAAATAAATCACATCTAGTGCTCAGCCTAGGGAGAAGACAGAGGCTGGCAGGGCTCAAAGGAGGAAGCTCAGAAGGGGAAAATTATTGTGCCGAACAAAGTGGGACTCGGCTATCCATACTTGGTATGATACTTATTCATTTCCATACTCCAGAGCTGTAGCTAGAAAAGGGAGGCATATGTGACTATACATGTTCTAAGAAAGGAGTTTCTACATATTTAAGAACCATTGTAGATGTTTCTTGTTGCTGTGAGGTGCTGAGAATCAGGCAGTGGTGACTTTCCCGTGGCACACCTGATCAGGTCTGAAAACACACCAGGGTACTAAAAGCACATTGGTTGGGAAACATTGATTTAAGGATTATTTATAAGTAGAATTTACATTGTCCTGAGTGATAGAGATAGGTTTTTAGGATTAATGTTGTAACGGTACGTGCCAGTGAAGGTTTATTTTATGTTGCATGGATTTGCTATAATATGTGTTGTGTGAGTATGTTTTATGTATTTTTGTATACAGTAGTATAATATCTACCGCATGATTTTAATATGTATGTAACATATCAATTTGATTAAAGATATTTATGTATTATAATATTTATTTAGATAAATTAGTTAGGGCTTTCTTATATTATTATTTATATGTACCTTAGTCCTGGGCATTTGTATTTATTTTATTTATTTATTTATTTAAAAGTATCTATATCCCGCCCCTCCCAGGTGCGGGATATAAATAGTGCATTATTTTTATCCCAGTCATGGCACCCATTTAACCATGTCTTTGTGACAGCAACAATATCTAATCTGTCTCTGCCATTATGGTTTGCAATTCTGGGATTTTATTACCTAGCCTACGAGCACTGGTGCTTATTTGTCCTGGAAATGAAAAGCTTAGCATTCTTGTACCAATGCCCTGAGCAATTCAGTCCTAGAGGTGAAAAAGCTCTGGATCGCTATGCCAGCTTCCTTGGCCATCCAGTGCTGGAGGTGAAAGGCTCTGTAAACTCCAGAGAGTAGGGATTGGCCATTATGTTTTTCTGTACATCACGGCATGCATCTAATTTGTACTATACAAGTCAAGATAATAATAATAATAATCATCTTGTACCAGTCCCCTAAGCCATTTAGTGATAGAGATGAAAGTTTCTGTACATACATTATATGCCCATTGCATGCATTATCTAATAGAGATGAACACTTGAGAAGTGGCCCTTCATTATTTTTAGCATTTGCAGAAAGGAAAGATGGGACATATAGGTCAGAAAGAGAATACTGAGCAGTTCAGATTGCACCATTTTTTATTTTTATACAACCAAAGGCTGCAAATGTAAAGTATTTCTATATGAACACACAATATTTGTAAAATAATTAACCTTACAGTATTTTTTCCTAATTATTTGATCCAAAGTCCTACATGTCCTATCCACGTATTATCAGATTCATTTCAGGACAGAAGAATTTGCTCATTCTTTCTTTTCTGAAGACTAAATATTGTGCACTGTAAAAAAAAACAAACAACAGATTCAAAATCAAAAAAGGATAAATGCAGGGATTTTAGTTGCTCAGTGTCTCACTCATTGAAACTCTTTGTTATCGCATGTTGGACAGATTCTTGCAAAATCTCTTGCAGGCTTGTGTTACTATTTCAGAAGATTTCTTGATAGCATATTCAAAATGTAGAATATTCTTCCATATAAAGGAACTGATTATACTGAGCTAGAGAGAGCAGGCTGTTGGAATCAGGATGCAGTGTATTCTGACACTGAAAAACTCCTAACAGTACAATCAAATTCTGCCAGTTGGAGTTGTTTGGTTTCTAGAAAAGAAGAAGGGTCTTTAGCTATTCCAGAAGGCATTCAGCACATTCCCTGCTCAAGAGACGATAGCACAATTGGATAACATCATGAATCATAGTATGGGGAAATTTAAAGCACTTATTTTCTTGCAGGAGTCAATTCACTGCTAAGATTAAAGGGATAAAAGAAAACAATTTTCCCTAAAAAGCTACAGTCTCTTATTGAGTGAGATTCCACCTATCAGAAGCTTATGGTAATGAGGATAGTAAGGATGAGCAAAAATGATAATTATTATTGTGGTGAGGGAGAGGTGATAATAACCATAGTGATGATAATGAGCAAATTGATGATGATAGTCATAGTGGCAATATTGTACACAGTGGTGATGATAACCTTGAAGTTAAGAGAATATAGTAGTGATAAGAACTAGGGGGGTGACAGTTAACACAGTGGGTATAATAATCTGGTGATGAGAGACAGAGAGAGCACAAGAGTGTTAATAACTGTGATGGTGAGAGTTAATACAATGGTAATAATATCCATGGTGGTGAGAGACAGCACAGTGGTAATAATAGCTGTTGGTAGAGATAATTACTTTAATAGTAGCAGTGCACACAGTGAAGGTAACATCTATGGAGGTGACAATGACCATGATTCTGATAGAGAGCACAGTGGAGATAATAATCAGGATGGTGATAGCACTGAAAGTGAGCACAGCAGTGGTAATAACCATGCTGATGTGAGTAATCCAAACTGACAGAATTCTAATGCAGCTCTTGCTAGCTGTGAGATTAAAGCACAGTCCCTTCTTGATTCTTGAGTGATGGTGCTAGAAGACATGGCATGTGAAAGAATTCTTGGTCTGAAGAGAAGGATCAGCGACCACGAGGTGGTATTGGAGGAGGATTATGATCTTTATAGGTCTGAGGCCTAGAATGTAACATAAAGCAAAAATTAATTATAGCCTGTACCTCTACTAATGAAGAATCACTTACATTAATATTGCTCCTCTCACACTCACTCATTTAACCATATATTGCCCTTCCCTTGAACTAACAAAGCCACAGACTGACTAAACATTCAGTAGGTCCCAATTCAAAGCTGCTTTGAATAAAACAAATTGAAGATTCAGATAATTGCTAATGTTTCCACTTTATGAAAAGGTACAGTTCAAGCAGCAACAGTTCTAGCTTCCTTCTGCCAATGACCCATGACAGAATGGGCATAGCACACACTGCCCCATCACAGAGCAAGTACAGTGCAGGCAGCAGCAATGCCCGTGTGGCAGAGCCATCATGCAGCACGGCCAGAGGCAATACTCCTGACAAGCACCAGGCCCTGACCCGGGTAAAAGTGAGCAGACTGTATTAGCTGAACTCTGATCAGAAGATATAGCAAAACTTTATTTTAACAAAATCTGACACTAAACTTCCTACTGAAAAAAAAAAAATTGCAGTTGACCATACAGTGAATATATTGTCCTTTCTACTTAACCCTTAAGGTCTCCAATCGTAACAAAAGGAACAAATTCTGGCTCAAACAAACTGCCAAATTGCTGTGCTTTATTTTGGTTGCAGACCATGAGGAGGTGTTTTGCTTTTACTGACCCAGAGCTGGAGGGAAACTGCCTCACATTTTTCGTTACTGCTCCATGCCACAGGCATGCAGCCAGTGCTCTGCTAAATCCCGAGCTCCCTGACTGATTCCCCATCCGAAGAACCCCACAAAATTAATTTTATGCCATAGCTTCTTGCAAATTCCCCCCCACACCCCCCTCCCGTTCATAACACTGATATTTTCTTATTATTTTCACAACTGACCTTTATTGACTGGATGAAACAGGCACACAATTCAAAACTTAAACATAACATTTTGCAAAACATAATGTAAATCTTACACAATCTGTCGCTTAACAATAAAATCTTGTAGTACAGACTATCCTACACCCCCCCCCCCCTCCTCCCATCACTTATTTGACCAGGCCTTCTTTTGTCCTACCCAGACCACCCCTATGATGGTCTTTGGTCCTTTTACACCAGGGATCCCTTAATGGCCTGTCTGCAACCCCCACCTATTTAATGGGCTGACTATCTGCCACCAAACTTCTCCTTGTGTGCCGGGGACGGCCAGCCATAGTAGGAACCAATAACACATTACTTGGATGCTGCCCCCACCACGCCTCCTAACCTTTATCCTTCCTTCACAGCTCCTGCTGCTACTCTCTTCCCACCAATGCCTGGCTGCAGCAGCTTGAGTTTAAACTTCCCAGCTCCTCCCTGTTGGTTACTTCGCTGACACCTACACCTGCCCTCTTACCCCGCCCCCTTGGGCTGCCCAGAACACGTGTCCAGTTTGAGGCCCAAGCCTCCACCAGCTAGGCCTCCTATATCATTGTACTTCTGTAATTACACTCTTCCACTTTGAGACTTGTGACATCCATGAGAACAAACAGTTGCATTAGGCCAACTCCTCTGCAATTCACACATCGGAGAAGTCATGCAGCCCCCACAAGACTGAAAGTTTTGTACAGAACTTAAAGGAGCTTCACCCAAATTAAAAACAAAATAATTTCCAGCAGGATCACTTAGTACTGCAGAAGTAATGTTTCTTTATTTTGAATATCTTCTATACTAGTGAAACCCTTATTATCATTTCCCTACATTTAAAGATTAATAAAAATGCTGAGGTCCCTGTAAGAATTTACTAATGCTTCCAGTATCCTAAGGGAACTCCTGAATCCCAACCTTTTTTGTGTTGTGGCACAGGATTCACTTTACTGTGACACCATCATCACTTTCTCTTGTCTTCCCTGTGCTCCTATCCTGCTGGCATCATCATAACCTTCTCTCTCCTTCCCCCCTCCCCACCCCAGCCCACCCGGCAGCATCAAATCACTTACTCTTCCCTTTCCCCTGGGATCACCTTCTTCCAATCCCTTTCCCTCCATCCCTGTTGACATAGTCATCCTCCCCTTCCTTCTCCCTCCACCCTTCTCCCTCAACGTCTGGCATCATCATCACCTTTCCCTCCCATTCCCCAGCATTATCATCACCTTCCCTCTCCCCCCTTTTCCATTTCCCTCCACCTCTGTTGACATCGTCATCCTCCCCTTCCTTCTCCCTCCACCCCTCTCCCTCAACAACTGGCATCATCATCCCACTTCCCTCCCATTCCCCAGCATTATCATCACCTTCCCTCTCCCCCCCCCCCCCCGCCTCATCACTTTCCTTTCCCTCCATACCCCATGGCACATTCAGCTGCTCCCCCCCTCCCCCCCTGTCCTGGAGCCAGCAGAAGTCTGAGCAGCACTTGTCCTCCTCTGCCGGCTTCCCTCTGCAATCCAAACTGCACGGGGCCAGCAGGTGTGAAAAGACTACAAGGCCTCATGCAGTCTCCATTGCAAAGGAAAGCCAGCAGAGGGGGGAAGCAGGAGCAGCTGCAGATAAGTGCTGCTCTGAACCCCTCACTCCCTCTGCTGGCGGAAGGACATCCTGCAGGCCAGGAGGTAAAGAAAACATTAAGACTGCGGCCGCAGCACACCTGTCCTTTAGCCATGGTACACGGTTGGGAAACGTTGGGCTAGTCAGCTGGAGCTCAGAAGACAGAGGGGCTGCAGGAATTTTTTCAAGTTGATTATAGTTTGAGAAGGGTCTTTATTTTTGTTGCAAAGAAAAATTATACATATACTTTTAAATCCTATTATAAGCTGTTGGAGTAACAAAAAATACAGGGTGGCCCATGGAAAAGTAGCCTGCCTCCAATGCACTGGTATTAGAGGCGGGCTACTTTTCCATGGGCCACCCTGTATTAATATTCAAGTAGTTTAGCCATGTAAAAGCTTTTATGAATAAAGAAAGACATTTCCAGTTTATGCTGTGACAATTAGCAGTATTTATGTTAAATAATATTTGGCAAGAACATTCTATTTTAATTTCAATTTATTGTACTAATTACTCTTGTTGATTTCTTGTTGTTTAATCTATTTTCCCTACTGCTCTAGGTTAACCCCCTGCCCAGTTCGCCTCCCCTGTTGAAATGTACTTCTAAATCTTTTGTTAATATGTGAACCGGTATGATGTCCCCACTAATACCGGTATATAAAAGTTTCTAAATAAATAAAATAAATAAAAACAAAATATATTACCATGATTAATATGCCTGGTGTATGAGGCTGCAGACACTTAAATACTGTATTGCTTGGTAAATGTTTAGTCAGTTGGCACCCAGTGGCCAGAGGTGCTGCAATGGATTTCTCAAATTCACAGTTTGAGAAGGACCTTAATAAGTCTTTTAGCACAAAAAAAAAATCCATGCTAAAAATAACATTATTATGATTAATGCAGCTCATGCTAATTGCATGGCAATAAGCCTTATTAGTTATTAATTAATGTTCCTGCAATATCAGAGTCCCACTAGCTGGGCCGAGTGTGGTTAGGTGGATTTGCCTGGTGAGCCATCCCTCCCTTCCCAAACAATCCTAACTATCCCACCTCTTAAAAAAATAGTCAAGGCAGGGTCCGGGTCGAGTCCAGTCCAGTAGGTTCTCCTTCCCCTCCCAGTCCCCTCCCTCTTGTCATGATTCTGCCTACTATGCAGCCCCCCACCAGCAGAGGTCATCAGCAAGCCTCTCTCACAGTCGCTCTAGCCACTGACTTGTTGAACCCAGCCTGTCTGTTCCTTCCTTGCCTCTTCATCGAATCACCTTGGCTCCTTGACTTGGCCATCCTTGCCATGCTTTCCAGCCTTGCCTTGTGGTCTGCCTTGGCTACCTGCCTTTCTCTGTGGCCTTCCAGGCTTCCTTGCCTTGCTCTGTGGCCTCTTGGGCCTTCCTGCCTTGATCAGTGGCCTCCTGGGCCTCCCTGACCTGCCGTGTGGCCTTCGAGCCTTCTAGGTTTGCCTAGCCAGCCTTGTGCTCTGTTTAGGCCTGATTATTGTTGTTCATTCTAATCCTGTCCTTGTCTAGTCTTGGTCCTGTCCTTGCCTTGCCCAGTCTAGTCCCTGTTTCCAATCCAGGCCTTGCCCTCACTTCAAGCCTTTGTTTGCCTGTCTTCAGACCCAACATTGTCTCCTGTTCCAGGCCTTGCCCCCAGCCCTTGGTTCCAGTCTGTGCCTTTAGTCCTGCCTGTTTCCCCCTCCTGCCTGTCCTCAGTAGCAGCCTTGCCTCCAGCCCTGCCTGTATCCTGCTCCTGCCTCTCCTTAGTACCAGCCTATGCCATGTTCCAGCTCCCAACCTGTGCTGTGTTCCAGCTAAGTCCTACTGGCCACCAGAACCAAAGGGCTCTACCTGTGGGGGAGGTGGCTAGTATCAGCAGAAGACACAGTCCATCCTTGCCCCAGAATCTGGCCCTACTCCTGCTAAGGGAAATCCTAGCCCATCCTGATTGACTCATGACACTTCTCACCTAAAAATAAATTCAGCCCAGCAGAATTTCCCCACCACCAAATCCCACTCGAGAACCCTGGCTAGGCTGTTCTCTCATTGTCTGCTGATTGGTCCCTCCACTGTCACATGTTAGCAAAAGGACCAATCCTCCTTCAGAATGCTATGCTTTCAGAATTCTGAAAGGGGATTGGTCCTTTCATTGAGGTATGACAGTGAAGGGCCCAATCGTCTGCCAGTGAGGAACTACCTGGATGGAGGAGGTGAAGTCTTTTCTGGCTGGGGTTCCCTGGGGGGGGGGGGGGGAGTGAAGAGGGGAAGTTCTTCTGGGCTGGATTATATTTTTATGGTGAATGGGGGGAGGGGGGGGGAGGAGGACTTATTGTACTGGACTTGACGCGACTTCTTTTAAGATAAGATTAGAGAGTTTGTCATGCTTGGGGGAAGGAGGATTTGCCAAGCCGATCCACTCATCTCAGTTCGGCCCAAGCTGACTCATTTAGCCCAGCCCGGTCACATTGGGCCAAGAGGCCAAGCAGGAGGGAAGGAGCTCCAATCGGGAGATAAAAGACTTTTTTTTTCTGCGGATCAGCTTGGAAATGGAACTTAAGTCAAAAATAGCGTGTTTTATTTCCAGTTTAGCACTTTTTTTTTTTTTTTACTCCTGGTCTATTTGCATGTCATTATCTTACTGCATCCCATGGGGACTGTGTTTTTTAAAGCCATTTTAAATAAAACACATGCTAAAATCTAATGCTGATTTAGCACAGGTTTTATTACATTAGCCCCTATGTTTTTTGCAAAGAGGTTGAAGCAGTGACCATGGAAATTTGCAAGGAGAAGCAGCTCCCATCCCCCAACTGGAGCCTGAAATCTGCAAGAACCTTCACTAAGGATGCACAGTAAGATCCAGCCATTGCAAGGCTGCTTGTACTATATTAAACTGAACTGACTTATAAATGTTGCTTGTAGATACAGAGTTGAGCAATTTTTTTTACTTTATTTTCTGATCATGTAATCAGAGTTGCCTGAAATGTCTATTTTCTTGTTTTGTTTACATTATATCATTGCCTATGTAGAAAAATTGTATTTACATACAGTATATGTTTGTATGCAAAATTAAATACAATTTCATTTTGCTGTTTCAGTAAAACATTTTATTGAAACTATAACTAGGTCAGTGTCATTGCTGCTGAGCACCAAAACCAGACCTTATTGTGGTTGTTTTTCTTGTTTTTACTTTTTTTGTCTCAGTGCAAAGTTTGCAGCCATGTGAAATCCTGAAGAAGTTGATTGTTGTTGAAAGTTTTTTTTTGTTTTTGTTTTTTTTACACTGACCCCCCCTCCCTCTCCTATACTGAAAGTTAGCTAGGAAGGATGAGGTGGTTACACCAGCTTCCCACATACACTACCTCACTACAGAACAGGAAGAAAATGGGTTTCAGCAGTGCAAACTTCACACACACACACACACACACACACACACACTCTCTCTCTCTCTCTCACCACAGAAAAGGTATAAAAAGGTCAAGAGCTATGCAAGCCTCTTCAACCCGTGTTGGCCCACCACAGAACAGATACAGTCTGAACAGCAGCTATAAAGCTTCTTTCACACGCTTACCTACCTCGAAACAGAACAACACATACAGCACGGCCAGCAGCAGCACAAGCTTCTCTCACCCGCAACCCTATTTGCTGTCGTAACACTGCTCTGGAGGACCAGTGAAAGGGGAATTCAGTTTTCATGCCTATGCGGTCTGCCAAGACCCCTGGAGATGCTGGTTGGTATTATATAGAGATTTCTCTCCAAGAAACTGGACAGAGAGCTACAGCTATTTTCACAGGAGCTTCAAAACATGGCAGTAATTTTTAGTCATTATTGACCTGTGCTAGAAGGGTTAAAGGCTCTGTATCCCTTTTATGTAAGGTTCTCTAAACCATCCAGGCCCAGATGCAAAAGTCCCTCTAATCCCTGAAATAATCTCACAGAGCCACAGAAATTTTTTCTCTCGCCGCTTTCCCATTTAGCTTTCTTCAGAAAGTCATCATGCCTAACCGTTCGCTTTGTTTCTTTCTGTTAGCCTTCTCATGAGTGGCCCCCAATTGTTTTGGTTTTCTGCCACATACAGGCCTGACTGAAATACAAGAGGCAGCTCTGGGTGGCGCCCTTCAGAATTTTTGGCTTTCCTGCCTTCATTCCCAAGGAGCCTGCAAATATTATTTTACCAGCAGCAGCAGCAGCCCCAGTTCCCTGCAGCTCAAGGAGGAGTGACGAGAACCATCAAGGCCCTCACCACCGGGCCAAGCCCCTTGGTACAATGGAGACTCTGGTCTGAGTGCCATTTTATCAGAAGTCAATGGAGTCTTTACCTGGTAGGAGCCCGAGGAGGTATCCTAGGAGGGGGCAGCAAGGCAGGCTCCCTGTCTCCACGTCGTGGCAACTGGCTGTTACTTCTGTCTGTTATTTCATTATCCTTCAAAGAAAAGGATGAAAGGAGTGAATTTCAGCGCCCTGCTTCTCCAACACTATAATCAAGGCTTCCAACAACAGAATCTGCTGCAAGGGTTAGTGAATTCTGCGGTACCATTTTCAAGATTCTGCTACCATGCTGTGGCACCTTTTATATGTGCAACCTGACCCTGCTGTCGGTTACCAGTAAGCCCCGAGAAATGCCAGATACAACAGATTAGTGAATGGGAGGGGGATTCATTCACTTTCTCTTTGAGGGGCCTGGGAATGGCCGCCCGCCCCCCCCCCACCCCCCTGCGAGGCTTTATAACAGCTCTCTCCTGAGAGTTAGCAGGTAGTGAGGAACTTACCTTTTTTTTTGTGCTTTTCAGGCCCAGTCGGAAGGAACAGGCTAACCCAGCCCGGGATTCCTGACCAGGGTTGGGAGGGTGTCCCTGCTCGTCCACGCCCTAACTGGTTTGGATACCCCTCCGGGCTGTTTTCGGGATTTTGAGATTTTCTCGCTAGGAGCCTTGCTGGTCACCTGGGCCTTTTCTGGATTCAGGGAATGGGGAACCCTGTGTTTGGGATGCCCAGGGACAGGGAAGACCTTCCCATTTGAGGTGGTGACCCGCTGCATGGGATAATTCCAGTGTGATTTTGATTAAGGGAAAAAGAACATTAAGTTGAGACATCCAGGGCATAGATTGTTTTGGCTGACCCTTCCTTCCTGCATTGGAGCGGGATAAGATACCCGCATCCAGGGATCCCTCCCATCAGGTCCAGAGGAGAGGCAGAGACAGATAAAGCTAAGGAATTGGAAGAAATGCTAACGTGAGTACAATAACAGCAAAGGTCTTTGAGGACACCTATCCGGAGTCTTCAGCCCCCGGGGAGAGAGAAAGCCTACTCTGTGCATGGACAGGATTTTTGGCCATTTTTGGAAGGGGTTTTCCTAACCAGCTTAAGGGTTACCCTGCCCACTGGGATCTCCATTTCACCTAACCCTTGCCTGCTTGAAAGATTCCTGCACACATGGAGGTAAAAACTGTAAACGAGAAGAGAAAAGACTATGGTGCTGGAAATATATTTATTGTGCCATTTGCAACTATTTTTTTATCAGTAAAGACTTTAAGTTTGGACACTAACCCAGTGTATCCAACATCTTTATTTGGGCACGCAGCATTCACAGAGAAGAGAGATTACCCCTCTCCCAGAGGATAACCAGAAGGAAGTTAGTCGCCCGTGCACTGGACCCTGAAAGGAAAACCTTTCCCATCAACCAAAAAGAACCACACCCTGGGGAGAGGGGCACAGGGAAGAGCTAATCAGGGCTCCTGCCCCAGATAAATTCTTTTATGGCCTCACCCATGCAGGAAACTCGTATGCATATGAATATGGCATACGAGTGTAAATTAATTTTGACATAAAAGTAACACTTTTAACAAAAATTGACAAGTTTTAAATGCTTGTCATAAAAAATATGAGGTTTTGGGCCTTTGTTGTATTCTTTGAATTCCTTTTTGCTCTTTATTATTTCTTTCATTTATTCCCGCTTTCCTATTTAACTTACTTTTCATGTCTTTTCCTTTTTCCCCCTCCCAGTCTTACTTCATCTTTTCACTATAGTTTCTCTCTTACCCTGTCTTTCTCCTCCAGTCTCTTTACTACATTTTTCCCATCTCACCTCCTTCTTCCTCCCATAGTCCTCTATTCCTGTTATCGCTTCCTCCGCACCCACTTTCTTTTCTTCCTTCCATCTAGTTCTGCCTCCCCTTTGTCAGGCCTCCCTTCTTTCAGTTCTGCCTCCAAATGCTTTAGTCTTATCTCCTCTCCTTCTCTCTTTGCCTATTTCCTCCCTCCTAGTTTCCTTTCTTTATTTCTTTCATTTTTCTCTGTTTCCTCCTCTTCTTCCTCTCCAGTCGCACCACTTCAGTTACCTTCTTGTCACTGGCTCTGCAGGACTTTTGTTTATTTTGAACCACATAAGCGGGAGAAAGGCAGTGGTGACCACAGGGGGCTGCAGAAGAGCCAGTGAGGCAGCAGCAGGCCTGGGGGCTGCAGAAACAAGGCAGAGATGCAGAAGTGGCTCCAGTGCCAAGGAAGTGAGCTACAGGCAGCAGCAGTCCCAGGTAATTTGTTCCTTAAAACAGTTTCCACGATTTGTCCCGGCATGGGGTCAGGTTCAGCAGTCCCTAGTTTCCCGGTCACCCCTGGAGCCCTTTTTAAAAATTGGGATTACATTGGCCACCCTCCAATCTTTGGGTACAATGAACAATTTTTTTAATTCTTTATTTTTCAATTTCACTGATTATAACAACAAAATATATAGCATACTGAAATATTATCATATAATCATATTAACCAATGTTATATTACTCAATATTTGCCTTTACAGTCAGTATATAGCAATTCATTCATAAAGAAATTGTAAGACATTGAGTTAATTATTGAGCGAATTATAGGGAAAAAAAAGAGTTATCACACTCAATTTAAAGAAAACAAATGCAACAATTTATATTTCTTGCTCTCACACATTAACTGCTTTTGGGGGGTGTGCATCTAGAAATGTCTGTAACGCAGCAACTTCATAAAAGAGATATTTTTTATCTTCATACCATATTTCACATTTACATGGATATCGAAGGTAAAGTTTTACACCTCTAGACAGAATATCACTTTTCAATCTGAGAAATTCTCTTCTCCTTAATTGTGTTATTCTTGATAGATCTGGACATATCCAGATCTGTTGGCCATAATATTTCTGAGCCCTATTACGTAAAAATAACCGCAAAACTGTATCCCTTTCTAGCGGAAATATGAAAGAGACAAATAAGTTTTCCCTTTCTAATATCTCTGTCTCATTTGACATTTCTAGGATTTCTGACAGTTTCATGGATTGCTCCGGCTGCTTGTCTCTTTTTGATGTTTTTTTTGGAATATAATAAATTTTTGCCAAGGCAGGTATAGCCTGCTCTGGCATCTTCAGTATTTGCTTTAAATAATCCTTAAACATTTGTTTAGGCGCTATAGTTCTTTGAAAAGGAAAATTCAATATTCTTAAATTAGAATATCTAAGATTATTCTCCATGTATTCAAATCTTTTTTCATTCGAAATCTCTGACTTGACTAAATTTTTTTGAATATCTTCCACTTTATGTAATCGTTCATCTTGTCTATCCAATTTGTTGTTATTAATGGCAACTACTTTTTCTACTTCAATAACCTTACAATGAACAATTTTAATGATAGATGAATCTGATTTCAGTGCCGGGAAAAATCATGGAAACTATTCTAAAGTGCAAGGTCACAGAGCATCTAGAAAGATGTGTTTAAAGGGTCACAGCCAGGATGGATTTACACAGGTGAAATCTTGCCTCACCAGCCTGCTATACTTTTAGAGGGGTTTGCGGGTGCTGGAGAGCATGGCCCTACTTGCTCATATATGATATTGGGGGGGGGGGGGAGGGAAGAATGGGGTCGCAGGCCCTTTCACTTCCCCCCCCCCTAGAAAAAGTGGGATAACTTTAAACCTGCTCTGAAGCAGGTCTAAAAAGTTATCCAGCTACCCTAATCAGTTATATTTAAAAATCAGCTAAGTTAGCCGGATTCTCTAACTCTTCCCTGAAAGATCTCTTTTTTATCCAGCTAAATGTTAGCCAGATAAAAGGGTTGAATATACCATAACTGGCTTTGTAGAGAGGTAACTTAAAGTTGCTGTCTTATGGGATTTTGAATACTGCGCTCAGAAAGACTAGGGGACACTCCATGAATGTGGTTAAGGCAGCGTAGCTGCATTTAAAAAAGATTTGGACAAGTTCCTGGAACTTTGAGTTCTGAAGGAACTCAAAAATGAAATTTCAGACCTATTAGTTAAAACTTTTAACCTATCATTAAAATCATCCATTGGACCTGAAGACTGGAGGGTGGTTAATGTAACCCCAATATTTAAAAAGGGCTCCAGGGACAATCCAGGAAACTATAGACCGGTGAGCCTGACTTCAGTGCGTGAAACTATTCTAAAGATCAAAACCACAGAGCATATAGAAAGACATGGTTTAATGGAACAAAGTCAGCATGGCTTTACTCAAGGCAAGTCTTGCCTCACAAATCTGCTTCATTTTTTTGAAGGGGTTAATAAACATGGATAAAGGTGAACCAGTAGATGTAGTATATTTGGATTTTCAGAAGGCATCTGACAAAATCCCTCATGAGAGGCTTCTAGGAAAAGTAAAAAGTCATGGGATAAGTGCAGTGCCTTTTGTGGACTGCAAGCTGGTTAAAAGACAGGAAACAGAGAGTAGGATTAAATGGTCAATTTTCTCAGTGGAAAAGGGTAAACAGTGGAGTGCCTCAGGGATCTGTACTTGGACCAGTGCTTTTCAATATATTTATAAATGATCTGGAAAGGAATACGACAAGTGAGGTAATCGAATTTGCAGATGATACAAAATTATTCAGAGTAGTTAAATCATAAGCAGATTGTGATAAATTGCAGGAGGGCCTTGCGAGACTAGAAGATTGGGCATCCAAATGGCAGATGAAACTCTGGAACACCCTCCATAGTTTGACATCCGAACTACGTTTATAAAGCCTACAATATCTATGTTATCTTATCTATGTTAACAACCACAGGAACCTTTGGAAACTCTGTTAAACATCGAAACTTTGTAAACCATTGTGATGGCGAAACCAAACGATGGTATATAAAACTCAATAAATAAATAAAATAAAATAAATGTGGAAAAGTGCAAGGTGATGCATACAGGGAAAAATAACCCATGCTGTAGTTACACGATGTTAGGCTCCGTATTAGGAGCTACTACCCAGGAAAGAGATCTAGGCATCATAGTGGATAATACTTTAAAATCGTTGACTCAGTGTGCTGCAGCAGTCAAAAAAGCAAACAGAATGTTAGGAATTATTAGGAAGGGAATGGTGAATAAAACAGAAAATGTCATAATGCCTCTGCTTCACTCCATGGTGAGACCGTACCTTGAGTATTGTGTAATTTTCTGTTGCCGCATCTCAAAAAAGATATAGTTGCGATGGAGAATTTACAGAGAAGGTCAACCAAAATGATAAAGGGGATAGAACAACTCCCCTAAGATAAAACGCTAAAGAGGTTAGGGCTGTTCAGCTTGGAGAAGAGAGCGGAAGGAGGATATGATAGAGGTCTTTAAAATCCTGAGAAATCTAGAACAGGTAAATGTGAATCGGCTATTTATTCTTTCAGATAATAGAAGGACTAGGGTCACTCTATGAAGTTATCCCAAAAGAAAAGTCACATATATCACGTGATTCATTAAATAAGGTATACCCTCATATGTGGGCCGGTGTACACTTCCGCTTAACAGCGTCTTTAACTTTTATGCACAAGTGCCGTTACGGCTACCCATTCACATTACAATCATAGGGTAACCTTTTTTTTGAAACGTGATTAACACTACCGCTTATTTTTTAAGGCAAACCTTTATACTGCCGTTGTTTCTCTCAAATTTAAACACAATTTTTTAAAGACAATTTTTTTAGAAAAATGTTTTTTCAAAATAAACCTCCAACTTGAAGTGATATTCTTAGAGATAAATGAGTGTACTTATCTCTTTTTAATAAGAAAGAAGCTAGAGTCCAAAGAGCTCATCTGCTCGCTCTGCTAACATGCCCGACATCGCTAGTGTTTCGAAGTTTTTCTTCGTAAGGGGAACGTTGGAGAGTAGAACAGTTCATGCGGCAAAGAGAGCCTCTCTTTGACCTTGTAGAGATAGGTTGACAACTCCGTCCTCAAAAACCCCAAATGGGTTCTAATTTTCAAGATATCCCCAATGAATAGGCATGAGATAGATTTGCATGCACTGCCTCCATTGTATGCAAATTTATTTCATGCATAATCCTGCATGAAGGGAAGGGATGGGCCTACAAGGGCTATTAGTTAGGGTATAATCTGTACTGGTGAGTCAAATCTCCATCTTTCTTCCTGCCTGTTGTGCTGGTTATATTCTAGCACAATCAACTGTATATTTTATTTTATTTAGTTAAACAATTTATATTCCGTTGATCCACAAATCTCAGCAGATTACAAATAACACACAAAAATATTTGACGACAGCAATAATATTTCATGAAACAACTGATTACAAAACAAATAGTGAAAAACAATGAAACAGTCATGAGAAGAAAGACAAATATTCATTAACCAATGAACTTAAGTTCTGTCAGGAAAAACTAGAGGAAAAAAATACATTTTTAGCTGTTTTCTGAACCATAACAGGTCATTCTCTGCTCTATTCTCACCTGGGAGACTATTCCAAAGTATAAGCCTGTATAGAATCATGTAATTGTATATATAATGCTTATTGTTTTCTAAGTAAAGAATGCTGCCACAGAAGACCTCCGAGGCATTTCTGCTTCACAGTAAGTGTTTCCCCTGGAGGCAGGAAGGTCCCTGCTACACACAGAGAAGGTCAACTGTGTAGCTATTCATTGCTTTTGCTGTAGGGTAACATCTTTGTTAAACTTGACCTTGCTCAAGAATGTTGATGAGAATGACGCAGATGTACAGTTAGGAATAGATTTTGACTTTGGCTGCCCCAGGCACCGTTGGTGCTTTGTTGCCCCACGACCCAGCCTCTGACTCCCTTCTACCCCGACAATGAAACTCCAGTTTCTCACCCAAACACTAATAGACCTCAGATTCTCCTGCTGCCCTCCTTCCCCTCCCCCCATCCCCAAATGTACTTACGATACCTCTGTCCCCTTACCCTCCACAGACTTACAATTAGATTTCCAGCCATTTCAGCCCTGTGAACCTTTCTGTCCTGCAGCCCCCTCTGCAGACCTTAAGGCTCAGGTTCCAGCTCCAGTTCCAGATCTACCATCATGAGACGGCAGTGAGCGCAGGGACTGAGTCAGGACGGGCCATGCCCTCAAAAGTATCGTCTTCTCTGGGCTTCCATGCAGAGAGCAGGGCTTGTAAACATAAAGCTTGGTATGACTCAGTGCTCGTTGCCTTCTTATAATAGCCGAGCTGGGGCTGGAGCCCGAGCCTTGAGTCTGCAGGTGGGATTTCAGATCCAGGTGGGAAATGGATTGGATTAGGTTTTGGGGTGATAGGAGGAGGGGCGGCAAAATTATAGGTCCATGGAGAAGGAACTCTGCCATCCCTTCCAAACTGTGTTGCCCTATGCACAGGCCTAGAATGCCCATTGGGAAATCTAGGCCTGTGCACAGTTTATTTGAGTTAAGCACCTTCAGATTGGAATTTCTGCATGAAAGATTTTTCATATGTAAACCCCTCTAGGCATCTCTAAAGGGAGCTGTACTTTAAAACAAAGAATATTCCGGCAATGGGAGGTTCAGAGGGTGTTGGTGTGTATTGTGATTGCTAGAAGGGCTCTTCCCTCTAAGGGGATGGGCAGTAACTGAGCAATATACATCGTACTCCCACAAGCGCTAGGGAGGAGTCTGAAGGAACCTTGAGAAGCTTGGGGGAGTCTTTGGGAGTTCAGTGCAGGAGCTCCTGCAGAGGGTATTTGAGAAGATGAAGGTCGTCGGTGTGTTTCTGGGAACCAAAGAGGACATCAAAGGGTGGTGTTCCTGTGCTGGTGTTCCTGCAGTATGCAGGGAAAAGGAAGAACTCTTCTGAAAAAAGTGGACAGGACTTGAGGATTCCCAACTGCAGAAGCAAGTAGGGCCATCCAGCTATTGTGAGTACTGTGAGAAATTTCAAGGAGGGCTTTATATTTTCTCTTTGAGCTCGTTGGGAGGTAGTGTGGGGTGCCTTGGAGTTGTTGGGACTTAAGTAGCATAAGCACTGTGTCCAGATGAGAGATTTTAATTTTTTAAATCTAATTGTAAGCTGTTTCTGGCTTTCTGCATTGCTTCAGAGTGAGTGTTTGAGATGTTTCCCTATATTTGTTAGACTTTGGATTTTTATATTATGGGAGACTGCCAACTTTTTTCAGTAAGCTTTTGCTGTTTGGACTTGCATTATTTTCTGCCTTGTAAACTCTCCTGGTTGGCCTTGCAAGAACATTTCCGCCCCCATTCCACAGGACCCAGCAGTGTTTTATTTTCCTCACCCTGTGTGCAGGAGTGGGACTGTGGCTCCTTCCCTTGAGGACGCGGTTACACATCCCTTCATTGAAGATCTGTTTCTGGGATTCCAAGTGCTGCACCATATTTTGATGATGTCCTCACAGTGGGAACATCTGAGGATATTAGTAACTGAGTGCTTTAGAGAAGTTTGATCCCATTTTGAGGCATCAGGAATGAGTCACCCAGGACACTGCTGAGATAGGAGCTACACTGATATATCAGGTATCCACCCAACAGAAGACAAAGCAAAGGCAATCCAAAATGCTTCTGTGTCAAAATCCAAACAGGGTTTCCTGTGACTACACTTTTTATCACAATTTTCTTGCTCACTAGACTACAGTTGCTATTCCTCTCCACTGCTTTTTCAAAACAGGCTCACTAGCATACACAAACCTTTATGAAAGTTAATAAATTACTAACATCTGATTCTGAACTTCTCCATTTTGATGAAGAAAACCTATTAACAATGATGCATTTCCCTATGGTGGTAGAGCAGTTCCCAATCATGTTATGCCAGATAGGAAGAAAGCATCTGTTAACTATTACTCATGACCTCAACATCCACATGACAGAACTATTTACAGACTGATGTGGAGGTTCTTGCTTTAATAGTTGGAGCCAAATATTTCACAATTGTATCCTTGGATGTGTTTTTGACATTCATGCTGTCCATAAGCCGCTTTTAGGGTTGCTAAAGACAAAGCAACACTCTCTGTCATGTTACCTTGAGTACATAAAAGTACTAATGAGAAGTTATGACTGGTAACCCTGAACTGATGTAACAGAGAAAGAGTTGCAAATGAGTGCCGTACATACCAAGCTATTTGATACAACCCCTCAGAAACACCAATATTTTTATCGAAGTTGAAGCCATGGTTCAGACTGATAATGGGATTGCTTTTACCTCCAAAGAATTCAAGAGTTTTGCAAAACAATAACTTTTTGAGCTGTCACCATAACTCCTTGCCATTCTCAGGCAAATGGACAGGCTGAAAAAATGGTAGAGCCAGCCAAAGATGCCTTAAGAAAGATGAGTGAAGGTGATTGGCTGACAAGACTGGCTGCTTATAGGGTGTCATCTCAAAACTACCCTTAACCATCTCAACTCAAACCTAAATGAGCCTTACAGCAAAAGCAAGAACAATTTCTGAACTCTTATCTTCATCATCACCATCATCCTTGTATTCCTTCATACCTCAAGATCTTGTTTATTTAAGGAACAACGGAGCTAGTCCAAAGTGGATGCCTGATATAGCTATCTAGATTACACTGTCTGTTTCTTATATGATGCAAACCACAGATAAACAAGACTGGCATTGTCATGCTGACCAGCTACAGAGATGCTCATCCATAAGTGATACCACTGTAGAAGAATCCGAAGAAAAGCCTTCTTGGGAGCCAGGTGCCTTTACTTCATTGTTATCTACAGTTCAGTGTGCCAGGATTCTGCTGAACTTTTTTCTGCAGAGGACTATCATGTCTCAAAAGAGATTCAGGATAAAATATTGGTGCAGGCACCTCTCTCGCCGCACAGTGTAAAAAAGGACCACAACACAGTAGAATTCTCTCCAAATGGATGGATGATTTTGTCAGTCAAGGAGTGAGGGGTGTTGTGTATGTATAGGTGGCACTGTAACAGTTGAAGCAATATATGTTCTCTAGATGCCTCTCTTGCGTTGCTTTTGCTGATACTTGTTCTTTAGTTAGTTTTAGTTCTATTGTTATATGTACGTGTTGACTGGGCTGCTTGCAGCTAAATCAAATAAAGAATTGTGAGACACTACTGTCTGCTTTTTGATAGAACACAATCTCCCCACAATACCCAACACCTTCCAAGGTACAGACTGATCCTGGTCCTAACTCTGTCTGCTAATTAGAACTGGCTGAGCCAGGCAACTACCAGCTACTAACAACCTTAGAAACCAGGCAGTTCTTCATGATCACTCAGATTCACGTGGGAACAGTGATGACTTTCTGCCAGGTCATGCCAAGTCACCAACCCAAAATCTTTTTAAAAATGCTTTCTTTTCCCCCATTGGGAAAAAAGTGGAAGGTGGAAGCAGCAGATGAACCTGATCTGATACTTTTTGTTTTTAGAAAATTACCACTGCATGGAAATTCTGAAGCATAATAAGGTCACTAAAAATATGAAGTCCTTTTTGAACACTGAAACACTGTAGAGGAATCAGAAACACCCAAAAATGGACAGGAACATCCTGCTGCTCCTATATTACACTGTCGAGAAATGTCAAACTAGTGTGACTGCACCATGCTATACATGTAAATGGCAACAATAATATAGTCATTTCCAGTGACTTCTCTCACTGTGAAACTTTCTGTTCACAAAATGAATCCCTGCGGCTAATTCACAGTCAGGCTTCCGAAACTCATTGGTCAGCACTTCCTGTGACTGACTTCCAAAATAAGACCTCCTGCCTCCACACACTGTGGTCAGTGTTCTGTGGCTTACTTATCATAGATTAATCAGCAAAAAGAACACGGAGTCCCAAAGAAATAATTCCAACACACAGGGAGCCACTTACTTATATGTAGCCCCTCAGATCTCAAGGATCTGAGAAAAGCTAAAGGGTTATTTTTTATGGGGGGAGGAGAAGATAGAGAAGAGGCGTAAACATGTTTTAAGGCCTCACGAGTGAAGAACCCTGCAGTCTCACCCAGCTGCTTCTGCAGTACACAGCCTTGAAATTCCCAGTCCCAAGGTATATCTTTACTTAAGAACATAAGAACATGCCATACTGGGTCAGACCAAGGGTCCATCAAGCCCAGCATCCTGTTTCCAACAGTGGCCAATCCAGGCCATAAGAACCTGGCAAGTACCCAAAAACTAAGTCTATTCCATGTTACCATTGCTAATGGCAGTGGCTATTCTCTGTGGGGCGGATTTTAAAAGCCCTGCGCGCGTAAATCCTTCCGGAGAGAAGCGGTGACAGTATGAGCAGTGGTCGGGGCAGGCGGCAGGAAGTAGAGACTGCTGCAGGCTGAGCTCAGAGGCAGGTGGAGTTCATTCAGTGTTGTGGTTTGGGCAGAGATCTGGGCAGGCAGAGTTTAAGCAAGTCGATGAGTAGGCAGTGGTCAAAGGCAGGCAGAGGTCAAACAGCATTGAGGTACAATCCGAAGTCAAAGTCAGGAATCTGATCTGAAGTCAAAGCCAGAAGTCCAATCCAAAGTCAAAGCCAGGAATCCAATCCGAAGGGGCAAGGAGAGGAGGTACAGCAGGGAAAAACGAGTCACTGAAGACAGATGAGAGGAGGCAGAACACGAAGATAAGAATTCAGAAGATGACAAGATTTGCGAGGGAACCAGGAACAGGACACGGGAACTAAGGTAGACACACACACGGAAACAGGAGCCAGGAGGCAAGGTCAGAAGTCAGAAATCAGGAACCAGAAACGCAGAGGCAAACTGCTACTCCAACAGAGTCGACCTATTGCCGAGGCAAGGCTGGAATGTCTCAGGAGCCCTTTTATAGGGCAGAGCTGTTGATGTCATCAGGAGGTGCCACTGGGAACTTCCCGTCACTAGCTTCATAAGAGCAGAGCTGTTGGCGCGCATGTGTCCTAAGGTGGCTGAGCTCTGGCTTCAGTGGCCCTCTGCCGGATAGGGAGAGGAAGGCTTGTAGAGGCAGCATAGCACAAGCTTGCTGTGCACAGGAGAGACAGCCCAGTGCCGGGAATTTGCAGCAGGGGCCTGAGGGTAGACACTGCGATTGCTCGCGCCTGCAGAGGGGTGCTGGCTGCAACGCCAGGAAATTGCCTGGTCGGGCCTGCGCAGGAGATAAGAGCGGCAGGCCATGGAATAGGACTATGGCCCGCCAATTTCTACAGCACCCCCTCCCTGAGTGTTTGGGTTTACTGGGGTGCGTGGCATGAAACTCTCTTAGAAGGCTTTTGTCTCCTAGATCATGTAATTCTGGGACCTGAACCTCTTCTGCAGGTGAAGGGACGGTCACTTCAGGTTTACTTTGACAGAGCGTGGACCTCAAAATTGGGGTGAGGATAACTTTTCCCTTCTCAGGGTCCAGACATGCAGGATGAACAGAAAGTGAAGGTTTCTTTTCCCTCTCTTTATCCAGAAGGGTGTACAGGGTTCCTATTTCTTCGTCTTCCTCAGTAACTAATGACTCAAATCTTTTCATAGCCCAGTTTTGTTCCTTTTCCAGGTTTTTGTGTTCCGATCTCTCTCGACTCCACTGGTCTTTCAAATGTGCAGAAACTATCCTAAGAGTATTCTCCCGGAGATACTGTGGGACGGTTTGAGTCTCTCTAGACTCCCTGCCAGGGGTGATAAGGTTTGGAAGGGTGGTGGCCACGATCAATGAGCTGGGGGGCTCGTTGAACCTCAAAAAAGATCTTATGCACCCCAATCCCTAACGGGTGAGTTCCATCAAGGACCTGTCAAATTATGGTTGGTGTCACCGCAGCCATGACAGGCCCAAGATGATTGGGCTCATGGGTTTTGAAAGAACATGGAAGGAGATGAGTTCCAGGTGGATGGGTCCTAAACTTAATGTGAGTGGTACAGTGGTATGACCATGAAGACAAACTCAGAAGAAGACCAGACTTGCAAGAGTATCAGGAACAGAACACAGGATCTCAAGTAGACACACAGTGGAAACAGGAACCGGAAGGCAAGATCAGGGATCAGGAACCAGAAACGCAGAGGCAAATCGCTACTCCAACAGATTCAACCTATTGCTGAGGCAAGTCTGGAACGTCCGAGGAGCTCTTCTGTAGGGCAGAGCTGCTGATGTCATCTGGAGGCACCACCGGGAACTTCTTGCCAGCTGCCCTCCGCCGTAAGGGGAGAGGATGGCCTGCAGAGGCAGCACAGCAAGGCTCACCGCAGGCAGGAGAGACAGCCTGGGAACATACAGCGGGGGCCCGGGGGTAGATGCCGCAATTGCCTGTGCCCACACGGGGGAGGGGCAGCGGCGACACTGGGAAATCGCCTGGTCAGGGCTGGGCCAGAGGTAAGAGCGGCAGGCCACTGAATAGGACCATGGTCCGCCGATCCTACAATGTGTCTGCTATTTTGAAATATTTTATTGCCATTTGGAAATGTTTTAAACTTTATATGTTATTCAATTTGTCATCTTTTTGGCAATATTTTTTTTTATTGGTATGGTTTATTATGATTGATTTATATTTCTTGATTTTATTATTTGTTTTATGAGGACTGGTGATGTTTTTCCATTGCTTCATAATATACGGACTCTAATTTGTTGGAGTTTCCAGTTCAGTTTCTGTCTACACATTTCTATTTCTATTTTATGGTCTCTTTATTCTGTATTTGGTGAAGGTCTGTATGTGTTCTGCATGTGTAAGCGAGGTGAGATATTCTGCTAGCATGTATAGTTCTATGCAGGAATTTAGAGAAGACTGGTTTGTTCTGCTTTCCTAATAGGAGGTATTTTAGGGTCTTCTGTAATATTGATTTTGATAGACAGGGTTGTTCCTGTTTGAGGGCTTGCAGTTAGTACTGTTTTGGTGTGAGATTCTTACTATATTGTTGGCTGTCCAAAGGCCAAACCCACACCTAAGACACATTACAATAGTACTATATAGGTTTCAAGTGTCTTTTTTTTTTGCAGGGTTTTCTGGTTGGCATCACAGCAGTGCAACAAACTGGTGCCAGCTATAGGGCCCAGCCGGCATCAATTTTATGTACTGGTAGTGGGGAAGGAGCATCTGGGGATCATTCCTGCACAATTTAGAAATTTTGGACCTATGGATGGGTAAAATAGGTTCAGGGGAGTGTGTTAATTTTCATAGTTTTGATTGCCAGAGGGAGCAGGGCTTTTTTTGGCAGTGGAAGTGCCTCAGGGATCTGTACTTGGACCGGTGCTTTTCAATATATATATATCAATGATCTGGAAAGGAATACGACGAGTGACGTTATCAAATTTGCGAATGATACAAAATTATTCAGAGTAGTTAAATCACAAGCAGACTGTGATACATTACAGGAGGACCTTGCAAGACTGGACGATTGGGCATCCAAATGGCAGATGAAATTTAATGTGGACAAGTGCAAGGTGTTGCATATAGGGAAAAATAACCCTTGCTGTAGTTACACGATGTTAGGTTCCATATTAGGAGCTACCACCCAAGAAAGAGATCTAGGCGTCATAGTAGATAATACTTTAAAATCGGCGGCTCAGTGTGCTGCAGCAGTCAAAAAAGCAAATAGAATGTTAGGAATTATTAGGAAGGGAATGGTTAATAAAACGGAAAATGTCATAATGTCTCTATATTGCTCCATGGTGAGACCACACCTTGAATACTGTGTACAATTCTTGTCGCCGTATCTCAAAAAAGATATAGTTGCAATGGATAAGGTACAGAGAAGGGCAACCAAAATGATAAAGGGGATGGAACAGCTCCCCTATGAGGAAAGGCTGAAGAGGTTAGGGCTTTTCAGCTTGGAGAGAAGACGGCTGAGGGGGGATATAATAGAGGTCTTTAAGATCATGAGAGGTCTTGAACGAGTAGATGTGACTCAGTTATTTACACTTTCGAATAATAGAAGGACTAGGGGGCATTCCATGAAGTTAGCAAGTAGCACATTTAAGACTAATCGGAGAAAATTCTTTTTCACTCAACGCACAATAAAGCTCTGGAATTTGTTGCCAGAGGATGTGGTTAGTGCAGTTAGTGTAGCTGGGTTCAAAAAAGGTTTGGATAAGTTCTTGGAAGAGAAGTCCATTAACTGCTATTAATCAAGTTTACTTAGGGAATAGCCCCTGCTATTAATTGCATTAGTGGCATGGGATCTTCTAGGTGTTTGGGTAATTGCCAGGTTCTTGTGGTCTGGTTTGGCCTCTGTTGGAAACAGGATGCTGGGCTTGATGGACCCTTGGTCTGACCCAGCATGGCAATTTCTTATGTTCTTATGAAGGGGGATTGGGACAGAGCGTGAGACTGGCAGTTTCTATTGTGTGCTGAAATGACAGGAGTCGATGGCACCTTATAGACTAATCAATTTATTAAAGCATGAGCTTTCGAGGATAGTCCACTTCATCAGATGCATTGTGTGTTGGTTTTTGGGGAAAACAACAAAAAATTTGTGTTAAAAAAAAAAAGAACCAGGGGAGGCAGCACAGCAATTTTTCACACAGGGCAGCAAAAATGCTAGCACCCGCCCTGGAGTGGGGGTGGGGTAGGAGTAAACTTACGTTCTATGTGGGGGTTACATTTTCCAGTGGGAGGTATTAAGAGAGGGATAGAGGAGAGGGTTGCAGGGAAGGAGTAAAGAAAAGATTGTGGATAATAATGATAACCATAAATTAAGTTTTTTGGTTCAGTGTTTAATGGTGGTGGAGGTGGAATATTTTTGTGTGTTGTGTTAATTATGGGGGGTACTTGAGTTGTCTTCTGATTGTACTACTGGAAACATATGATTGTTTATTTATTTATTTTATTTAGACATTTTATATACCCACGTTGATGGTTTGTATTTTGTTTATCCTGGTAATAAATATTAAATTACACACACACAAAAAAGAAAAAGAACATAAGACTTGCCATACTGGTTCAAACCAAAAGGTCCATCAAGCCCAGTATCTTATTTCTAACAGTGGCTGATCCAGGTCACGAGGACCCTGCAGGATCCCAGGGGTAGATAAATTCCAAGCTGCTTATCCCAGAGATAAGCAGTGGGTTTCTGCATCTCCATCTTAATTATAGTTTATGGATTTTTCCTCCAGGAATTTGTCCAAATTTTTTTTTTAACACAGCTACACTAATAGGGGCAGATTTTAAAAGCCCTACGCACGTAAATCCAGCAGGAGGTTATGTGTGCTGAGCCTATTTTGCATAGGCCCGGCGATGCGCGCAAGCCCCGGGACGCGCGTATGTCCCGGGGCTTGAAAAAAGGGGCGGGGTGTGGGCGGTCTGGGGCGTGGCCAGAGGCCTTCGTAGGGCCGCTAGGCTGGGGGATTGCGCGCTGGCACTTGGCCAGCGCGCGCAACCTACGCCTGCCCAGAGGCAGGCGCAACTTGTAAAACAAAGGAGGGGGGGTTTAGGTAGTGCTGGGGGGGCGGGTTAGGTAGGGGAAGGGAGGGGAAGGTGGGGGGGGGGGGGGGTGGAAGGAAAGTTCCCTCCGAGGCCGCTCCGATTTCGGAGTGGGGCGGAAGGAAAGTTCCCTCCGAGGCCGCTCCGATTTTGGAGCAGGGCAGAATGGGGAAAGCCATTAGTGCTCCCCTAGGGCTTGGCGCGCGCAAGGTGCACTAGTGTGCACCCTCTTGCGTGCGCTGATCCCGGATTTTATAACATGCATGCGGCTGCGTGTGCATGTTATAAAATCGGGCGTACATTTGTGCGTGCCGGGTTGTACGCACAAATGTACACCCGCACATACCTCTTAAAATCCGGCCCATAGCTTTCACCACATCCGCTGGTAATGAATTCCAGAGCTTAATTATGTATTGAGTAAAGAAATATTTTCTTTTATTAGTTTTAAATGTATAGCTTATTAACTTCATTGTGTGTCCCCTGGTCTTTGTACTCTTTGAATGGGCAAACAACCGATTAACGTTTACTCGTTCCACTCCACTTATTATTTTATAGATCTCTATCATATCTTCCTTTAGCCATCTCTCTTCTCCATGCTGAAGAGACCTAACCTCTTTAGTCTTTCCTCATAGAGGAATTATTCCATCGCCTTTATCATTTTGGTTGCCTTTCTCTGTACCTTTTTTAATTCTGCTATATCTTTTTTGAGATGTGGTGACCAGAACTGCACTCAATACTCAAGATGAGGTCGCACCATGGGGTGATACGGAGGCATTATGATATTCTTTGATTTATTCTCTATTCCTTTACTAATAATCCCTAGCATTCTACGATAAACCTGCCATACTACTAGGAGACTTCAATATTCACGTAGATTCCATACCCCTTTCACCATCATGTGAAACATTCCTTGCCGCCCTACAGGACCTAGGCTTCATCCAAATCATATCCACCCCCACTCATAAAGCAGGGCACATCCTAGACCTCATTTTCATCAACTCTTGCATCCACACACCATCTCCCGCCTCCTGCACCCCTGTCCCTTGGTCTGACCACTCACTTATTGAGACTCACCTTACCATAAGCGCCACCACCACTTGTAATCCTCCCCAAAACAACTCCTTCTCCTTCCGTAAACCCTGTTCGTCCGAAGAAATTATCACCGCACTCTCTGAATCCCTAAGCAAATTAGACTGCTCCTCACCCGAAGGTGCACTCAGCTCCTGGGATAACCTCACCCTCAACATAGCCAACAACTTATGCCCTCTCATCACCCGCAAGCAACACACTACACTCCTACACAACAAACCATGGTACACCACAGAACTGTACCATATGAAAAACAACCTTAGACTTAAAGAGAGAGCCTGGCGTAAAGACCCAACCCAACAACACTCCACCGCCTACAAATCATTCTTACACACATACCGCCTTGCCATTCAAAAAAACCAAACGTGACTACTACGCTGCCAAAATACATCAATATATTTATAACCCCAAAGCCCTCTTCTCATATGTCACCGCCCTCACCAAAGCCCCCGCCCCTCTCATCGCCGATGAAGAAGCCAGCACAAAATGTGAAGAACTCACTCAACTCTTCCATAACAAAATAACAAACATACTCCTCAGGTTTTCTCCCTTTCCCACAACCACTCCCATGCCCAGCAACCACCACACCTCCCCCAACAACTCACTCCACACCATCGACCTCACCTCCTCCAAGGAAATTGAGTCCATTCTCAAAAAAATCAAGCCCGCATCCCACCCATCCGATACCATCTCCACCAAAACCCTCCTATCCATCCCCAACATCATTGCCAAACCCCTAGCAGACATCATTAACAGCTCCCTATCCACTGGCTCAGTTCCTAATTCCCTAAAACACGCAGTCGTCAAACCCCTGATCAAAAAACCATCTCTTGACCCTAAAGACCTGGCCAACTACTGTCCCATCTCAAATCTTCCCCTCATCGCCAAAATCATGGAAAAGGTGGTGAACACCCAGCTTATGGACTATCTTGAAGACAACAACATTCTTCACTCCTCACAATTTGGCTTCCTTAAGAACCTGAGCACAGAAACCCTTCTACTATCCCTCACCGATGCCTTCCTCACTGGCCTTGATCATGGTCATAGCTTTCTCACTGCCTTCCTTGACATCTCTGCAGCCTTTGATACGATTAGCCACAACTTCCTCATTTTCCGCCTGGCTGACATCGGTATCTCTGGCATAGACCTACTCTGGTTCAAATCCTACCTGGCTAACAGACATTTCTCTGTTAAACTTGGCAACTCAGAATCCACACACTTCGCCTTCACCCAAGGAGTGCCCCAAAGCTCCTCCCTATCATCCACCCTTTTCAATATCTACCTCCTGCCCCTCTGCCATCATCTATCTGACCTTGGCCTCAATTTCTACATCTATGCAGATGATGTACAAATCATCATCCCTATCCATGAATCATTATCTACAACACTAATTTGTTGGGAGAAATGCCTTGTACCCATAAACTCACTACTCACCTCCCTATAACTTGCCCTCAATTCCTCAAAAACTGAGCTTCTCCTCATCCACAACCACCAAACTCTTAAGCTCTCTCCTCTCAACGACCCTACAGCCACCTCCCTCACTTCACAGCCTCCTGTTCGAAACCTTGGTGTTCTAATTGATCCACATCTAAACCTAAAAAAACACATTAACTCCATCCTAAAAGAAGGCTTTTACAAGCTCAATGTTATAAAAAAGCTCAGGTCACTCCTCCACACACACGATCTCAGAACCATCATCCAAACCACCCTATCATCCAAGCTGGATTACTGCAATTCCTTGTACCTTGGCCTTCCCTACTCCACCATCAAACCTCTCCAAATACCACAGAATGCCACTGCAAGGATAATCAAGAACGCACGCAAATCAGACCACATAACCCCCATCCTCAAAGACCTACACTGGCTCCCCATCCCATCACGCATCCTATTCAAAACTCTCACTATCATACACAAATCCATGCACATAAATAATTCCTCTTGGCTCAGCGAACCGCTCCGATCCACACAATCCACCTGCCCCACTACAGCAGATCTCAAAGGCACCCTACAAGTCTCACCCCTCAAGAAGGCCCGTCTCACAGCAACAAGGGACTGTGCTCTCTCAATCGCTGGCCCAACTCACTGGAATGCCCTACCCACAAACCTCCGCCTGGAGACTTGCCATACTAAATTCAGGAAAATGCTAAAGACTTGGCTCTTCCACCAGGCATTTCCAGACTAACTCCACGTACCTCTCTGACCCGCTTCTCCTGCTTCTCTGTTATCTTTGACTCGCTCCAAGTAATTTGCATCATGTAAATATGTTACCTCTCGAGTTATTGTTACTTCTCTAGTTCAATTTTCAGGCTCCCCCTAGAGCCTCCTGCCCTCGAGTTTCTACTGTTGTCCCTCTCCCACCCCTGTTCATTGTATTTTCCACCTACTGTTGAGATATAAACCAATATGATGTGCATTCTAATGTTGGTATAGAAAAGCTGTTAAATAAATAAATATTTGCTTTCTTGGCTGCTGCTGCACACTGAGCAAAAGATTTTAAACATATTATCAATGATGACACCTAAATCCTTTTCCTGACCTTGCATTGTGTAGCTATAATTTGGGTTACTCTTCCCCAAGTGCATCACTTTGCACTTTTCCATATTAAATTTCATTTGCCATTCGCACGCTCAGTCTCCCAATTTTTCAAGGTCCTCTTGTGATTTGACAACTTGGATTAATTTTGTGTCATCGGCAAATTTGATCACTCACTTATTATTCCAATTTCCAGGATGTTTATAAATATATTAAAAAGCAGTGGTCCCAGAACTGATCCTTGGGGCACTCCACTATTCACCTTATCAGTTGGGAAAATTTACCATTTAGCCCTACTCTCTGTTTTCTATCTTTTAACCAGTTGGCAATCCACAATAGGACACTGCTTCCTATCTCATGATTTTTTAATTTCCTAAGAAGTTTCTCATGATGGACTTTGTCAAATGCTTTCTGGAAATCCAGATACTCTATATCAACTGGATCACCTTTATCCACATGTTTATTTATGCTCTCAAAAAATGTAGCAGATTGGTGACGCAAAATTTCCCTTAGCTAATCAATGTTGCTTTGTCCCATTAAAGTATGCCTGTCTCTGTGTTCAGCAATTTTGTTCTTTATGATAGTTTCTACCATTTTGCCTGGCACAGACATCAGATTCACTGGTCGGTAGTTTGCTGCATCACCCCTTGATCCCTTTTTAAAAATTGGAAGATCTTAACTCACTTTCTCCTTCCCCAGTGACAAAAGATCTTACCTCACTACTTCCTTCCTCATAACTGAGAATCTTACTTCATTATCTTCTCCCTCAATGGTAGTACAGGTTACCTTGCTTCATATCTTATTATTTCCTCCACTAGTTTTAAAAGGCTTTATTTTAATTTTCTTTCCCAGTATCAGAAAATCTTTGTTTCACTCTTTCTTTGTTGGGATAATAAATCTTTCCGCATTCCTTCCTTCCCTGTTTGCTAGAAGATGTTTCTGCACTAACTCCTTCCCATGATAAGAAGCATTTCACTAACGTCCTCAGAGGTGGATGATCTTGCAGCACTCTCTCTTTTTCCACAATAATAGATCGCACCACACTATAGCCTATCTTACAGGGTCATTTATTAAATCGCATTATGGCGTTTTTGCACGTGAAAAATGACTTAACACGTGTGAAAAGCACCATAATGCATGGTACGTTGTAAATTTTTAAAAGGGGAGGGATTGGGGGTGGGAATTCTGTAAAAGTGGGCTGGCTTTACACTTTGCAAAGCCATAACGCATGATATCGTACAGTTTTAATGCCGAAAATAACTACATATTTTTCAATTGCATTAAGCAATTACAGATGGTCCCTTACAGATGGTCCAGAACGCAGCAGCAAGGTTACTCACTAACTCAAACAAAAGAGCCCACATCTCACCAATCCTATGCGGCCTCCACTGGCTCCCTATAAAATCCAGGATCACCTTCAAAACATTGACAATGATCCACAAGGACATTTTCGGCACTGCTCACCTCAATTTAAGCTCACAACTTCGCCCACACACATCTCAAAGACCTATCAGATATGCTTACAAAGGAACTCTCTACGCTCCTCCAATTAAAACTGTACTAAGAAAACGAGCTATTTCAATAGCCGGGTCCACTCTCTGGAACTCACTGCCCCCAGAGCTTCGCCAAGAAACATGCCATCAAACCTTTAAGAAACAACTGAAAACTTGGCTCTTCCGACAAGCCTTCCCAGAATCTCAATATCATTCGGACACCGGCCAAAGGACATAACAGTACAATAAGGGACCTACATTCATCCTCTTTCCCCCTATGACCTATTTCCCATTAGAACTCACTGACGCTATATCAAGACAGTACATATGCCTCGAAAGTTACGCTAGCAAATACACTAGATTATGTTATACCCATTTACATTGGTCGCTGTTCCATGTACAAATTTTAATTTATTCTTTACTTAATTTTAATCTCAATTATCTTTAACGAACCTCACGTTTCACCCTATTGTATCCCACTTATTTATCCTCCTCATTTGGTCCTTTTATCCCACTTATTTATCCTCCTCATTTTGGGTCTTTTTTCAACTTTGTTCAGGATTCATCTACCTCTATGCAATACTGTTGTTCTAATGTTCAGACACTTGTTGCATTTCTATACAATACTTTTGTTCTAATGTTTAGACACTTGTTTTATGTAACGCCTTCAACCGCGACTGTTTTGTTATTATGGAAACCGATTTGATTTGATATTTTGTATCGAGAATGTCGGTATAGAAAAATTCCAAATAAATAAATAAATAAAGCTGTGCGATGTCATGCGATATGCCCATAATGCAATTTCCGATTTTTTCACAAATTCCGTTTTGGGCATTTTTAGGCTGGGGAAGGGCCTGAGATGAGGAGGGAGAGAAAGAGAGAGAGAGAGCCTCTGGGGGTGGCACCATAGTAAGCAGCTACTTATGCTACTATAGGAGGCCCATCTAGTAACTTGAGGTGAGGTTTAGGTAGTAGTGTAGGGCTTATGGGCCACTTTTACATGCAGAGTGAGACATATGAGCAGAACAGTGCACTCTTGTGAAGATTTGATATCCTTTGGAGTGAGGAAACTCACACAAAGATGAGATTTGTACAATGTTCTCTCAACCCAGGTAGAGTCCATCAAGCTAGGTTGAGAGAACATTGTACAAATGTCATGGTTGTATGAGTTTCCTCATTCCAGGATATCAAATCTTCACAAGCGTGCACTGTTTTGTTCGTACGTCTCACTCTGCATGTCAAAGTGGCCCCTAACCCCTACACTAATGCCTAAACCTCACCTCAAGTTACTAGGTGGGCCTCCTATAGTAGCATAAATAGCTAACTACTACAAGGACCTTGTAGATAGACTCTCTCTCACTCTTTCTCTCTCTCTCTTCTCCCCCCCAGTGGTGAAATGAGCACTTTGTAGGTAGGGAAATGTAGGTATTACCACAAAAAGTTAACACACTTTGTGGTAATACCTATGTGAAGTGCTAAGATAACGCACATTGTGATAAACACACCTCTTTTCCTATCACATGCAATATTTAGATTTATCACATGATAAATCTAGGCTTTAGTGATCTAAAAAAACTTGCCCCAGGAACAGTTGATCTTATCTCACCCCCAGTGATAAATTTACCTCCCTCTCATCTCCTCTGGTAATTTGAGACCTCTCGCTATTTTCTACCCTAATGATATATTTTAGCTTACTATCCCCTTTCACTCTAGCAGATGGTTTTACCTCACTACCTCCTTCTTTAACTGTGGAAGTCCTTACCTCGCTGTCTCCTTCTACACCGCTGCTGAGACTCAAGGTGCTTCGGGTGCTCGATCGAGTGCTTGTACTGCCTGGATAACAGACCAGAGAACTGAAATGCATGGGAAATATGACATTTTGCAATACAAGTTTCTATTGTATTTCCTTAGCAAAGCTTCAAAGAAAATCCCACTACATAAACATAAAAATCCTTTACAATATCTTTTCTAGAAAGCTGTGCAAGGCAGAAAGGTGGAAGTACAAAGAAGCAATAGCAATTGGAATGACTAGTCACAATGGGGACAATTTTGAAAACTGCTCGCAGGTACTTTTTACCTGTGGGCTTTGCACCAGTTTTCAGTGGGGAAAGTATGAGAACACATTTCCTTTTGAAAAAAATGCCCGGGATGAAACACCCACAAAGGTTTGCACCTTCTCTTTTTGCCAGTACTTTCTTTTCAAAATAACAAGTGCAGATTTAAAAAATGTAATCTACGCACATTATTATTCCATCTTTCCCTACTCCGAATAGGGGAAAAAGTGCATGCATTTTGTCCTCCTCCCTCCCCCTGCACATTTTTAACCAGCTAAGAGCTGGACCATTTTCAAATAAAACAGTTAAGTTTAACTGGATAACTGGCTCTTGAAAATTGCCCCTCAGTGAGGATCATATTCACAGCCACCAGGGTAGGTTAAAAAAAGTGAGGTCCTTCTCGTTCACACTGTCTGAAAATTGCTTTCATCTGGCTGGCTAAAAGTGATTGTGGACTTCCATAGCGTGTGTACTTTCTAGCCAGAGACCAAGAAGACATTCCCAAGTGTGCATTTAGGTGGAGGCGGAAAGAGTATCTGTATCTGATATTTTCAAAAGTACCCATGCTGTTTGACCTTCCTTGGCCACCCGCACAAAACAGCAGGTGAAAAGTATGCACGTGCTTTTAGAGAAACCAGCTTCTCACTGAGAGCTAGCATGAAGCATGCCTGCTAAAAGCATTGGCGGGCTGTACAATTATGTGTTTCTCCTTATGAGGGCAATTTTCAGAAAGACCTAGCTGGGTATGGAAGAGTAACTGGGCTAGGTCAGTGGGCTGTAAATTATCCCCCAGCTGAGCGGTTACATGTAGCCCCCTTGTTTCACTAGGCAGTTCTGTTTTGCCATTGTAAATGTGAACATCTCTAAGGGTGTGGCTGAAGGAAAGAAGTATGAACATACAGTTTTGATTTTCATAATGTATGCATGCAGCGTATGCACCCAATTTTGCATCATCTTTCGAAGTGGTATAAATGTTTGAACTTCGTTTATGGAGCCTCCCAATCATGCATCCCCCCCCAGCCACTGGAGCCCAGATTACATGCCAGTAGCACCTGCCAGAACTGCCTCAGGGCTGCTGAAGAAGAGTTCCCCACCCTGGACCTCAGTGATGTAACCCTGCCTCCCCCAGACCCAACCCTTACCCTTTGTTGATCTGTGCTCAAAGGTCGGCAGCAGGAGGAAGTCTATGTCCCTCCTGCCCCAGATGTGCCAAATTCAAAATGGCGCTGCATAGTCTGATACAATATATACTACACCTCCTCACTGCCATATACAGCTATACCAGCAAAGAGAGAGCACCACTGATCTTGACAACTGTCTGGGACCCTTCTCCAATTTCCAGAGGTTCTCTTATCCTAAGTTACTTCTTTCTTACTCAGATCATTTGTCCTCCAGTTGGACAATGACATCAAGCTTTCCCTCTCGTCTTTATGCCCCATCAATCCTAAGAGTGTGTTTTCTATCCCTCCTATCTGTGGGTTCTTGTAGTCATTTATCTTGCCCCCAGATCACAGAGTCTCTCACTTTAAGGCATTTCCCCTTCTTCTGGTATCTTTTGCAACCATTCTTCTTATGTTCTCCGCTTTCCCCTGTTTCTACTACAGCTGCCACCGATGGACATTACTCCACTGCCAGTGCTTCAAAGGACTCGCTGTAATCCATACGCTCCTCATCCCTGGTATCCCCTGTAGATGAGGCAGAAAGCCTTGTGGACTCGGGATAGGGGGAAGATCCCTTGAAATCAAGCCAACTTTGTGTTGAGCTGAGCAAACTCCAGCCATAGATCAGTGTCACAAGACATTGCCTTTGGCCAGTCCCAAATGCCAGTGGGATCACCCAGAACAACTGCCTGACCAAGCACTTCAGCTTCTTTATTTTCCTATTAATATCTGTTCCTTCACAGACCACAATCCAGAGCAATACCCCTGAGAGACCGGAGTTACGTTAGACATATTAGACACAGGATGGCACAAACTTTATGCAACAACCAAACACTCTGCTATTGTAAACCCCCCCCACCCTTGACTGTATTTACACAGCGAGTTTCTCTTTAAGAAGCCTTGAGAAAGGGTAGGGCATAAAGCATGCTCAGTCGGATGCTGCTGCTTTATAGCAGCCATGCTTATAAATATATTTAGCCAGCAGAAAGGAGGGGGTTTCTCAGTCTGGCATAGACCCCCCCTTCCCCCCCCGCGGAAGAGATAGCAAACCTGTGCTTCCAGCAGGAAAGCTATAGGACAGAGGCCAGTGAAAATCTGAGTGGGTTGTTGGACTCAAGTTGTGGAAACTTTCCTTTCAAGTTAGTGCTAAATAATTTGATTAAGATAATATTATATTTCTACGTAATATGGACCGGATTTTTAAACCTACGCAAGCACAAATGTACGCCCGATTTTATAACTTGCGCCAGGGTTGGCGCACGCAAAGGGGTGCACACTAGTGCACCTTGCACACGCCAAGCCCTAGGGGAGCCCCGATGGCTTTCCCCGTTCCTTCGGCCCCCCCCCACCTTCTCCTCCCTTCTCCTATCTAACCCACCCCCCAGCCCTACCTAAATCCCCACCCCACCTTTATTTTGTAAATTATGCCTGCCTCTGGCAGGTATAAGTTGTGCGCACCAGCCGGCTGCCGGCGCATGATCCCCCAGCACGGCCGCTGTGCCGGAGGCCTCGGTCCCACTCCCGCCCCTGCCCCTTTCACAAAGCCCTGGGACATACGTGCATCCCGGGGCTTTGCGCGCGTCTCTGGGCCTATGCAAAGTAGGCTCGGCACGCGTAACCCTTTTAAAATCCGCCCCTATATGTGTAAGGTAATTCTGATGTGATACTTTGGCAATAGAAGCTGATAGAATGTAAATATTGTCTAAAAGTTTGTAAAGGGATTTTATCAGTCCTGCACAGACCCCTGGCGGAGTCAGCAGATTTGTGCTACCAATAGGATAACTATAGGCCAGTAGAAACCTGAGTGGGTTACAGGATTCAAGTTGAAGAAACTTTCTTTTCAGATGGAATAATCGACTCATAAAAGCTGTAGAGCCAAAACAATACTCCTAAAGAAGATTACTTCAGGACCTGGACTCCTATCAAAGAAGAAAGTTATAAATAACAAAATGCCTGAACTCTTAAGGAAAGGGACTATGCAATTAGGAAATTATTTTTCCTGTTACGAAAGACAATCAGAAAGTTAACTGTAGAAAAGTTATCATTTGCATTATTTTAATGAATGTTTCATTTAATATTATTTTTATGGCTGATGAAGAAATAATAGGGTGGACAGCCAGGAAAGTGTGGAAAAAAATAAGGCACTATCTAGCGAAGCTTGAGGAATGGTCTAAGGTTTGGCGGGTACAATTTAATGCTAAAAAGTGCAGAGTAATGCATTTAGGATGCAAAAACCCAAGGGAAAGGTGCAGTATAGGAGGTGCAATTCTTTTAAGCATAAAGGAAGAGCGAGATCTGGGAATAATTGTATCTGATGATCTTAAGGTGGCCAAAAAGTTGGATAAAGTGAGAGTAAAAGCCAGAAAGATGCTTGGCTGAATAGGGAGAGGAATGGTCAGCAGCTATTATCCCTGTATAAGTCCCTGGTGAGACCTCACTTGGAATACTGTGTACAATTCTGGAGACCGCACCTTCAAAAGGATATACATAGGATGGAGTCTGTCCAGAGGGTGACAACTAAAATGGTCAGTGGTCTTCCTTCTAAAGCATATGGGGATAGATTTCAAGATCTAAACATGTATACCCTAGAGGAAAGGTGAGATAGGGAGATATGATAGAGACATTCAAATATCTCACAGGTAGAGGAGGCATGGGAATGAGGAGTCATAGGATGAGGGTGAAAGGGGGTAGACTCAGGAGTAATCTTAGGAAGTGATTCTTTACAGAGAGGATGGTGGATGCATAGAATAATCTCCCAGTGGTGAAGACAAAAACAGTATTTGAATTCAAGAAAGCATGGGATAAATACAGGGGATCTCTTAGGAAGTAGGAATTATAAAGCTAAATTAATTGAACAGATGGGTAGGCTAGATGGGCATTACAGTCTTTTTCTGCCATCATATTTCTATGATTGTAACTTTCTTTTCCAAGTGCAAGTTACATAAATAAAGTTTTATATCTTTGGTTAAAACAAATAATTCTTTCACCCTGTCTCTGTTTTTTTCCTGCGAAGCTGATAAATGGCCACTAAAGAGAAAATAAAAACAATCAAGACCCTGAATTGAATTCTGAGTACCTGTTACACTATCACTTGTCATGCAGCTAGCCCTAAACAGCAAGTTTTTCAGTTCCTCTATTGAGATATTCCTCACCTAATATGGAACCCAACATTGTGTAATGTTGGGTTCCATATTAAGAATAATCTTAAAATAATAAAATGTGCTGATCACACAGCCGGAGTTCTTTATGCTTATGGTATAGTTGCAGGATCTCTACTTTTTGTGTGAAATTAAGCAATTTAAATATTACCACCCTCGGCCATTCTTCCTGCCATCAAGCCGAACTACCACCCAAGAAAGAGATCTAGGCATCATAGTGGATAACACATTGAAATCGTCGGTTCAGTGTGCTGCGGCAGTCAAAAAAGCAAACATAATGTTGGGAATTATTAGAAAGGGAATGGTGAATAAAACGGAAAATGTCATAATGCCTCTGTATTGCTCCATGGTGAGACCTCACCTTGAATACTGTGTACAATTCTGGTCGCCGCATCTAAAAAAAGATATAATTGCGATGGAGAAGGTACAGAGAAGGGCTACCAAAATGATAAGGGGAATGGAACAGCTCCCCTATGAGGAAAGGCTGAAGAGGTTAGGACTTTTCAGCTTGGTGAAGAGGCGGCTGAGGGGGGATATGATAGAGATGTTTACAATCATGAGAGGTCTAGAACGGGTAGATGTGAATTGGTTATTTAGTCTTTCAGATAATAGAAAGACTAGGAGGCACTCCATGAAGTTAGCATGGGGCACATTTAAAACTAATCAGAGAAAGTTCTTCTTCACTCAACGCACAATTAAACTCTGGAATTTGTTGCCAGAGGACATGGTTAGTTCAGTTAGTATAGCTATGTTTAAAAAAGGATTGGATAAGTTCTTGGAGGAGAAGTCCATCACCTGCTATTAAGTTCACTTAGAGAATAGCCACTGCCATTAGCAATGGTAACATGGAATAGACTTAGTTTTTGGGTACTTGCCAGGTTCTTATGGCCTGGATTGGCCACTGTTGGAAACAGGATGCTGGGCTTGATGGACCCTTGGTCTGATCCAGTATGGCATGTTCTTATATTGCTGAGCAGAACATACAGCCACCAGAAAAATCACTTTCAAGGTAAGATCCTTTAGAGTCGCCCACTTCAAAGGCACAAATGGGGGCGCACACAAAGCTCTCAAGACCACATTAAGGCTCCAGGAAGGAAAAGGATTCTGGACCAAGGGGCGCAAATGCTTTGCTCCCCGAAGAAAACTCACTATGTCCAGATGTGCCACCAAGGCAACTCCCCAAATCTTACCACGAAAACAACCTAAGGCTGCCACCTGAACCCTCATGGAATTAACAGACAATCCTTTAATGAGACCTTCCTGCAAAAAGGCCAACACATCCCCTACTGAGGCCTGGGTAGGCTGCACCCGGTGTCCCAAGCACCAAGACTCAAAAACTCTCCACACCCTGATATAGTGTGGAAGTCTTCCTGGATTGCAAGAGGGTAGCATCTACGCCATCTGAATAAACCTTTATTTTTCAAACATTCCCTCTCAAAAGTCAGGCTGCTAGACAAAAGCGATTTGCCTGATCCAATTACGGGGCCACGAGAATCACTTCGCCGAGATGGATTTCTATGCGATGTAAAACCTTGCCTTGGTGGGAACACGTACAGGAGAACATCCGACAGCCACGGCAGAACTAGGACATCCACCCCTTCTGCACTCGTTTCCCTCCGTTGGCTGAAGAACTGCGGGGCCTTTGCCCTGTGAAAGGTTGCCTTCAGATCCACGCATGGAATGTTCCACCTGTGGCAAATAAGATGAAACGCCTCCAACAGTTCCCACTCCCCAGGATCCAGCTGATGTCGGCTCAGAAAATCTGCCTCAACATTGTCTGTGCCTCCTATGTGGGAAGCCGCCAGCCTCTCCGGGTGTAGTTTCAGCCAGATGATCAGCTCCCAGGCTTCCTGGGCTACAGCCCAGTTCTTGGTACCTCTTTGATGATTTATGTACGCTACTGTTGTCGCATTGTCCGATAGCACCCTCACTGACTTTCCTGTCACCAAGGGAAGAAAGGCCCATAGAACTAGCCACACAGCCCTGGTTTCTTTTTTGTAAGACTAATTTTTATTGGTAAAGAAATACTACCATGCTGTAAGAGTCTCACAATGTGAAACAGTACAAACTACAAGACACAATAACATTTACAGAACAAGTATTGCCAACAAAGACATCACTGAACAGCTGGAATATCTCCATCCCATCATATTTTATCAAATTTTATTCCCGTCCCCCATTGTCTAACCGTCCCACAGCCCTATCTCTCTCACACCACAGTCACACTCCCATCCAGCACAGACATCCTCGACCCAGCCTTCCCTTCCCCTTCCACCCATCCCACAGAGACCAGGGTTATGACCACTCAGAAGTGTAGCTGTTATCTCGTAGTCTTTCTATATTTGATACAGCCCTGGTTTCTAACCAGTTGATTGACCATGAAGCCTCCTCCGCTGATCACCAACCCTGCATGGACCTCTCCTGACAGACTGCCCCCCCAACCAGAGAGGCTGGCATGCATTTTCACAGTTGTCCAAGTCAGGATATCCAAATCCACTCCCCGCCATAGCTTGTCTGGCAGGAGCCACCAAGACAGACTGGATTGAGCCAACTCCGTGAGGGGGAGAGACAGATGAAAAAGTTCGGACTTCAGGTCCCAACGGGATAACAAGGCTGACTGAAGAGGTCTCATATGCGCAAACGCCCATGGCACCAACTCTAAGGTGGAAGCCATAGATCCGAGCACTTGCAAGTAATCCCAGACCTTGGGTAACCACTTTTCCAGCTTGCAACCTGGGAAATCCGCTTCTCAGTAAGGTAAACCTTTCCTAGTGCTGTGTTGAAAAATGATCCCAGGAACTCCAGCTTCTGGGAAGGAACCAGGTGACTCTTGGCCAGATTGACTATCCACCCCAACGATTTCAGGTGCTGGAGGACCAAATCTACAGCTGCTTGACACAAGGATGCTGATTTTTCTTGAATCAGCCTGTTGTCCATATAGGGGTGGACTAAGATCCCTTCTCTCCGTAGAACTACTGCCACCACGACCATGACCTTGGTAAAGGTTCTGGGTGCTGTCACTAATCCAAAGAGCAAGGTGCAAAACTGAAAGTGCTACCTCAGAATCATGAACCTCAGATATTTCTGGTGATCATGCCGAATTCCTATGTGCAAGTAGGCTTCCATTAAATCCAGAGATGCTAGGAACTCTCCCTTGTGCACCAAAGCAATCACGGAACAAAGGGTCTCCATACAGAAGCGAGGGACTCTCAGAGCCTCGTTCACTTTCTTCAAATCGAGGATGAACGGAACATGCCTTCCTTTTTTGGCATTATGAAATGCATTATGAAATGCTCTTCCAGGGGCACTAGCGCAATGACTCCCAACTCGCTCAGGTAGCAGACATTGTCCCGCACTGCCCTCTTCTGATCATAAGAACAAGGAGAGACCAGAAACCGATTCCTTAGAAGCCGAGCAAATTCTAAAGCATAATTGTATTTTATTACACTTAAGACCCGCTGGTCTGACGTGATTTTGGTCAACTCCTTGTAAAAAAGAGTCAACCGGCCCTCTATTACTGGAACCGATGAGTGAACCAGCCTCGCATCATTGGGAGGATTTAACTCCACCTGCTCCCTGGGAAGAGCCTTCTCTTCCTGACCGGCGCCCACGAAAGGACTGACGCCAAGACTGCTGCCTGCTGGAGTTTTGTCTCAAGGAGGACCCCGATGATCTGGATGCCCTGAACTTCCGATTTTCTCGGAAATGAGAGGGAGGGGGAAAGGTGTTTCTTGCCTTAGGCTTGTCCTCTGGCAACTTATGAACTTTATTCTCTCCAAGGGACTTGATCATCTCCTCCAAATCTTTCCAAAGAGCAATCTTCCTTTGAAAGGCAGAGAACCCAGCTGTGCCTTGGAGGTAATGTCCTTGACCAGTTCCTCAGCCAGAGGAGTTGCGAGCGGAAACTGCAGCCACCATGGCTCTAGAAGAAGTTCTGAGGAGATCATAAAGCACATCTGCACTGTAGCCTCCAGCCGCTCAGCATGTACAGACTCAGTAGCAGACAAGGACCTGTCCATCTGCAACTGTTGAACCCAGTGAAGACCAGCCCTCAACATAAAACTGCTACACATAGCCGCCCGAGCACCCACAGCTGAAACTTCGAAAATCTTCTTGAGGTGCACCTCCAGCTTCCTATCCTGAAGGTCCTTAAGCGCTGCAGCTCCAGTGACCGGAATGGTTGTCTTCTTAGTAACCGCCAAAACGGAAGCATCCACCTTTGGTACCTTGAGAAGATCCAGCTCTATTCCGGCAGCGGGTATAACTTGTCCATGGCTTGACTGACCTTCGGTCCCATGTCTGGAGTATCCCACTCCCTGAAAAGCATGTCAGTAACAGACTTGTGAAATGGGAAAGACCTGGTAGGACCCCAGAGGCTACCATAAGCAGATCCACCGCTCCCAATTCGGTATTCCAATACCCAGCTCTTCTAGAACTGTGGGTATAAGAGGGCCAGCTCCTCTCTGTGGAACTGCTGAACCACCTTGAGATCATCTCCTTCGACCGCCAGCCCTTATAATGATGCTTGGTCTGGACAATGATCCCCCACACCAGGGTCAGCCCCCTGAGGGTCCTGCCGAACTGAAGCCTCCGAGGAGCTGTCTGCTGTGGGCGGAGGCAGTGCAGACCTCAGAAGCCACCTAGCCCTTGGGCCCCCTACCTCCTCTAGGGCCCTGGGCCTTTTGGCCAATTTAATGGGAGCGCCTTTGTCCAAATATAGTTTGACTGACTTCTTGACCTTAAAGGCCTTATGCAGCAACAGGACAAACTCCAAAGAGAAAGAGGAAGAAGAGTCTGAACCCTCCTCGGGTTCCTCCTTGCCTGGCACAGAAGTTCTCTGGGTGAATCGGCCCCCCTCCGGAGGCCCCAGCCTGTGGCAACAACGATAGGGGGAATCCCCCTCCCCCTGCGGCCCACGCGGGAAACTTAAAACCAGCCAAAATGGCCTCCATTCCCGTGCTACACGGGAATGGAGGCCCCAAGGGGCTGTCACACCAGTGAGAGCCTTCCAGGCTCATGGCACCCGCCTGACGTCTCCCATGCTACACTCCCTGATGAGCCCTCCCCACCAGGAAGGCATCTGAGACATAGACCGCCGTGCGATAGACGCGAGCGCATCTCAGCAGGACCTGCACGTCTTTCCACGTGGCATAGAAACGGCCGGGAGGACAAGTGTGGTGCAGCAGAAGCAAAAGAACAAGGCGCCGGAGAGACAGAGAGCTGCTCAGAGAAGTAGGGACGCGAGCCGTGCCAAAGAACATGCAGTCTGCGCTCAGAAAAAGAATTGTCCTTTTCTTTTGTTTGTTTTTTTAAACCTTATGAGAAACAAAAAAACAGAAGGAAAACTTCCCTGAAATGGCAGCAGGCTCTGGTCATCCCCTGCAAGGTGAGTGAGCCGGGCCCCCCCGGTATCAACCTTGGGAGGCTGTAGAAAATGTCAATCTTCTTAATCTAATACTTTTTTTTTTATGCTCAGACTGCAGGTTTTGCACCTCCACCATCTGCTGGAGACAGAGAAATACTGAGAGACTGCAGGTGGCACCTTGTGTTAAGTAGCAGTGTTAGTCAAAACTTCTCTGTCTCCATCTGTTGGAGGGAGAGGCAAAACCCAGGAGTCTGGACTGATCTGGGTACGTACAGGGAATATAAACCTGTAGATCCACTAAGTACAAAAAGCAACAAATGCTTTTTAGAGGTATGGAAACCACATTTTTCAATGGTACCAGTTGAAATATGGAGCTCTCTCCCCCTGATGGGAATGAAGTAAGAGCTACGCTTTAGGATAAGATATGGGGGGATAGACTGTTGCTTACAGTTGTATGATCTTACAATCTGGGGTATAGAAGTATGAATATTCTTCTGTTCATCAGATAGTGAGTACACATGCCATGTGATGGTCTGGAAGGCTGTAGAAGTCCAATCATGGAGACAGAGGGGTAGTGGGGAGTACAGGTTCGGGTGGGGATGTGAAGAGGGAAGTTATAGGGATAGTGACGGTTAAATTACAGAAAGTACTGCTATGTACAAGTACCGTTCTTGTTTTATGTTTGTAAAGTTGGCAAGCTTTGTCGTAGCGATCTGTACTGTTGTGAAAAATCTAATAAAGATATTGAAGAAAAAAAAAAACTCTTTAACTCTTCTTTCTAACAGACTTTTGGTAGGTGCTAGGAAATGCTGTCCTTCTGATATCAGATCTGAAAACAGAGACTGTTTTCCTTTAGTAAGCAAAGATTCAGGATGAAGAAGAACAGTGCCTGTAAAAGAAAAACAGGAAGCGAAGTGTTGTGGTAGTGGAAGGTGGTAGGATGAGGGCGGGAATTAAACCTGGTGTTAAAAAATACCCACTTTAAAACCAAGCAGAAGAGAGTAAAAACAAATGCAGACCAGATTAGTATAGTTTTAAATGCAGCAAAGCAAATCTTCCCTTACTGCTTTTCCCCTACTTACTGGCTGTGCTGGAGGTGCTGTCTGTCTTCCAGTTCCCTCGGCAGATTTCCTTTCTCAATGGTGGGATGACAGATGCAATGGGACTTGAATCGTACACATTTTGTTCCCCTTTTGCTGGCAAGACTTGAGCATGCCGAACAGGCTTTGATATCTGTAGATCTAGTAAGAAACAAAAAGAAATCATAAACTCTAGCAATGACTACAAGAAAGAACAGCACCAGTAAAATACGTTAGTTGTAGGCTATATTAGGGGCATATCATCTATAGTGGTGCACAGTGGTACCATCATGGTGCACAGGCAGCACCAACCTCTCCAGGCGCAACCTGAGGCCTCCCTAGAAACCTTTTCTGGGCTTGCCCAGGCTTGACTCAAGGCTTCTTCGGGGCTTCCCTGGGACCAATCCAAGGTTTCCTTGGGGCTTCTCTGGACTAAGCTGAGGCTTTCTCTGGGCTTCTCTGAGGCTCTCCTACACCCAATCTGTGTCTTCCCTGCGGTTAACTCCCAAAAGTTACCAGGGCTAGGGTCTTCACCAGGCCCCTCTGATCTACATCCTCTTCCTCCTTGCCCTCCTGACTCGGTTATTTTCACTTTCGAATAATAGAAGGACTAGGGGGCATTCCATGAAGTTAGCAAGTAGCACATTTAAGACTAATCGGAGAAAATTCTTTTTCACTCAACGCACAATAAAGCTCTGGAATTTGTTGCCAGAGGATGTGGTTAGTGCAGTTAGTATAGCTGGGTTCAAAAAAGGTTTGGATTAGTTCTTGGAGGAGAAGTCCATTAATGGCTATTAATTGCATCAGTAGCATGGGATCTTCTTAGTGTTTGGGTAATTGCCAGGTTATTGTGGCCTGGTTTTGGCCTCTGTTGGAAACAGGATGCTGGGCTTGATGGACCCTTGGTCTGACCCAGCATGGCAATTTCTTATGTTCTTATGTTCCTGTTTATACTTTATTTTATGTTTTGTATTATAACCCGCTTGGAATGTTTTGTCAAACAGGTTGAATATAAATATGTTAATAAATAAATAAATCAGTAAAAAAAATCTTTCAGCTTTGTGCCCAACTTCTCCCATCACAGTCTTCTCCACGCACAATTTCAAATTATGCATTTATAATAGATTTTACAAGAAAAAGGACACTCAAATTACAGTTTTTTGAAGTAAAAGTATCACAACAGTGTGTATATTATATTTACATGCATTGCTGTGGTCCAGAAAACACACTCTGGATCCTTCACCGTCAGGTATACAGACATGCTGGCTCCCTCTTTCTCAGGTACACACACACACACACACACACACACACAAACACAAACACACTGGATCCCTCTCAGACATAGACTCGCTGACTTCCTCTTTCTCAGGTAAACACATTCATACATGCTGGCTCCCTCTCTGTCAAGCACTCATATACATGTGCTTCTTCTCTCTCAAGAACACATGCCTACCCACATATATACATAAATATGCTTCCCCTCTCTCAGCATACATGCTTATACACACGCTTCCTCTCTCTCAGGCACACATACTTACACATACACACACACACATACACACACACACACACACACACACACACACACATACGCCCTCTTTAGCAGGTGGGCAGGGTTGATCCCCTGGTAAAGCGAGGCCTCCTTTAGTAAGGCCACCGGGCAGGATGTGATCCTCCAGAAACTGTGGTGAGTCCTTCATTTTGGCTGCCTGGCAGGATTCAATCCCATGGCAGCTGCTGACTTCCTCTATTTGGGCCACCAGGGGCAATGGGATTCCCCAGCGACTGGGGCCTCCTCCCATTGGGCCACCAGACAGGATGTGATTCCTAGCGGCCGTGGGCCTCTTCCGTCCTTCAACGATGGTGGGATGAGCTCCATCGTGGCCCTGCTGGTCTTACTGCACCCCGGGGGGGAGGGGGTGTTAGCAAGCTGTGTGTGGCAGCACAAGCAGCATTTGCCGGCAGCCATGGACCTACTTCATTTCAGCTGCCGGGTGGAATGGGATTCCCCGGCGGCTGTGGATTAATGATTCCATTGCAAAATAAAGATCCCCAGGCACCCCCTACAGGCATACATCCGGGGCCTTGGACTTCCGCCCCCTTCAGTACGCCACTGGTTGGCGGCCCCACTGGGTCTTTTCCTCAGCTGCGGATGGGAGGTTTGATGCTGATGGCCTTTCTGGGCCTCTTCTTCTATTGCTTGCTTGCGAGCTGTGGGAGCTGGGGACACTTTCTGCTGGCGCTGCCTTAGTGCCGGCAGAAATTGTCCCAAGCTCCCACAGTCTGCAAACACCTGTGCTGTTGCCTTTCCCTCTATCGAGTGAAACTACAGCAGCCTGCTGAACTCTATAGGCACCACGGGAACACAGCCGCCTGCAATGCAAGTAGTAGCTGGGGGAGACCACATGACTAGCTAGACGGGCCCACCGGGGCATGCCCAATCCCCTGATAGGCCAATCTGCCCCTGGTCACAGCACTGGCACTGGACAGGCATGTGAAAGGCCAAGAGGACCCCTCGTTCCAGACTGTGGGGGAGAGCTGGAAAGAAGGCAATAGTCTCCAAATTTGGTGGTGCACGGCACATCCCTTTTAAAATTTGATGGTGCCTGTGCACTACAGACGCTACACCCCTGACCCAGAATAGGAAAAAAGCCTTCGTAAATTGGGCCCTTAGTTAGAGTTTAGTACAGATTCCTTCTTACCTTTATGCTTTCCTTTCTTTTGCTTCTCTGCTTGTCTCCTATTGATGCTGTCTCGTAACTTCTTCAGATTTTCCTAAAACACGACAGTGCACTTTTGTTAGAGATGGAGATTTCCTTGTAGAGGAGGTGTGTCCTCTTGTCAATTACATATTGGATAAAAGACTCAGAGCAAAGGTAATCCCCGCCTGGGAATCATTATTAGAAGTGCCTTCCCTGGAAAACATTGTTTTTAATCTCACCGATGCAATAGGAATGTGCACTCTGTCAATGTTTTTCTACTGCTAATACTCTTAGGAGAGTTTGGGGCCTGTTTATCAAACTGTACTTGTTTCAATTCACTTTGCCTGTGCAATTTTTATATATTTTTTAAATTATTATTTGATGTAAATTAATAAACCTTGTGCTTCTTTTTTTAAGACCCCTCTAGTCTACTTATATGTAGGTAAGATTGGTATATCTAGTGTTCTTTCTTCTTTCATTTATATTTTTAAACTGGTAAAATCTTTGCAGTGATTTGAGGTAATATGCTTGTCATATGATTGTTAAAGTATTAATAAGAATAGATATTTGCATAAATCTTGTATTGTGTTGGTGTGCTGGTTCAGTTTATGAATGCTATGTACATAGTAATCGTTGGTCTGTGACAAATAATCACTGCCATGTGACTGTACAGTGTATGTATTAGCAATTTGTATATAATACTGTGCTGTCCTTATACAGTGCAGTGAGCACCAATGGTAAATTATAAAATCACTGTTGTGCACACTGATGGCGCTTTATAAATAATATTGCAACTCCCTTACTACAAGGGGTATCTGAGGTCTCACACACTCACTGCATCACAGGGTTCTTCCGATTACAGGGAAGCTTCTGCTTTAGGGCCCTAGGTGTGCGATTGGCTGCTCCTTTCCTCACATAGAGGTTGTAGCATAACACACTTTACTGGGAAAACTTTAATCTGGTATATGCCTTTGTTGTGGGATCCATAATGCACAATGAAACACTGAATAAGGAAATCTCTTCTTCCTTTGAACACTTCCTGGAATCCCCTCTGGTTCCTTGTAGATTTTAGGGTCCTTCCCCTCCTGCCTCCCGGTAGATGCTAGGTTTCCCCAGTTCCGCTGCGTGGTCTCTAACTATCTCCGCTCCTCTCCTCCTCAGTGTACCTACCGTCTTGGCAGGGCCTCTGCGGCATCCTCTGGCTGAGCACCAGGTAGGTAAGCTATCTCCTTCCTCCCAAGTGGCAACAGCTGGTTGCTCATTCCTTCAAAAAGATTTCTGCCAGCCCAGCATGGAGGGCTCTCTGGCTGAGCGACACATGGGCGAGCAGCCAGATTCCCAAAATGGCAAATCTCCAGTCACAAAAGAAATTCCTAGCTTCCAAACATTCAGCTACAGAGGGTCCCTCCCAGAAGGAATAAGAATCTTCAGGAAATGAAGCTTTCATCCAGTTCTTGGGCAATTTTGTTCCTTTCTCACAAGGAAGGAAAAGGAGTAAGCCTAGTGGTTAAAGCAGCAGGCCCTAGACCAGGGTTCAAATCCCACTGCCACTCCTTGTGACCTTGGGCAGGTCACCTTACTCTCTCTGCTGCCTCAGGTATAAACTTAGATTGTGAGCCCTCTGGGGACAGAGAAATAACTACAGAACCTGAATGTGCTTTGAAGCGCCCTAAAGCAGAATATAAAATAATTAAATATAAATCTTCCAAAAAGGGGGGAAAAGCACCTATAAAAGGAGACTCAACACACCAGCCTCCTGCAGACTTAATGCAGAAAAAAAGAGGATGAAAAGCTCCTTCTCACAGCTCATACCTGAGCTTGCCTAGCTCTCCTCTAACTCAAATTCTAGGGGTCACTTATTAATACAAATGTTGGGATGACCCACCGCAGCATCCTCTAATGGCGGGGCGGGGTGGGGAGGTGCTATGGAAAGGTGGTAAATTCCTTTGCCCTATTGTGCCTAGCACGTCTCTATGAGGGCCTTACAATAATCATTGCTTTGGGGTCCATATCCATACGTTTGAATATTTTGGGCACTTATCTGGCTACATTTTGGCTGGATAATGTTGGGTGTTTCTGGAGCAGAATTCACTTAAGCAGGTAACTTGTTTGGCTAACTCTGGTCGTGCCATAAAGTAGTCATAAAGTTAAGCCAGATAAAGTTATCCGGCTACCTTTAAGATAGTGGTGTATACTCAGTGGTGTGGCTGCACTGCTGACTACCCTGACAAAGTTAGCCGGACATTGCTCCCACTGTGCTCTATGAATAATTGTTATGTGACCGTAGATCACCGTGTACACTGGTGTTTTATAAATGATCTGCGTGCAGTTATGGAGGAAGTGAGGGCCGCACCTGCTGGAACCTGAAAGACTCCGACCTCCTCTTCTGATGTAAGTGCCACTCTTTGAACTCCAGAACAGCTTCGTCCACACTGACTATTCCCAGCTTCACCTGCTCTTGCAACGTTATCAGTTGCCGCTGTCCGGGGGTCTTCATGCCGGCGAAGGGGTCGTATATGCTGGATTGGGGTCTGTCTCTTTTGAGCTTCACTGTGGGTCCTACAGTATCGGCACAAAGATAAAACGGGGGTGGGGGGCAGTCAGGTCTGGGGTGCACAGGAAGGAATACCAGCCGTCCCCTCTAAGAGTCTTTCCCACCCCTCGGCTATCCAGACCTGCTAGGAGGGGTGTGACACCCCATATAACCGAGACCGCTGCCCACCTTCAATCATCCAGACTGCACAACAAGGCGCAACAGCATTTCCAATGTATCCTCCACCCACCTCCACTACCACCAAAAGGATGTGTGATGCCTGTTTTACTGAGACCCTCCAAGTCCCACCCAGGCTACTTGGCGAGGTCTGACACATAATGCCCTGAGATCCTATTCCACCTTCCCATTTTATCCCAATTTTGCTTGATAGCATAACCGGGGCACAGCTAATACACTGCGCGTTCACAGGCACAAGCAATCAGAGCAGCTGACACGCTGTATCCGCCTGAACGAGTAAAGAGAAGCATACGCACTGTGCCTGCATGAGCGTTCAGTTTTGAATAGCTTGCCTACCTGCAGAGTCTGCAGGCGCAATTGACCCATGGACCTTGTAGCTCATTTTCCAAGGACAACTGACAGCTGGCCACAAAGTCCATGCGTTGAAAGTATCCCGCAGACTCTGAACCTTCCTTCTGTCTTCTTCTGTGCAAGAATTTCATGCAAAACGATGGCTATAGATCTGAAGTGCAAATCTCCATATGCCTGCTTTTCTAAAATATCCTCGCTCTACCTCCTAAGAATGCCCACCCTTTGCCCAGCTTAAAGTACCCGTACTCTGGAAGCTGGCACATACTTTTAGTTGGGAAGGGGAGAGCAAATTTCAGATAAACAGAGTTATCTGGATAAATGGCTTTGAAAATCCTCCTCCCTGAGAGTAAGCAATTCAGCTTGGTTGCTCATGAAAAACCAATCACAGAGCAGCCTGTATGTACTACTCACAAAACAGCCAAAGAGCAGAAATTATATAACACACTTTGAGAATGAGGTTTACCTGTAGAAAGGTGTAACCTAAAGTGAGATTAGATTAGATTAGACATCCTTGACGATTAAAGTTAAAAATTAGAACACAGCTAACACAACTTGCCCGTCAATATCACTAATCAGTCCAGGCCAGGATTTACCAATTGTTGTGGGCCTACCCGCAACGGGCGCGGGCAGTCCCCCTTCGTTTCCTTACTCCGAACATGGCCCACCAGGCCGCTGCTGACGCCGTCCTGCAGCAGGCCGAGTCACGATGCTCCGGGCTTCCCCACAGAGCCGCTGGCAGGAGTCTCTTCTTCGCGGCACAAAGCCTGCCTCTTCTCCCACCTTCATGGCAGGGCTGCCACCAACACCACTGTTCTTTGGACCTCCCATACGGCAGGAACGCTGCCAACATGCCTGTCATCTTCCTGGCCTCACCATAGGCGCGGGCGTGTGCCTCTCGCCGGTATTTAAAGGACCAGCGGTGGGAAAAGCCCCGTGGCCCTCATCGATGATGTCATCCACCTGTTCCTACTTCAGCCCTATAAAAGGGCCCCACTGCCATTCCTCAGTGCCTTCAGATCGTGTTTGCACAGTGTCTGTGATCTTCCTTCCATTCCAGGTCTTCCGTGGTTTCCTGTGCCTTGATAGATCTTCGTTCTATGTTCTTCGTGTTCCTGAACCTCATCTCCTTGATGTCCCTGCTCTCGTCCCTCTTCGGAGCGCCCTCATCGCCTGTCTTCATTTTCTGATGTTTTAGATGTTCCATGTCCAGATGTCCCAAGTCCTAAGGTGCCATGTTCCATGTTCCTGATATCCGATGTTCCTGTCTTTACTTCGTCCGTCTCATCTTCAGCTCTTCGTCCAGTTCCAGGTCCCTCATCTGTCCACCTCTTCTTTTAAAGGGCCCGCGGCGGGAATCTGGCTGCGGACCTGGATGCTGACATCAGACTCTTCAGCATATAAAAGCTCAGGCCTCGCTCCATAATGATGCCTTTGTAACAGGTCTCCTCGTACTCAGAGTACTCGTTGTTGATCCTAGAATCGTCTCTTCATTGTGTTTCTGTTTTCCTGTGGTTTCCGGTTCCTGTTTCGTCTATGTGTTGGATTGACTCTTTGGATTTGACCTCCACTATGCCTGACTACTCTTCAGCTTCTCTCCAGCCCCGGACCTCTGCTATGCCTGACCATGCCTGCCTTCTCCGTGCTCTGACATTCGCTTGATTGACTACGCCTGCCTTCTTCATGCTCTGACCATTGCCTTGATTGACTATACCTGCCTTCTCCATGTCCTGATGCTTGCTTTGAATGACTACGCTACAGACTTTCCTGTATCCAGAGTTCTACGTTGCTTGCCACAACCTCCACTTGCCATCGGCTTTGATCCTAGCCTGTCAGTGACGCCTATTCTCGCCTATCCTCCGGACGTGGACTTACAAGGCTTAGACCTTCCTTTGCTTGAGCGCTTCCAGTTACTCATTGTTCCTTTGGCGCCTGAGTTCCAGTACTGAATCCAGTCCAGGGTAGGACTACGCCATCTACCGGCTGCTGTCTCTGGGCTGAATCACTTTTCATCTCTAGCTAACCTTGAGGCCCACCTAAATCCTGCTGGCCCCGGCACCCAAAGGCTCAACCCGAGGGGAACAAGGGCTGGTATAGGTGGAGCTCCAGTGGCCTCTAGCTTCAGCCCACTCCACCTGCTGACGGTGGGGATCCATAGGTCCTTGCCTATGGGTTGCATCAACCCCACCTCAGCCCAAGGGTCCACTTCCGATGCAACATGTCCCTGGAGGCCCAGGCTGGAGGTAAGAGCTATGGACCGCTGATTGCAACACTATCTCATACATATATGCAAAAATACCCAGCAGCAGCAGCAGAAGCAGTGGGGCTGATGGGCATTTACCTCCTTGTCTCTTTGCCTTTTCCCATCCTCTCTCAAGGTCTGTCAATTGTACCAGGCAGGAAACTGCACAAAAATCAAGATAGTTGATTTTGGTACAGTTCTCATCTTGGGGTAAGCAACTCCAACACTCTCTGATTTGCTTTCTCTGCAGCCTGGGGTGGGGGCCAGAAATGATCCTGCCTCCACTGGCTCTGCGCTCCATTTCTGCAAAGAACTGAAAATGATTTACACCACCAGCTCTGACTCATTTCTGTGGGGGAGCCAGAGCTGATTTACACTGCCAGCTCTGCTCTGTTTCCTTGTGTCCTGGACTAAAGATGGAAGATGGCCATTTTGTGTAGTTACAGAAATTAAGCCCTGGGTAACACTCACAAAAAGGGACTGAATTAGCACAAATGTGAAACTTGTGAACTGTAATACTTTTCAAGGTCAAAATTGAAGGCTTGGTTGGTGCTATTACGTTTCAAACTTGTGCTAATTTGGCTTCTTTTTGTGTATTGCTCTGCGGCATCTGCTTCAGTATCTCCCCTCCTCCCCCTGTTCCCTGTAAAAGAGGAGGAGAGGGAGAACAGGAAGGAAGGTACTGTATTAGTGAATAGCATGGCTGTTCTGCCCTTTTATAACCAAGGATGGACAAGCAGAGTCCTCTCTCCTACTGTCAGGGATGGAAACCTTGAAGCTGAGGATGACAGGACAGAGACCTCCCTCTTGTCTTATAGCTGAGGATGGAAGACAAGGCAGGTACTGTAGAGCCTGCACTGTAGTGTGGATGGGCAAACTAGATAGGCCATATGATCTTTTTCTAACATCATGTTTCTAAGAGACTTCCTTACCTCCTGTACCTGGAGGATGACAATGTGGGGCCAGGCCTTCCACCCCATCCCTGTAATAGCTAAAAATGGCAGGAAAGTGATCACCCTATCTTCTTGCTATAACCAGGTAGAATGGCAAAAGCCTCCTTTTGTCACTTACTTTTCTTGAGCATTCCAGTGTGCACATAAACATTTTCTGCCCTCGGCTGAGTATTCTCTGCAAACACTAAAAGAAATGAATTATAATTGTGTTATGTTATATTTTTATTGTGCGATTTGTAAACCATTGTGATGGTATCTCCAAACGACGGTATAGAAAAAAAACTGTCAAATAAAAATAAAAATAAATAAAATAGGCCAAAGTTAGGAGATTTTAAGGATCAAGAAAAGGTCCAGGGAAGAGAAATGAAAATCAACAAATCACAATCACAGCTAAACACTTTCCTAAACAAAAATAAATAATTGGATTGTCATGTTAGCCCACTTAGATAGATAGAAATAAAGCTCAGCCAAACAGGTGAGATCGTTTTATTGGACTAACCTGACAAAGGGAGCACAGTTCTTGAAAACTAGTCACAAATGTATTGTTGGTCCAATAAAAAAAACCAGCTATAATTTGCTTGTTGACCTTTATTTATGAATAGATACAGGAAACATACAGACATACAAACCATTCACCTTATACTCATAGAAACTCAGAAATAGCAAACCACGTACAGAGCTAAAAATCTGCTAGTACTTTAAGCTGTGGTTTGCAGTATTTCCCATAAAGTATTTGTGTTTATGCTGAGTGCGCTGTGTAATGCATAGGTGTGTAGTGAGTCTGTGTGTAATGTGTGACATGTATGTCTGTAATATGTGCATATAACTTTTATAACATGCGTGTGAGTAATGTGGATGTGTACAATGCACCTGTATGTAGAATGTGTAAAATGTAATTTCCTGGATATAAAACAACATGTAATGCGTGTATAGTGTAGAAGAATGTGTCATGGAATATGTGTCTAATAAGTCTGTGTGCAAAGCTTCCATCTCCGACGTAACGCTCAGAGCATCACTCTCCTGGTGTTTCCCTCAATGTGCCTCTGGCACTCTTACCTTTGCAAATGTATGGCTCCTTCTCATTAGAGTCAGGGGCCTGCTCTGGCCTGGGAATAGGAGCTGGGGGTCTCCGGACTATTTCTTGAGGAAAGCTACCTTCTTGTACAATATCGTATAGACCTTCATCTTCACACACTCTGTAAGGATCTTCTTCTTCCACAGGAGCATCCGTGTTAATGCCTAAACAAAAAAACAGCGAGCTTCCTATCCAATGTACCATAATCCCAGCTTTGACTGCTTATCTTAGACAAAGCATCAAGAAATATTGCAAAACCAATGGACTATACTCATGCACAAATCTGAACCATCTGTCTGTATATAACTAGACACACATACCATCAGTTCTGCGTATATCCAGAAATGCACAAACAAGCCATTATTCATGTGTTTATCCACACATGCATATTCCATCAGCCCTGTGCATTAACCTGAGAAATATAAAGCACACCACGAGCCCCGTATAAACCTAAGACACACACACCATCAGCACTGTATATAATTAGAGACACAAATATACTATCAGTCCTGTATAACCAGAGACACACACCATCAGCACTATGTATAATCTGACATACATACACCATCAACACCGTGTACAGCTTGAGACACACACATACTGAATCAGTCTCTGTACAGATTGTTGGTGAGACCCCAACTAGTGGATCATATCAAATTCTGGAGGCTGAACCTCTAATAGGATATAAGTAGATAGTGTGGAGGCGATCCACAAAATGGCTAAGAAAATAGTGCAGGGTCCATACCAAATGCCTATGAGATGAGACTAAAAGACAGAGATATGTATATTTTAGAGCAAAAGAGAGAGGTGGAATATGATAGACAGATTGAAATAACGCATAAGAAGCAAACCTTTTTCAGTGGATAGGATGTTCTAGAACAGTATTTCTCAAGCTAGTCCTGGAGTACCCCCTAGCAGTCTGGTTTTCAGGACATCCACAATGAACATCCATGAGATAGATTTACATGCAATGGAAGCAGTGCACAGCAGAGTTACTTATCTCTAATAGGTTTTCTCTGAGGACAGCATGATGTCATCGTCCCACATGGATGACCTCATCTGATGAAGCTTGGCACAGAAAATGTCAACATTTCTAGAATTTTGATTGAGCCTCACTGAGCATGCATGCATTATATCATGCGGCCAAGGTCCTTTCAATCTAATATAATAGCAAGGATAAACAAACTATGTAGTGGAGACTCAACTCCATGGGGAAGTGGGTGGGTCTCATGAGTACTGACATCCTGCTGTCCTTGGAGAACACCTGTTACAGGTAAGCAACTCTTCTTTCTCCGAGGACAAGGATGCAATCCTCACACATGAATGAATCTCTAGCTGTATACAAGCGGCCCCTGAACAATAAAGGGGCAACAAATTCAGTGCCAATGGGCACAACAACAATGTTTTTGTTGGCAACAGGCCTTATTTTACATTGTATACTCCCTAAGGTGGGGAGGGGGAGGCAGAATGAAAAAAACAATGGGCCCTAGGCAGGAACAGTTTGGGTTCTACATCTCAAACAAGTTCCGGAGGACAGACTGGCCAAACCTGCTGTCACGTCGGCCATTCCTGTCCAAATAAGCAAATAGTGTGATGTGAATGAGTGGATGGAACTCCATGTTGCAGCCTTGCAAATTTCCTCCATAGAGACTGACTGCAAGTGAGCCATCAACACTGCCATGGTTCGAACACAGTAAGTCTTGACATGGCTCACAACAGTCAAACCCACCTGGGCATACCAGAAAAGATGCAATCTGATAGCCAATTGGAGAGCTTCTACTTGGCAATGGCGATCCCCAGCTTACCCTGATCAAAAACAAAAAGCTGGGTGGACTTTTTATGGAGTTCTGTCTGCTCCAGATAGAAGGCTTTCTTGCTGTCCAAATTGTGCAGGGCTTATTCGCCTTGTTGAGAATGAGGCTCAGGGAAAAATATTGGAAGGACAATTGAATGATTAAGATGGAATTTCGATACCACCTTAGGCAGGAACTTAGGGTGCGTACACAAGACCACCTTATCATGAAAAACTTCATGTAAGGTGGATAAGTCTCTAAGGCATAAAGTTCACTGACCCTGCATGTTGAAGTGACCGCCACCAAAAATAGACCTTCCAGGTCAAGTATTTCAAGTCACAGGAGTGCAGTGGCTCAAAGGGAGTTTTCATCAGCTGGGACAAAACCATGGTCTACCTCTAACCAGAAGGACCCTCGGAATGGGTACCAGGATCTGTGCTATGTTCTCTGTGGTTCAATCAAAACCTCATCCCAGGTGTTGGCTGGGATGTTGTCTGGGCTTAGGAACCCTTTGCTGCCTAGGGCAGCTGTGAGGGGCCTGCTGAGTATGGGACTGAGAAGGTGGAGGATAAAGTCTCCTCGGATGGAAGAAATGCTTCTTGTGCACCTATCTCTGTTACCTCCCAGAAGAGGAGGCCGGATCAGGAGTGGCGGTGGAGAACTACTGGAATGTTGCACAATGATCACAAATCTGTGCCACCACACCACACGATTTACGAAGAGATTCTCTCCTATACATGGCATGTCAGTAAGTTGTTCCTGCACTTCTGGGTAGAGATCAGAGGAGTGCAACTAGGCAAGTCTGTGGGTCCCTATCCCTATAGCAGAGACTCTCAATGCTGCCTCAAAAGCATTGTAGATTGCCCGGACTCCATATTTTCTGCACTCCAGAACCTTGGTCACCAGTGATTGGAGGGATTCGTGCTGCTTCTTAGGAAGCTACTTGGCCACCTCCTGCACCTGCTTCAGAATGTTCTGCGTGTATTGGCCCATAAAGAACTGGTAGGCCGCTATGCAAGCAATGAGCATGGCGTCCTGAAACACTTTCCTCCCAAGAGTATCCATGGTCCTAGAGTGCTTGACCTTCTTGTGAGCAGATTCGACCACCACCGACTGGTGGGGAAGCTGCTGCTTGTCGAATTCAAGAGCCTTTTGGATGAGATAAAGTGCATCTGCCATCTTATTAATGAGAGCCACTGAGAGTGGGGTTCTCCCACATCCTCTACAGCAATTCCTGAAGGATCTTGTGCACTGGGACTCCTACAATTTCTTTAGGAGGCTTCACATACTGAAGGATATCCATCATTTTGCGCCTGGACTCCTCCTTCATCTGCAAAATAATCGGGATGGCTTCTGCTATCAACTTGCTAAAACCTGCAAAAGAGAGGTCCTTTACTTGGGACTTCCTTCTGTTTGGGGGAGTAGAAGGATCAGAGGGGAGACCATCCAAAGCATCGTCATCCAAACCACTGTCAGAGCCTCCACACCCCCAGGAATAAACAGACTCCAATCCACTGTGACTGGCAGGGGAAGGACATCTGAGCACTCGATCTCTGGCCAGTGGTTTGGCAACTGGTGCGGATAGCTGGAGGGGCCTGGACCCTGAGACCCCACTCTCTGGAGGGAGCTTCCTCCTCCAAGGAACCCGAGATGATCATCGGGTTGGCTGGCACTGACTCCAATGTCCCTCTGGGCATTGGGGAGGCACTGGGAACCAACACCAATGCCGGTGTTGGTAGCATGTTGACAAGTGCCTGTAATGAGCCTAGCAATGGCTTGAGGAAAGACGGTGCCGGCATCAGTGCCATCAGTGCCCTGATACCCAGGGCCTACAGCACATTCTCCATGGCTATCGCACATATTTCTCCACTTCCTCCTCAAATATCGCTGATGCCAAGCCTGATTTTAAAAACGGATGGGATAAGCACAATCACAAAGAAGGAAAGCGTGAGATCAACTGAGGTCTATCCTTAGCATGGAACCAAATTAGTATAGGCAGACTGGATGGTCTCTGAGATCCTTATCTATCATCTTATTCTATGCTGTTTTGTTTATAACTGAGGACCACAGACACTCATGGCCTCCCTATGTCAGCCATCAGCGCCGGCGACTGAGCAGGAAAGCATGCTGTTCCTATGCTGTGTACTGTCCACTGTTCTCTCTAAGCTGTGTGCATGCTGGCTGCGCACAGCAGGAAAATCGATGGGGCTGTGGCGGAGCTCATCCAACTATGACCCAAAGAAAAATTCACCTATAAGCCTCCCTCTTCTTCCTGCCTGCATGGCCCCAGAAGAAAAATATTGCTGGAGCCACATGGGCAGGAGGAGGAGGAGCATCGGCCTGCATGCAGAAGAGTAGTAGCGATTGCGGCAGGGCCGCTGTGGATCCTACCTTGTGGAGACCCTAAAAGATGAGTGCCGCTGCGGAGCCCATCCTGTGGCGACCCGCGAAGAGGAGGCCAAGAGGCGAGAGGGAGGCAAGGCCCTGCTGAATGTGTGTGTCGAAGAGTTAATTGAGAGATTGTGTGTGTGTATGAGAGTGAGTCGAGAGATATTGTGTGTGTATAAGAATGAGTTGAGAAATTATCTGTGGGAGTGAGAGCCTGTATGTTTGGAGAGACAGCATGTGAGAGCCTTTGTATGTGTGTGAGAGACAGCATGTGAGAGTTAGAATGAGAGAGCCTGTGTGTATGTTTGAAAGAGTGAGACAGCATGTGAAAGAGAGAGCCAGTGTGTATATATGAGAGAGAGACAGCATGTGAGAGTGAGAACTGTGTGTGTTGTGTATGTGAGACAGCATGTGAGTGAGAGCCTGTGTGTGAGATAGCATGTGAGAGTGAGAGTCTGTGTGTGTATTTGTGAGAGAGAGACAGTGTGTGAGAATAAGAGCCTGAGTGTGTTTTTGAGGGAGGAAGGGAAGAAGACAGGTGGAGTGAGAAGAAACAGAAAAAAAAGAGACCCTGTAAAAGGAATTGGCAAAAGACCAAGAAAGGGAACATGGAAAAAAAGCCTTTGACCAACCGATTAAAAAACTAAGATCAGACAGCAAAGGTAAAAACATTTTTGAATTTTTAGTGATTGGCATAGGTTATCTTTGAAAATGTGCAAGAGTAGCACTTTTTCTATGCTCAGCATGGAGGAACTGGAAGCCCCGCAAATGAAGGCCTGCACAGAGGAGGCAGCAGAATGGGCTTCAGTGCCAGTAGCAGCAATTGGCACCTCCCCAATAGCCATGTGGCAGCAGTGACAGTGGCAGCAGAGGAACAAGGGAGGCTCAGAGGTTGCTGGCAAAAGAAGAGAGGGGGTCTGCCTTCAGTGTGTGCATGAATGGGAGACTACCTGGAGGTGTGTGTGTGTGAGTGAATGCAGGGGTGTCTGCCTGGGGTTGTGTCATTGTATGAGAATGAATGGGTGCCTTCCTGGGATCTGTCTATGTGAGAATGGGTGCCTGAACGAGTGTGTGTGTGTGTGTGTGTGTGTGTTAGAATGAATTGGTGCCTGCCTAGAAGCTGTGTGTGTGTGAGTGTGTGTGTGTGAATGAATGGGAGCTTGCCTGGATGTATGTGTGTGTGTTTGTGAGAATACGGAGGAGTAAGAGCTTGTGTGTCGGGGCTGGGAGGAGAGAGAGCCTGAGAGTGTGTCTATACTTATGAGAGAGATAGAGGTTGTGGGTGTGTATAAGAGCATGTATGTGTGTGTATGTGACAATGTATGTGTGAGAGAGAATGGATATGTGAGTATGTGCGTGAGAGAGAGGATAACGTTTGTGCGCCCCCCCCCCCCCCCCTTAACTCCCTAATCCTCGACAATCTCATGGTAACTGGAAATCAAGAGTTCTCATGTATGGACAGCAGGGGCTTTTTTAAAATCCTTATTAGTTTTAATTATTTGGTGTTATTTGATATGTATGCTGTTTTGAAATATTTGATTGGTGCTTGGGAAATAAAAAAAAATGTATATGATTTTAATTAATAGATGTTATTCTATTTGTTAGTAGTTTTAAAATATTCTTTGATTAGTATGGCTTTACTATTAAAATTGATGCTTTATGTTTCTTGATTTTATTTATTTTATGAGGAATGGTGGTTCTGTTTTTAAATTGTTACACACATTCTTGGGGGTTTCCATTTCAGTTTTTGCCTGCATATTGCTGGGTCTAATTTGTGATCCTTTATTCTGTATTTGGTAAGGATATCTCTCTGCTCCATGCATGTGACCAAGGTGAGAGATTCCGCTAGCATGTAGTGTCTGTGTAGGGATCTATAGCAATTGGGTTTGTTTTGTTTCCCCAGTAAGTGGTGTATTGGTATTCTGGGACCCAGTGTAATATTTACCTGTGCTTTTTCACAGGTAGGGTTCTTGTTGTTTGAGTCCTTGGGGGTAGATTTTCACAAAGCGCGCCTTAGCGTACTTTTGTTGGCGCATCAGACGCAAACAAAAGTATGCTGGATTTTAGTAGATATGCGCGTAGCCGCGCGTATCTGCTAAAATCCTGGATCGGCGCGCGCAAGGCAGCCGATTTCGTGTAGCCGGTGCGCGCCGAGCCGCGCAGCCTGCCGCCGTTCCCTCCAAGGCCACTCCAAAATCGGAGCGGCCTTGGAGGGAACTTGCTTTCGCCCTCCCCTCACCTTCCCCTCCCTTCCTCTATCTAACCCACCCCCCGGCCCTATCTAGACCCCCCCCTTACCTTTGTCGGGGGATTTACGCCTCCCGAAGGGAGAAGTAAATCCCCGCGCGCCAGCGGGCCTCTAGTGCGCCGAGATGGGACCTGGGGGCGGTTCCGGAGGGCGCGGCCACGCCCCTGGACCGCTCCGGCTGAAACCACGCCCCTGGGCACGCCCCGAAACCACGCCCCCGGGCCCGCCCCGAAACGCTGTGCTCCGCCCCGAAAACGCCGCGCCAATTGGCCCCGCCCCCGACACGCCCCCCTCGAAAAACCCCGGGACTTACGCGAGTCCCGGGGCTCTGTGCGCGCCGGTAGGCCTATGGAACATAGGCACACCGGCGTGCAAGGCCCTGCTCGCGTAAATCCGCCCGGATTTACGCGAGCAGGGCTCTTAAAATCCGCCCCTTGGTGTTATTACTGTTACGTTATGACAAGTTTGCTATATAGATTTTGTGTTAATTCACAACAGGTCTGTCACTGGAAGGTGTTTGTGCTGCTACTACTGTGAAATGACACCAGAATCTGAAAATATTGTTTTGTATGATGAGTTGTAAGGGAAACATTCAAGCTTCATTGTTAGGGGAATTTCCATGGATGCACAGTGGGTTACAGAACTGGAGGTGCAGGGTTGATATTGACATTCTGTCCCTTCCTGTATACATTCCAGACTTCACTCTCATAGCCATACAGAATTAGGTGAATGAGGCTATCAAATAATTTTAATAGTAGTTTTACCAGAAGTGTGAAACTAGCCAGCTTTTTAAAAATATGCAGAAGACCCTTTGGACTTTCTTATTGAGACTTTTTTTTATAGCAGGGGGCCATGCTATGGAGGTGGGTGTGATATGAGGAAATGTCATTTTGGGCCCCCCACCCTCCCAAATTCTTCTGTCTCGAGACGCCACTGATTTTCCATGAAATTAAGCATTAGTACAAGAAAGATAGCGGGAGGGAGCTGGAGAGGCACCCAAATGCACCTAGGCACCGGAGACCCTCGGTATTCCACTGGACTGGACTGGTGTTTTGAACCACAAAGGACACCATACTGCCATGCAATAAGCACCAGTCAGATCTCAAGAGGTAGAGGAGGAAGACTTGTCCTGGGGCACTACCTTTCTCCTCCTCCTCCTGTCAGCCCAGTCAGCAGTGGTATGAGAAATATTGTCAGAGAGGGTGGAGGGGGAAAGGAAATTTATTACATGGGTGGGGAAAAGAAAGATTCACCCACACATCCTTGACCTGACTTTTGGTTCCTGTGATTCCACGAAAGACTCAACAATTTCGCAGCAAGGGAGGGATTTAGTGGTCCTTGCCATGGTCTCAGAATTGCAGGAGACCGTGAGCCCTATGTGTAACCTGAAACACACACACACACACACACACACACATACCACTTACTCTGTGCACAGCCTCTGCCATACGCACATGCCATCATGTCTGTGTGTAAACTAAGACACACATAAACACACAGTATTCCTTGTGCATAACCTTAGTCTGTCCTGTTCAGAAACTCACCTTCCAGGAATTTACGTATCAAGGAGTATTTTGTATTGACAGAAAATGGATCAGCGGTGCTGGCAACTACAGGCTGAGACTTACTCATGTCTTCATCTGGAAAAACAGAAGGAGGAAATCCAGTATTCAGCTATAAATCTCATTATATCCCATTTGTAAACATTCAAGAGGAAGACATTCATACTTATCCTTGTAAGTTAGCTGGATATTTACTGTTCGCCCAAGCTTTTGGTTAATTTGATAATTGACCAGGTGGGCCTGTTAATGGTGGGTTATTCTAAAATCAGTTTAATAAGTGTTATGCTTTGAATGTTGCATTTTGGTTTTGTACGTCTTTAGTTGATATATTATAAATTGCCTTGATATTTTTTGTAAGGCATTAAATAAATGTAATGATAATATATAATAATAATAATTTAGATGCTCAGTTCCCCAGTCTTGCAAGGTCCATCTGCAGTTCCTCACAGTCTGCTTGTGTTTTAACTATTGTGAATATTTTTGTCGTCTGCAAATTTTATCACTTCACATATTGCTCCCTTTTCCACATCATTTATGAATAAGTTAAAAACGGGACCCAATACAGATCCCTGGTGCACTCCACTATTTGCCTCCTTCCATTGGTAAAACTGACCATTTAGTCCTACTCTTTGCTTCCAATCTTTTAACTAATTACCAATACAGAATAAGACATTGCCTCAAATCCCATGACTTTTTAGTTTTCTGAGTCTCTCATGAAGGACTTTATCAAATACACTAGGTCACTTGGCTCACCTTTATCCATATGCTTAATCACACCTTTACAGAATTGTAATAGGTTAGTAAGGCATGATCTTCCTTTGTTAAATCCATGCTGGTTCTTCCCCATTAAATCATGTTTATCTAGATGACCAGTAATTTTGTTTTAAACAATAGCTTAACAATAGCACCATTTTACTCAGCACTGACTTCAGCTCACCAGTCTGTACTTATTTGGGTCACCCCTGGAGTCCATCTTGAAAATCAGTGTTACATTTGCTACCCTCCAGTCCCCAGGAATAGAGGTAGATTTGAATGACAGGTTACAGATTATCAGTAGCAGATCTGCAATTTCATATTTGAGGTCCTTTAGAACTTTGGGGTGAATATCACCTTATTCTGCGCACTTGTTATAATTTGTTATATTTTGTATTTTATACTCTCATGTTATAGTTATGTACGTTATAATGTATTGCTCACCCCTTGTTTTATGTAAACCGACATGATACGAACCTCCGTGAATGCCGGTATAGAAAAAACTCAAATAAATAAATAAATAAATAAATAAATCATCTGATCCTGATGATTTGCTACTATTTTGTTCATCAGTTTGCTCTAGCACTTGTTCCAGATTCACAGTGATTTGACTCAGTTCATCTGAATCATCACTTATAAAGAATGGTTTAGGTGTGGGCATCTCCCTGACATCATTCTTAGTAAAGACCGAAACAAAGAATTCATTTAGGTTTTCTGCTATGCTCTTATCCTTCCTGAGCACACCGTTCACCCCTCCCCAGTCATATAAAGGCCCAACTGACTTGCTTGAAGATTTCTTGTTTTTAATGTACTTACAGTTTTTATTAGTTTTTGCCTCTTTGCCAAATCTCTCCTCAAATTCTCTTATGGCCTGCTTTATTAATATTTTATTTCTAATTTGGTAGTGCTTATGTGCTTTCCTATTTTTCTCATTAGATTTTGCGTTCCTTTTTGTGAAAGACACCCTTTTGCTTTAATAGCCTCTTTTACAACACCATTTAGCGGGGGGGTCACGTGAAGCTGTGTGGGTGATCAGAACTGTTCTTGATCTCTCTGAGGGCCGTGTCTCCCTTTGGGCATATCTTAGTGAATATCTTTACAAAATAATCGCAGGACTTCAATATTGATCTCTTTTTACTTTGTGGGGACAATCGTATCTTTTTTATCTATTTAAGCCAGAGAATGGCGACAAAATCGGCCAAGAAGGAGAAGGAGAAGGCGAGAGGGATTGACCTTAAATGGCAGATGCTCCTGATACTTATTTGACAGCAGAAAGTTCAGATCTGGAGAGCTCAGATATTGCTGCGGCTGTCATAGCTGCCCTGGAGGGCAAATTTACCCCCCTCTCCTCCCAAAACACCAGGGTTAACATGCAATTAACGGCTATACAGCAACAACTTAATACAGCGGAACAGCGTTTGTTGGACCTAGAGGATGCCTCAGCCTCCATGGTGAATGAGATAAAAAAAATTAAAGTCAACTTTGAGGCTTTACAATCAAAGGTTGAAGACCTTGAGAACAGGTCCTGCAGAAACAATTGGTGTGCTCAAATCCTTTCTGGAGCAAGCTCTGGGTCGGTGATTGGAGGCCTGGCCTGGCCCTTAATCTGGATACTGAAAATGGGGCCATACGGATTGAGCGGGTCCATCACCCGGGACCTCCACCTTCTGGGGATAATCTCCCCATCAAACCTTGGGTAGTCATCTTACGAGTCCTCAATTTTGTACATAAGATTGCCATTCTGCGTGCTTCCAGGCGTCAGACAGACCTTCACGTGCAGGGAGAGAGAATCTTTCTGCTTCTGTTGCCACGTGTGGGAAAGCCTCATCTTACGAGTCCTCAATTTTGTACATAAGATTGCCATTCTGCGTGCTTCCAGGCGTCCGACAGACCTTCACGTGCAGGGAGAGAGAATCTTTCTGCTTCTGTTGCCACGCGCAGGAAAGCCTTTGCTCCTGCATGTACACAGTTAGTGAGGTTGAAGATACGATCAGTGCTGCTCTTCCCGGCTAAATTTTCATAATGGGAAAAATCATTTTTTCACTGATGTAGCAGCCGTCATCTGGACTATTTGTTGATTAGCCAAGATTATTTTGCTAAAGTGGTGAGCTCTGAGATCAGTCCATTTGTCATATCTGATCACACACCCGTGTGGTTGGATATTAATGGGCTGCCACCCCTGCAGCATAGTCAGAGATGGAAATTTCCAGTTTTCCTTTATTATAATTCCAAATTTCAGGATTATCTGCAGGAGAAATGGAGGGAGTTTGCTCATTTCAATCAAAGTCATCAGACAGAGCCGATTCTTTACTGGGAAACTGCTAAGTCTGTGCTGCGGGGAAGATGATAGCCTATGTTGCAAAGCAGAAGAAGGAGCTGGCTAACAGAATTTTACACTTAGAAAAGCAATTAGGGATAGTTAAATGGAAATACTGTCACACACCTTACGCTGGGACTCGAACACAGTTCTATACAATTCAAAGTGCACTTAATGAACTTATTCAACGAAAAACCTAGAAAAGCCACTTTATTATAAATACAAGCTCTTTCATAATATAAATAAGGTGGGGAAGTTACTGGCAAATTTTATAAAGTCCTGGGAAGATAAGACCCATATCTTAGCTCTGAAAGATAAGAGCCAGATGAGGAATTCCACTAAGGAAATTGGGGATATGTTTTATCAGTACTATCAAGATTTATATAAAGCTGAGCCGTGTGACTTCCCACCTATAAAGGAACATTTAGCTAAAGTTGCTCTCCCTCAGGTAATGGAGCAGGATTGAAATACTTGAATGCTCCAATCCAGTTACCAGATTTGGCTATGGCAATTAAATCTGCTCTTGGTAAATCACCAGGCCCAGATGGTCTACCCAATGAATTTTAAAAAATATTGTCTGACTAAATTTGCCCACCCCCTAGGTCAATTTTTCGACATTTTGTCAGATCCACAGTTCTCCAATTGGTCTGCTAACAAGACCACTATATTAGTGCTTCCCAAGCCGGGACGAGACTCTACTTTACCCTAGTTCGTATTGCCCTAGCTCACTTCTAAACTGTGACCTCAAACTATTGGCTAAAATCATGGCTGATTGCCTTTCCTCCATTCTTCCCAAATTAATACTGCCAGTACAAGTAGGGTTTGTTAAAGGATAGCAGGTGGTCACCAATGTGCGAAGGGTCTTAGCCTCCTTGGATCTCTCCCTTAAATGGAAATTAAATTCCTTATTGGTAAATTTTGATGCCTAAAAGGCTTAATAGGATTAATTGGCTCTTTTTATTTGAAACTCTTGGGAAATATGGTTTTCATAGCTAATTTATTTCATTTCTTATACACTGTATTCGAGTCCTCAAGCAGCTATTTTGGTAAATAGGGAATTTTCCAAAGGTTTAGAGTTGTTCAGGGGACTTGACAAGAATGCCCTTTGTTCCTTTTACTTTTTTTTTTAGTATCGTTGGATCCCCTCTTGCAGATTATAGACTCCTCTGGTGAAACTGGTGGGGTAAGAATTGGGACATTGTCTTTTAAAGTGGCAGCTTTTGCTGACGATCTGTTAATACACATCACAAACCCAGCTAGATCTTTACCTAAAGCATTGGACATAATTGGAGAATATGGGCTCCTAGCTGGATTCAAATTGAATCTGGACAAATTGGAAGCTATGGCAATCAGTGCAAAGGATGGATCAGAATGAGGGGATGACTTCCCTTTAAAATGGTCAGGGAGTCAAATTAAATATCTGGGAGTATGGCTTCCTAAAGATCTCTCTGCTCTATACACTTAATATTTCAAAATTACAGGAAATGTCTGAGGCCTTGGTCTTCTCCTGGATGCAGGAGTATCTTTCACAGGCTGTATTCATTTACTTAAAATGATAATCCTACCAAAGTGGCTATATGCCTTAGGAGTTCTCCCATTAACTTTGCGGAACTCCACTCTTAAAACGTTTCAAGGGATGATGAGGGGGTGTCTTTGGAGAGGGAAGAAACCCAGGCTGGCTTTAAAGGTATTGATGAAACCTACTTCCAAGGGCGGGCTTGGACTACCTGAATTATGGGTTTACAGCCATGCAATCAACCTACGGCACATAGGGGATTGGCTTTTGAATACTACTTTCTATTCTGATACGGCCTTGGAGGCACAATTGGTCTATCTTTTGGCTTTGTGATACACCCTAGCGGCAGAATTTGCCTCTGTTTCTAAATATATACAGTCTACGTTACTTCTCTCTCCTCTTCAAATAACCTGGCACTGGATTATGACAAAGGCTTCTCTGAAATCTAGTGTTTCTCCTTTTCTACCTATCTGGGATAATAAGGGTTTTCCTCCGGGATTGGGTACCTCTTCCTTTCAAAAATGGGATATGAAGGGATTGTGCTGTCTCTCTCAATTGCTGACCCCTAACAGATTTTTGCTGTCTTTTTCTAATGTATGTATACAATATGATTTACCTTCCACCGATGTGTATTTTTATTATCAAGTGAGACATTATATTCAGATTCTCAAGATCACGGATTTGCTGAATCCAAACTGACAATTCCTATTGGACTGTTTGAGGTTGAGGATCCCAAACACCATTCCATATCATTTTTTAAATAAGTTGTTGGAAAATAATTATAAAACTTGGACTTTGGAGATGGCCTGGACTATATGGCAGCAGGAATTGCAGTGTACCTTTCGTCTCTCAACTTTCATTGTTTCGTTCTCAACCACTCCCAAAATCACATGCAACATTCAACTGCGGGAGACTTGATACAAATTCTTCTACTGGCTTCATTTTTCACAGCATCAGCCATCAAGCATATTTGGCTATGGTCACAGACTCTGATGTATGTTTAAAATGCAAGAAGGAGGTAGCGCATCTAGGTCACTCCTTCTGGCAATGTGCCCTAATCCAACCTTTTTGGAAAAAAGTGTTTCATTTTGCTAATTGGGTGCTAGACCTCTCAATCCCATTCTCTACCATTCCTGGTAGATGCTTGTTCTTCTTTTGACCTTTTTTAATTTGTGGAATACATTTTTTCTGGGCTTCCATGATGATGTTTTTAAACAGTCTCCATGCCTCCTGCAGACTTTTAACCTTTATAACTGCTCCCATTAGTTTCCTAACTAGTTTTCTCATCTTATCATAATCTCCCTTTATAAAGTTATATGCTATTGCAGTAGTTTCATTTATTATTTTCACTCCAGTGATTAACTCAAATGTAATTCCATTAATGATCACTATTGCCAAGGGGTTCCACCACCAGATTCTTCATTCCAATGTGAACTAGATCTAAAGTAGTACCCCTGTTGTCAGTGCTAGGACCATTTGCTCTATGAAGCAGTCATTTATAGTATTTAGAAACTTAACTTCCCTCTATGCACTGATGACACATTCACCCAATCAAAATTGGGATAATTGAAATCTTTCAGTATTATTGTGTTTCCACACTTAGTAGCCTTTCTAACCGCTGATAGCATGTCACAATCTGCTTCACCAGTCTTGATGCACTGGTGGTGGACCCTTGGCCCGAGGTGGGGTTGACGCAACCTGTAGGGCAAGCCCTACTGGTCCCCACCTTCGGGAGGCGGAGCTGACTAGGAGATGGAGGCCAACTGGAGCTTCGCCAATACCAGCCCTCATTCCTTGCAGGTTGAGCCCTTGGGTGCTGGGGCCGGGTGGTCTTAGGCGGGCCTCCATGTGACAACTCCCAGTAGATGAAACACAAGGATTGCCGAGGACCAGCAGAGGTATCAGGGGACTGGTGAAGGTCTGGACAAGGCAGGGATCCAGAGACCCAGGTGCCAACAGGAACAGGGCAAAGGCAGGGGGTGCCCAGGTAGAAGAAGGCCGAAGCCTAAGAAGCCAAGTCCAGGGTGATACCGAAGGCGTAGTTGAAGATAGGCTGGAGTCAGGGCAGGCGGCTGAGCAAGGCAAGGTACAAAGTCCAACGGAGCAAGGGTCAAAGCCAGAGAGTCAGTCCAGAGCGTAGTCCAACGTAGCGAGGGTCAAAGGCAAGGAGTCAGCCCAGAGCATAGTCCAACGTAGCGAGGGTCAAAGGCAAGGAGTCAGTCCAGCAAGACAAGGAAGGAACCAAGGTACAGGTCAGGAACTGGAACCAGGAATGGAGTCAGGATCAGGAACCAGGAATGAAGGGCAACGAGCAGACGAACAAACGTGGGGACCTGTTGCCAACGCAAGGAACTAGTGGCAGGCCCTGCCTTATATACCAGGGCCCAATGATGTCATCATCTGGGGCTGTGGGCTAGTTTCCCGCCGCAGTCCCTTTAAAAGTACGGGAGGCGCGTGCATGCCTAAGCCAAGGCCCGCAGGAGGCCGATCGACGGCGTCTCCCCGTGGGCCACGCAGGGAGATCCGCTGGGAGCTGAGGAGGTCCGCAGAGGAGTCAGGAACAGCAGAGGAGGCAGCAGGCACTCAGGGGCGTAGGCTGGTTGCCCACAGCCATGAGCAAGGATGGTCCGGGTCCGGGAGCAGAGTTGCAAGGGTGAGTAGGCCCAGACATGGGCCTACTGCGGATGGGACGCGCAACAAGTCTTGGTCGGTAGACAGTAATAAACCATGAATGCTATACTTCTCTCTGTTTTACATGGAATTTCTATCTATAGAGATTCAAGTTTTTCCTGCAGAATCTGCATCCTATTTGACTCTATGGTGTCCTTAACATATAGTGCCATGCTACCATCACTTCTAGCTGCTCTTTCATTTCCATATATTTTGTACCATGGTACCACTGTGTCTCATTGATTGTCTTTTTTCTATCAAATCTCTGAAGTGCCTATTATGTTAATATCTTCATCTAGTGCTATGCATTCAAATTCTCCAATCTTGTTTTTTAGACTTCTGGCATTTGTACAGCTGTAAAGACATACAACTGTACAAGAAAATGGCATTGACAGTCTGTTCTCAGAGTTAGCCTGATCCATTTTTAATAGATTGTGACAGGGCAGGAGTGAGTGGGAATCGTTTCTGCCCATTGTTTTAGCCTGGAACCTACACAAATGGGGTAAGCAGGGGCTGGGGAGTTCCCTAGCACTTGCAGATTTCTCAGGGGTGGGATGGGGTTGAAGGACCTGGCTCATCCCAGCCAGTTGGCTTCAAACCCTGCAGATTTCTTGGAGGGGAGAGGTTGGAAGAGCCTGGGTAGAACCCCAACTGGAGTTGGCATGGGCCCTTGTATCTTGGCAGGGGTGGGAGCCTGGGAAGATTCCAGGAAGCAGTGGCGAGGGCCCACAGAGGCCCTATTTCATTTATTTTTTAATTGTTTATTTTGATTTGGCAAACAAACTGAACCTCTGATCCAAAATAAATGTTAGAATGAAACTAAACATCACCCCAAAATGAAATTAAAAAGTTTTGACTGCACATCCCTTTGCCATACTGTATGAGACACCTGTTCTACATCATTCACTCTGCCATCATACCATCTTGTGGGGAGAAGGCCAGTGGGTTTTCCATATGCTTAAGGGCATCCAGGGCTATAAATCTGCTGCTGGCAAGGAAGTGCTGATACTATATGCTAGTGATTGTGCTACAGTGAAAGTTGGTGGCAGTATACCAGGAGACATGGCAGAATATTCTGACATAAGGTGAAACTTTTCAGTGGATGGTTATACACCAGGGGATGGATAGAATGTGTTGACGTGAACTGACATTTTGCAGAGAGAGTGGCAACACCTGGGCTGAGGTGCTGGATGGTGATGAGATGTTGACAAAGTTCTGAAATACATACAGACATCCTCCGATGAGTTGGGAGGTGCTAAGTTGACCATGTACTCATAGATGTCCTCATCACAGCCAGGATTGAGCGAGCACTTCATTAGTAGGTCTGTAGAAAGGTTAGCCATTGATCCATAATTCACATCATCATCCTCCCCCTGCATTAGCTCCTCCTGGATGTGGCTCTTCAATAGATCAGCTGTCTCCTGACAAAACAAATAAAAAAAAAAAAGAAAAGAAAAATAAATCAATGTAGCCTGCCTTTCACTGACATATCTTTGCCATGAAACGTTTCCCTGTAGGAAACAGAGAACTAGTAGTCAAAAGGAGAACTATAACTGTCCAGGAGAAAATAATTGGTTAAATCCTGGAAATCGGATTTCTTTAATATACAAGCAAGTAATGAGGTTTTAGGAAAATAACAAGATCTACCTGGGAAAAGTAGTTCGCTAATAAATTAGGGGGCAGATTTTCAAAGGGGTATGAACGTAAGATATGCGCGTACCTCCCGAAAACCTGCCCCAAGTTCCCCCTGCACGCGCCGAGCCCATGTTGAATAGCTCGGTGGCGTGCACAAGCCCCGGGACGCACGTAAGACCCTGGGGCTTTCCTGGGGGGGCGTGTCGGGGGGTGTGTTGTGGCAGCGTGTCATTCGGGGGCGGGGCCGTGGGAATGGTTCCGGCCCGGGGGCGTTTCGGGTGCGTGGTCAAGGACTCCGAATCTGCTCCTGGGCTGGGGAATCGCGCGGCCGGGGCAGGCGTAACTTGTTGAACAAAGGTAGGGGGGATTTAGATAGGGCTGGGGGGGTGGAAGGAAAGTTCCCTCTGAGGCCGCTCCGATTTCAGAGCGGCCTCGGAGGGAACGGAGGCAGGCTGCGTGGCTTGGCGCGCGCAGGATGCTGATTTTGCACAGCCTTGCACGCGCCGACCCCGGATTTTAAAGGATATGCGCAACTACGAGCGTATCTATTAAAATCCGGCGTACTCTTGTTTGCGCCTGGTGCGCGAACAAAAGTATGCATGGGTGTACTTTTATAAAATCTACCCCTAGGTGTTTAGACAGACAAATACTTGACAAAGGGTTCCCTGATAGGTAGTCCTAGGCAGCAGTGGTGTAGCCATGGGTGGGCCTAGATAGGCCAAGGTCCATCAATAATTGGGCTCAGGCTCATCTAATCAGGGAATCTTGGCAAAGAGAAGGCCGTGAGGCATCAAGAAGAGGATTTAGAGCTCTACTGGTGCCATGCGGCCCTGAAGCAGAGCCACTGTGGACCCCATCCTGTGGTGGTCCAAGAAGATCCGTGGTGCTATAGTGGGGCTGCCTTAGACTCCAGCATAAGACAGCCTAAGAGGAGGAATACCTGAGATAATGTGTGTTTGTGTGTGTGTGTGAGAAAGAGTTGTGTATGTATGAGGAAGCTTGTGAGAGTCTGTATGTGTTTGGATCATGTAAAAAAGAATACCTGGGTGTGTATGATTGTGTGTGGGAGATATTGTGAGAATGAGAGCCTATGTGTGATTGTGTATGTGTGTAAGGGAGCCTGTGAGAGAAATAATGTGGAATAAGAGCCTATGTGTGAGAGATAGCAAGAGCCTGTATGTGTATTTGAGGGAGGAAGGGTAGAATATAGAAGGAGAGAGAAGAAAGAGAAAAGATACTGGAAATGGAATTAGGAAAGGCAGACAAAGGAAAAGTTAAATAAAGAAATTGGGTCTAACTGATTAGAAAAATAAAAAGATCAGATAATAAAGGCATTAAAAAAACATTTTGAGTTTTTAGCAATTGGAATATTCCATATTGGGAATGTGCATTTCTTATATTTTTGTATTCCATTGTTCACATAATCTGGTTTCTCAAGCTTTCCATTTCAGTTTCATTTGCATGTTTCTGTTTCTAATTTGTAGTCCGTTATTCTGTATTAGGTAAGGGTCAGTGTGTAACTGAGGTGCAGTATTTCTGCTTGCATATATTTTTTCTGTAGGGATTTGTAGCAGTTTGGCTTGTTCTGTTAGCCCAGAAAGTGTTGTATTGTTGGTCTAGGGCCTAGTGTAATATTTTACATTACTGCCTTTTCATAGATAAGGTGACAGGGGATGTTCCCCTAGGATCCCCAACAGTGTCCAGAAGCCCCTTACCTATGATAAAGCATAGGGCAATGAAAACAGATACCTTTCACCTGAGCTATGATTTAAATCCTAAAAGCACACAAATGTCCCATCAAGAGATACAAATGTTCCTTTCTGACAATCTGCCAATTGGCACAGTAGTCTATTTTCCGAGAGCTTATCTCAACTCAGAGAGAATGGCTGGTAAGCAGCGCAAATCTGGCAATCATCCCAGAGTTCAGAAAGCTAAACTTAGATACACTGTCAAAGATTGAAAGTTTAGAAAAGAAATAGAGAAAACTGCAAGTTTTGACTTTTAAAACGGAATTAACTTATAGCTTATAAGCCAAGCTAATGCTAAAACAGTTAATTAATATAAGCTTTTATTCTAAATAAAATATATGCACTATAACTGCAATACAAAAATAAACGCTTCTTCAATAACTGTAGTCATATATCTGAATAGCAAAGCAAGGCTAGGCATTCAGCCAGTTAACTACAAATGAATGATAGATGATTCATTGTGTATCTGTGTAATAAAATTACAATGTATCTGGGTAGTAAATTTCCAAGAAATTTAGTATCTATGCAACTGGGTATTGGGGTTATAAATTTCTTGGAAAATGACATTCACAGTACTAAGAATTCAGTAACTAAGATTTCTGGGAAATAACCATCTCAATTATAGAGTATTTAGACCATGTGTTTCAAAGAACTAATACTATAAATCATCAACAAATGAAAGTATAAGTACAGCGCAAAATGGGTACTCAAGTACTGATATTCTCAACTTTGGCAGTCTGAGACCAGACTGTCAACTTGTATTGGGTAAGATTAACCATCTGTAATTCTTTTTTCTATATCTAAGATAGGACTTGATCTATAACACTTTTTTCCTCATATATAATAAATATGAAAAATTCTGTTTAATAAAATCTTTCTGTCTGATTTCTGCGTTGCTCTGTTCTTATAAAATAATTATTGCTCTCACTCTGATACATTATTTCTAAGGAGCAATGATGTGTTAAACTTATATGATATGGGGTTCTAGAGAGAGATAGTAACCTATAGGTGAACTCCCGATTATTGATTCACTCACTTAGAGCTACCTAACAGAGTATGAACCTGAGACAAAGATTGCAGCTGTTTAAGTCCTAAGAGTTAGTATTGTTATGGTATGTTATGACAAGGTTCTAGGTGTCTATGTTTTTGCAGGCGTCTGTGTTTATTTACAAAGTTTTTGGCTCTGCACCTGTTCTTATAATTCTTATGATTATTACTATTTTATTGTAGTTATGATTTCTGCCTTTCTGGAAAGAGGATTCATATAAGAATACATTGATATTTGTTTTATTACAAGATTGCCGCGAGCAGGCTCTTACCTGTCTTCAGGCCGGCCTGGCCCAACCCTCAATGTCATCACCGGCACGGCAGTAGCCGTGCTGGGGTTCCCTGCAGTGGCAGGAGGCTGCCATTGTGCTGGCACGGCAGGAGCCGCTCCGGGGATCTCCCTTGCAGCATGGAGCCGCTCTGATCCTGCCTCCGCGGCCGGAGGCCGCCATCTTGCCAGCTCGGCAGGGGCCGTGATGGGGTTCCACGTGACGGGAGGCCGCCGCCGCTGACATCTCTCCAATGTGGCAGGGAGCCGCGGACTCTAGTTCCTCTTTGCGGCCCGCAGTCCTCAGTGTCTTCGTGCAGCTGGAGCCGCCCTCAGTCCTCTCTGTGCGGCAGGGACGTTGCCGCTGACTTCAGGGCCTATGCAGAGGCCCAGCTCCCGTTCCTGCATTCACAGCGGCAGGACACCGCTGTCCAGGGTCCTGTTTCCTCTTCCTGCCTTCTAGGGGCAGGCCCGCTTCTTCCAGCCTGAGTTAAAGGGCCAGCAGGGAGTGGTCCCTCTGGCCCCGTCTGCAAGCTCCTCCATGGGTGTTTCCTCCATCAGCCCTACAAAAGGGCTTTGTTGCCATTCAGCCTTTGCAAGGAGTAAGTCCTCCTTAGGACTCCATGTCTTCCAGCTTCTCTAAGGCATTATGTTCTTTGTCATCCAGATGTTTTTTGTTCCTTGGTCTCTTGTCTTCGTTCTTGTTCCAGATGTTCATCTGTTCCTGAAGTCTTCATCCAGATGTCTTTAACTCCATCCTGACCCATCCCTCGTGGTCCGCGACCAGCCCGGCTGGGCTGGTAGGGCATGTAGTGGTCCAGTGGTCCGTGACCACCCCCACTGGGGTGTGTAGGGCGCTGGTGGGTTCTTCCATCAGACGGCGCTGAGGAGTCATCTTGTCCTATCTGAGTTTAATCTCAGACCTTTACCTTCGTCCCATCTAAGTCTCGTCTCGGATCTTCACTCTCATCCCTCGTCTGACTTGCCCGAATCATCTCATGGATCAAAGATCCTCATCATCCAGCTGTCTGACCTCCTTCTCTGTGGCAGTTCAAGCTTCTGAGGACCCCAGTTCTTATTCTCCCTGCACTGGGTTTCGTCTCAGTGTTCCTACACCAGGTTTTGTCTCTGTGTCCTTGGCTCCGAGTTCCACCTCCAAGCTTCATTCTCCTTCTCATATCCTGCCTAGGAATTCGGAGTATTTGTGCCTGCTTCTACCTTCATCCATCTGTCCTGATGTCCTTCATCTTGGATTTCCAGTCCTTCTTTCAGCACTCATTGCCATCTTTGCCTCCATCGTGGTCTGTGACCATCCTGGCTGGGGTGGTAGGGCGAATGGCGTCGCAGCACTCCTTCCAAGTCTACCTCAATGCCTGAGTCTTGAGTCTTCATCTACCTCAACACCTAAGTCTTGTCTTGTTCCATGTCTCCATCCGGCCATGACCTCTGTCCGGCCTGCCGCTTCAAGCCGCTACCCAGTGGCTAGTCCGAAAGGGCTTGGAATGGTCGGAGGACCATTCAGAGACCATCATTGCATTGATGGTCTCACCTGGGCGTGCAGGTTTGGTAAGAGGCCCCTGGTTCCCCAGTTCCCAGACTTGGACTGTCTCGCCACAGGGGCACACATCTTGTCCCGCGCTGGGGAGCGTTCCCTTCCATCCACAGCTCAACAAAGATTGATTGGATCTATTGTTTCTGTTATGTATTCTTTACTTTCTACATGATATTCTTATGTATTTATAAACTAATAAATATAAAACAAATTCATACAGATTAATAAGACATTTTTAATGTTGGTAAGTGCTTGAAATAATTGAGTTAAAATATTTTAGTGTCACTCATGATGCATGACAGGTGACCATTAAAGCTTTATTGATTGATAAGAGTACAACTAGTAGGACTTAGACCTGTATGCCTACTGTCCATCCATGTTAACCTTGGACCCCCCAAAAATCAGTTTTGGCTATGCCACTGGGGGAACCAGATGGTATTTTTACTGATGTGCAATGTTCTATAGCACTTAGTGCAAGTCAGAGCCTCTTTCAACATCAAAATCATTCATCAGTGTGGCTCTGCACTGGAATCAGCACTTTTAATATGGAGTCCAACCACTGGGAAATGCTCCCATTTTGAAGTATACAATGCAACATCATCAGTACAACAGGTCCTCAAGGTGGAGGACACAATGTGGGAAGACTCAATATAAGAGATAGTGTAAAAATGCAAAACAAACATCCTAAAAATACTAATAAAATACACCAACAGGCTGAGTTGTATTTGTATGATGAATAAAATGAAATGTACAATGTGGCATAAAGTGAGAAACAAAAAATTGTTTTAATAAAAAAACGCTAGTATATGGCTTTTGAAAATTGCCCTCTAAAACAGAGTCCTTTATTATTCTGTCTGAGGAATCTGGCTGCCCTGATTCAAGTCACTGGCATGTGACCATGCCCCCTTTACGACTACCCTGTAATGTAGGAATCACATGAGCAGCTTCACACAGTCTGTTACAGCCTCAAAGCTTATAGACATGAGCTCTGCACTCAAAACTAAACAATTAATTGGTCATCAGCTCAAAAATCTATGAAGCTGAAACTCAGGCTGATCTAATAAAGCCGTGCAGAAAACAGGCACTCAATGTTGAGCGCCCGCTTTCCTAATGCGCGCCCTGCCACCTCTCCTGGGCATGCGACAATAATATTTAAATGAGGGGTTGCGCTGCCAAGGATGCGCTAGGGACAAATATGCGCCTCATCGGCAGTGGGCACCCAAGAGAGGTCAGCTGTCAGCGGGTTTGGAAAATGGACGCTCAAGTTTACAAGCATCCACCACGATATTAAGTCGGAGGAAGTACAGAAAAGCAGTATTTTCTGCATTTCTGTACACTTTTTTGGGCTGTAAAAATGTGTGGGTTGGTGCGCATTTGTTTTTTGGATTTGGGGAGAATGGCTAATAGCTTCATCAACATGCATTTGCATGTGATGAGTGCTATTAGTTTCGTGGGGGATTGGACACGAGTTTTGGACTCGCTTAGCCCCTTATGGAATAAGGGGTTTGTGGATGCGCTTCCAACCGCGGTTTAAACAGTGCGCTCGGTTGAGTGCGCTGTTTTGAATTGGCCTGACTACTCTTTAACCTCAAGCTTCTGCATGCCTACATTGGTTTTTGGTGACACTAACAATACCAATGGCAGCAAAAATTGTTATCCTTTGGAAACCTATGGCCTTGAGTGAAGAAAGGTGGATTTATTTTTTAAGTGCTCCAATGTGTCTCCTCTGTCACTTTTCTCTCTCCATCATTTTCTTCCTCTGTTCCACTGCTTCACCATTGGCCTGCAGCATCTTTCACGTGACGGATCTTCACCTCCACAGAGGCCCGCACCTAAGTCCAGCCAGCCCCTGCACCCAACCTAAGGGGAACGAGGGCTGGTATTGGTGAAGCTCCAGTTGGACCTCTGCTTCAGCCAGCTCCGCCTGTCGATGGTGGGGACCTGCAGGGCTCCTCCCTGCAGGTTACACCAACTCCCTCTCGACCCAAGGGTCCACTTCTGTAACAGTATCTGGCCCTCAGCTTACATTTTCTGTTATTTTTTTACCTTAGAGGTGAATTTTAAAAGCCGGGCGTGTGCCAAAATTGGGAGATGTACGCGCATGTAGGACGTGGACATGTCCACCCGATTTTATAAAGTGGGGGGATGTGAATGCACATTCCAATGCACACACATCTCGCATTCTAGTAAAAATGGGCATGGTATGGATGGGGCATGAGCATTGTGGGGCAGGGCCAAGAGAAATGCACACAAATATTTACGTGCCTGGGTTGCGTCCAGGTCCAGTGCTGTGTAACTTTACTTCTGCTATGGAGGAAGTGTAACAAAACAAAACAGGTATCCCTGAATGGTTTAAGGCAGTGGTCCCCAACCCTATCCTGGGTGACCTCCAGCCAGTCGGGTTTTCAGGATATCCACAATGAATATGCATGAGAGAAAATTTGCATGCACTGTTATGGAGGCAGTGCATGCCAATTTTCCCATGCATATTCATTGTGGATATCCTGAAAACCCGACTGGCAGGGCGGGGGGGGGGGGGGGGGGGGGGGGGGGGGGAGGGAGTCCCCAGGACAGCATTGGGAACCACTGGTGTAAGGGGTCTGGATAATGGGGGGGGGGGGGATGAGTGTGGAGTGTAGGGTAAAGAACCAGGGGGATTTGGAGAACCTAGCTCTAGACTGGGAGAACTGGTGGACAAACTGGTGAAACTGGTCATGGCGTGGACATGTGCCTATTATAAAATTCCCGACTTTAAGCGGCTTTGCGAGACCTACTTGCAAAACTGGGCGCACACATACGCTCGCCCAGGCTATTTTATTCTATTATATTGTAAAATTGCCGTGTCCCTGGGCACGTGCTAATGCCCATGCGTCAATGTACGAACCACATGCCCCTTTGAAAGTCTTTGTCCCTACTTCCTATAGGGAAACAGGCTGTGTCAATTCATCTGTAATCTTAGATAAGTCAGAGCACATTGTTATATCACTGAGTTAGGGGGCTACAATAGTCCCTTTGAAAACTGACTGGGGATGAGTGACTGCATTTAGCCACCTATTTTCTCCAGGTTGATAAATTTAGCCACTCTAAATGTAGATGGCCCCAGCCACATTTAAACTCATCTGCGGCTGCAAACCTAGCTGCCCAGGTTCGACTTGAAAATGAGCTTAACTTAAGCCACTCAGCATCCCGTCAGCTAATTCAGGCAATCAGCCCCCAAAGCTTTTGAAAACGTAACCTGGTAAAGTGTATTTTTTGTGCTGGGAAGTTTGCAGACAGACTGTTCTCTTACCACATACTCGTCGATGAATTGCCGCAGGTCCAAATAGCCGTGCTTCTCAGCAATCGTGTTCGGGAAATCCCCATACTTGTTGGCGACGCTGTAGGCCTGCAGGGCTCCTGGGCACGTCAGCAGCAGTGCAGTCAGATTCTTCAAGCCGTACCGAGCAGAAAAATGAAGCAGTGTGGGCAGCTCCTCATCTCGCTGGTCTGAGGAAGCGACAGAGACATTTCTCAGCAGATGCAGCAATTTCACAAACAGTACCTGTAGCACTGCCCCAGACATGTGGAGGGCTATATCCAGAGGCATTCAGCAGGTTAGCTCTGAAGTTACCCAGCTAAATGCTGACTTTTGGATATTTTAGCCAGATAACGTAGGGGAATTCCAGGGATGTTTCTGGGAGGAGATAGGTTAGCCAGATAAAAGTTATCCGGATAACTCTTGCTGTGCCCATAGGCCTGTCCTAAAGTTAGCTGGATAAATGTATCCAGCTATCTTTAAACTAGTTGTCTATATTCAATAAATGCAACTGTACAACTGAATAACCCTCCAAAGTTAGCTGGATAAGTTTATCCGACTTAACTATGTAATCTCCCCCTAGGAGGAAAAATTCAGCCGCTGAGTGGTTTGTCTAGTTAGCCGGATAACATATCTGGCTCCGACGGAGGGATAATAGCGCGTCCAAAACGCGTCCAAAACATAATAGCGCACGCAACATGCAAATGCATGTTGATGGCCCTATTAGGTATTCCCGCGCGATTCAGAAAGTAAAATGTGCAGCCAAGCCGCACATTTTACTTTCAGAAATTAACGCCTACCCATGGGTAGGCGCTAATTTCTCCAGGCACCGGGAAAGTGCACAGAAAAGCAGTAAAAACTGCTTTTCTGTGCACCCTCCGACTTAATATCATGGTGATATTAAGTCGGAGGTCCCGAAAGTTTAAAAAAGTAAAAAAAACGGGTCAAAAACCGGATGCTCAATTTTGCCGGCATCCGGTTTCCGAACCCATGGCTGTCAGCGGGCTCAAGAACTGACGCCGGCAAAATTGAGCGTCGGCTGACAAACCCGCTGACAGCTGCTGCTTCCATCAAAAAAGAGGCACTAGGGACGCAGTAGTGTCCCTAGCGCCTTTTTTTACCGCTGGGCCTAATTTAAATAAATTAAAATACTGTATCGCGCGCACAGGAGAGTGGCCTGTGCGTGCGCCGGGAGAGCGGACACTCGCCCGCTCTCCCGTGATTTTACTGTATCGGCCCGCTAGTATATTCAGTAGTGAGGTCAAGCCACTGAATATGCCCAGCTATCTTAAAGTTAGTCAGATATGTTTATCCGGCTAACTTTAGGACAGGTCAGCAGCACGACTAAAGTTAGCCGATATTGGAATTAGGCACTTAACTTATGCAGCTAACTCAGTTCCTCCCCAAAACGCCTCTTGCCCACCTCCAGAACACCTCCCCCATCCCAACTGATGCGGCTAAATTCTATCCAGCTAGTCTTTAAATATGCCAGTTTATCCATTTATATGGAAAACTTTTCAGTTATCCATCTAAATGGCTTTTGAATATAGACCTACTTGTAACTCCTCCGACTCTACTAACCTGTCAGTCCAAAAACACTACCAATCTTGCAAGCTGCCCAATTCAGCAACACTGCCAACCCCAAAACGCTACTAATCCTCCAAGACTGCTAATTTGCAACACCTTTATCCCTGTTAACCAATAATCTCATCAAGCCTGTAACTTTGCAAACCCCAATGCCACCAATCCCACAACACATTCAACAGACTAAAACAGCTACTCAGTCTGAAGGGAAACCAAATGTCTATCATGCCCCATTTTCAGCATGAAATCAGGTAATTATTAACCACTGAAAGATTGCAAGGGAATGATATAGGGAAAAGAGCAGCTGCAATCACCTTTATCTGTGGCTACAGCACTGTGGACTCCAAGCCTGTAAAAGTTTGCTCACCAGGAAGGATTAGGTTCTGACAAAACCTTGATGAAAGGTCTATAAGAAATACTGGGTGCCTCAAATAGTGGTGTGGCTGACTAAGCAGGGACTAGTCTATGACCCATTACGTCCTAATTAAATTGCAGTGGAGGCCTAATATTGCACGATCTGCAATCACAAATTAAGTAGGACTTTTGTAATTTGTTTCCTGCCGGTAGGCTGATGCTTAGCTGTTTTTCACAATTTGCTATTCTCTGCTATTCAAACCCAACTAATCTGAAGTTCATCCTGCAATTTAGGTAGGACGTAATGAACCGGTAGGGTACTTTCTGAACCAGTGTCTTAATATGGGGCACTCTCCCCTCCGATTCCATACAGAACCAGTTTTTCAGAACAGTGGGGCGGATGTAATAAAAGCCATGCTACAATCAGAGGTAGATTTTAGCATGGGTTTTATTTAACGCATGAGTTAAAGCTTGTGGTCCCTGTGGGATGCAGGAAGCTAATGACATGCAAATACACCAGGAGCAAAAAAAAGCACACTACACTGAAAAAAAAAGTGCATTTTTTACTCCTGGTCTATTTGCAGGTCAATCTGCACAAAAACAAAACAAGTTAACTCTCTCCTGATTGGCCCAATGACCACTAACCCCTCTGAGTGGATGTAACATGTCCTGGCTGGGCAGGCAAGTCCTTCCTCTCTCTTTCTCTCCCTCCCCTTCCAAAAATGCCGAATCCCCTCCCTTAGAAAAAGTCAAGCAGGGTCCGGGATTAGTCCTCCCTCCCACCTCCCTCTCACCATCAGAGAAATACTCCCTACCTCTGTACCACCTTGGAACCCTGGCCGGCTTACCTCTGTCAGCTAGGCTGTTCCTTTTCTGCCAGCTTATTGGTCCCTCCACTGTCACATGTTACTGAAAGGATCAATCCCCTTTCGGAATTCTAAAAGGACAGCCTTATCCTTTTACTAACAGCTGACATTGTAGGGACCAATTAGCAGACAGTGAAGGAATGAATATTATTAAGTCAGGCACTTAATATTATTTTATAGTTAATAAGACTTATTACCCTGCAATTAGCATGAGGCACACTAACCTTGCCATAGGTTTTATAGCATGGGTTTTTTTGGTGCTTAAACTCCTACTACATACTGGGATTAGATTAGTGCCAAAAGACCCATGCTAAAACGGGAATTAAAACCTGCAATAAGGTCAGTACAGCTTATTACATTGGCCCCAGTGGTAGAGGATACTCTTCCCTCAACCAGTACTAAATCCATGTTCCAGGTTAAGAAATACTCTTTTCTTAGTCAGTAATGAACATATTTCCCAGCATAGTGTTAGGTAATGGGGGTAGGGGTGGGGGTTGGAGGGGCTCGGCAGAAGATAGAACATTGTGGGTTTTTTTTTTTAGTATTCATTTTTTGTTTTGATGTTTATTTTGGTTTGTTTCATTTATTAGAAAAAAAACCCACAATAGGAAAAAGAAAGAGGAAGAAAAAACAAAAGGAAAGGCAGGCTCCTTCCCACACAGAACCCGCCCCCCCCCCCCCCCCCTGCTGGAAACCCTCTAACTTCTCCTCCAGGATATTGACTAAAGGGATGACTTCAGCCAAGGTACTTCTCATGGAAGCCTAGATCCTCCATGAAATCCTTAAAGGGATTCAGGACTTGTATTATTTGCATCATCTGTAGCCAATAATTATGCCCCAGGGTGCGAACCACACTTATCTTACTTTCTAGAGACAAATCATGAAGGGCTGTTGTTGCGTCATTAACTTCTGCAATATCAGACAGGTGGAATTCCACTTGGTGCTTACATCCTGAATAAGCCGGTGCGCATACGCCTCCACTGCTTCCTACTTTTCATGGAGCTGCTGCACACCCTTCATACTTTGGTGAAAATATCTCAGTATTTTCCTGCACCTCCATATCAGTTCCTTCTGGACTAAGTTGCTGTATTCCTCCTTGACCCCTGTGGCATCCTTTACTGCTAGGTGCAGAAAGTGCATGTGGCAATAGATCCCCTCATGACCCCATTTTCCACTGCCTTTTTCATATAAGCAGCACTGTTTAACAAACAAACAAAAAAAACAAAAAACAAAACAGGAACAATCCTGTCTCATCAGTCTAGCTGCCAGTCTTCCCTCTACTAGCATGGGGACCCCATCGACCACTGAAACCAGTAGCAGGACAGCCAGAGAAAAGAAGGATGTCTGTCTTCCAAGCCTCTGGCTGTCCTATTTGGATATTCTATTCATTAACTGGTTTGAATTATTTATTCTTTTTTATGAATATGATTTTACTATTATAATTGATGATTTATATTTCTTGATTTTATTATTTAATGTTTTATGAAGAATGGTAATGTTTCTGTTTTTCTATTGTTGTTCTGCATATAGGCTTGTTGTAGGTCCCAATTCAGTTCTTCTCAGCACGTTTCTGTTTATACTTTCTGATCTCTTTATTCTGAATTTGGTGAGGGTCTGTCTGTGTTCTGGATATGTGACTGAGGTGAGGTATTTTGCTGGCATGTAATTTTTGTGTAGGGATCTACAGCAGCCTGGTTTCCTAAAAAGAATTTCACTGGTGTTTTAGGGCCTGGTGTAATATGTGCAGTGTTGCCTTTTCATAGATAAGACTGTTAGAGTTGTTTTGGTATGGGAGGTTTATTATACAGGGTGGCCCATGGAAAAGTAGCCTGCATCCAATACCAGTGCCACGCAGGCAGGCTACTTTTCCATGGGCCACCGTGTATTATAATGGTAATTCTGTTTATTCATGGCTTTCTGAGGGCCAAGCTCACACCCAATACGCATTACAAAAGCCTAATTTGATAGGAGTGTCTTTTTTGCAGAGTTTTTCTGTTTCGTACCACAGGAGTACATGAAATTATAATATGCATGTTGTATTATTATTGCCTCAGAAGACTGTACTTTTTAATGTTCTTTTTCATGTAAAATTTGTTATAAATGCATAATTTGTGTGTATCTGTAAAGGGTGTGTGTGTGTGTGTGTGTGTGTGGGGGGGGGGGGGGGTGGCGTGTGTGCAAGGCTGTAAGGTTTGCCTAAGGTACCTAACACCCTTCCCTATCCATGGGTTCTGGGGTGGGGGGAGGGGGGGGGGGACGTGCATTTTTTTAAAATACAGATTGCAGGAGGGAGCTGGGCTTTATTTGATGGGCCTGGGACAGACACTGAATGAATCGGTGGGGGGGGGGGGGGGGGGGCAGCAGAATCATTTTTTGCATAGGGTAGCAAGAAAGCTTATCACCCTGACTCCATTTTTTTCTGGCATGCCTTGAGAAGAGTAAAACCTTGAACTTTTGCTCATTCTATAGACTTGCATGGGATCCAGTAACAAATGTTAACAAACACTTTCAATGGGGTAGATTTTATAAATTTGCGTGATCGCGTACTTTTGTTCGCGCACCAGGCGCGAACAAAAGTACGCTGGATTTTATAAGACACGCGCGTAGCCGCGCGTGTCTTATAAAATCCGGGGTCGGCGCGTGCAAGGGGGTGCACATTTGTGCAACCTGTGCGCGCCGAGCCCAGTGCGCGCTGCCTGTTCCCTCCGAGGCTGCTCCGATTTCGGAGCGGCCTTTCTAAGCCTTTCTAAGCACCTTTACCTATCTCAAGGTACTTTCTCTGCTTCCATGTCAACGTGAATGCAATAAAAGTTTTGGTTTTACTCTATACCATTCTAGCAATCCATTTGGGATTTCGGAGCGGCCTCGGAGGGAACTTTCCTTCGCCCTCCCCCCACCTTCCCCTCCCTTCCCCTACCTAACCCACCCCCCCGGCCCTATCTAAACCCCCCCTTACCTTTGTTGGCAGATTTACGCCTGCTGAAAGCAGATGTAAATCTGCGCGCCCACGCCCCCGGGCCGGCGCCACGCCCCCCGGGCCCGCCGCGTCATTTCAGGAACACCCCGACACGCCCCCTCCCCGCCCCTTTTACGAAGCCCCGGGACTTACGCGCGTCCCGGGGCTCTGCGCGTGCCAGTGGCCTATGCAAAATAGGCGCGCGTAAATCCGGCCGGATTTATGCGCGCAGGGCATTTAAAATCCGCCCCCATATTTTCAGAGGCACAGTCTGTTTCACTTTAAACGAAACAAAGCAAATATGGTCTTTTTTTTCAATTTGGATTACCTGTTCATTTCCAACAACTGCAGATCCTTAATATTTAGCAGCATGGTCTAAAAATCTTGCTTTCAGAAGATTTACCAAAATATGCAGATCACTCAGAAACTGACTCAGAAATGAATGAGCAGAGAATGTTTCTGAAGATATTTTCAAATGTGTACAACTTTCTCTGCTTATCACAAGACCTTGCTATTACTGTTCATATATGCATAGTGTAGATGCATATGCTTCATGGAACAAACATCAGCTTGCTTTCTAAGCACCTTACCTATCTCAAGGTACTTTCTCTGCTTCCATGTCAACGTGAATGCAATAAAAGTTTTGGTTTTACTCTATACCATTCTAGCAATCCATTTGGGATGTGTTCTCTTCTAATTATATAACATAATGTAACATGATATATTTCAGCATATTATCCAGTGAAGTTTTGCTGGGATACAGTACACTTGAAGAATATGTCAGAGGCTCCTAGCAGGTGCACCTTAGAAATGTCTCATTCCATTCTACAAATAACTCCATGATTGCTTTCCTCTGTCACTTGGAATTGTAGAGCATACCTCAAGGGTACATCTGGATATATACAGGTATATATCACTTGAGTACATATATCAAAGGTATATCCCAGGAGTATGTCTGAAAATACACTATAGGAGTATCCCAGTTGTATATCCCTCAAACATATCCTGTAGGTATATGAAGTAGGTGCATCCTAATTCAAGAGTGGCCAACTCTGTGTTAGGCTTCCGGGGTGTGAACCCTTGGTCCAGCGAAGGACGGATGTTCAGTCGCTGGCTGGCGAAACCTCGACTAGGACTATCACGAAGGTCTGGATGAAGGCACCTCCAGCAGGATGAGGTATAAAGCTGAGCTGGCGCCTCCAGCAGGTCGTGGGAAGTAAAGCTGAGCTGGCGCCTCCAGCAGGTCGTGGACTCTAAGGTGGATGTCCTCAGCAGGTCGGAAAGGTAAAGCTGAGCTGGCGCCTCCAGCAGGTCGTGGACTCTAAGGTGGATGTCCTCAGCAGGTCGGGAAAGTAAAGCTGAGCTGGCGCCTCCAGCAGGTCGTGGACTCGAAGGTGGATGTCCTCAGCAGCTCGTGGAGAGTAACGCAGTACTGGCGCCTCCAGCAGGTCGTGGACTCGAAGGTAAAATAGTTCAGGCAATGAGAGTATGAGGAAGTTCTACAACCAGTCCGAGGGTCGGAAGCCAAAGAGTACCTCGCAGCCAGTCCAGGGGTCAGAAGCCAGAGAATACGCCAAAGCCAGTCCAGAGGTCAGAAGCCAGAGAAGATGCCGCAGCCGGTCCAGGGGTCAGATGCCAGAGTATACGCCAAAGCCGATCCAGGAATCAGGAACCAGAGAATACGTCACAGCCAGTCCAGGGTTCAGGAGCCAGAGAAGAAGACACCGCCAGTCAGAAGTCACTACCGAAGATCAGGAATCACAACAGGAACAAGCCAGGAGCCAAGACGAAGTCAAGGCAAGGTCTGAGGTGCAGGGACTGCCTTTAAATAGCTCCTACCAGTTGGCACACCTAGGGAGAGCCAATCCTGCTGCAGGAGGCATCCTGCAGCCAATCAGAGGCAACGATGTTAGTCCCTGAAGGGGGGCGGAGCCAGCAACCCGGGAGAGGAGCCGAAAACGCCGCGGCCATGTTGTGCCGCGGTCCGCGGCCCCGGACCCAAGACTCAGCACTACCTCATGGTAATCGCGGCGGTCTGCCGTGCTGGTAAGCAGCTCTTTTTGGTCGCGGCACGCCGCGAGCGCGGCTCCTAACACTCTGATCCTTAAAAACCACAAACAGGCTTGGTTTTCAGGATATCCACAATGAATAAGCATGAGAATTATTTGCATACAATGGAGGAAGTACATGCAAATCTCTCTCATGCATATTCATTATGGATATCCTGAAAACCAGACCTGTTAGTGGCTCTTGAGGACTGGAATTGGACACCACTGTCCTAGTGCTATATCTCATGGATCTATTTACATGGATTGGTACCAATGGGTACAGTCTTGGGGATATATCATATTTGGAACTCGACAGGCTACATACTTGGTTAGATTGAAAAAGGACCAATGATCCATTGAGTCAAACTTTCCATGATGGGTGTATATCTTGGACATTTATCTCATGGGTAAACCTGGGGGTATGACTTGACAATACATGCCATGGATAAATACAGGATTATATGCAGAACTTTTTTCCCTTAGGTACAAATGGGATATATTTTAGTAAAGAACTGTGTTATGGGTACATCCATTATCTAACACCGATGAGCAGGAAGTTTTTCAGAATAGCTGCAGAACAGGATCCTGGATTGGACTTACTTATAGCAATATCATCTTCTTCCAACTGGTTGATACCAAAGATATGTAAGCCGCTTGCAGGGATGTTCCTCTTTAGTGACTCTGTCAGAAGCTTGTCCAAGGCCTCCATACTATAAGGCACAATCTTAAAGGCCTATGGGACATAAAGAGAACTTGTTACCTATCAGCAAGTATCACTTGAAGTGTACAAAGTTAGGAAGGAGTCCAATTAGTTTTAAATGTGCTACTTGCTAACTTCATGGAGTGCCCCCTAGCCCTTCTATTATTCAAAAGAGCAAATAACCGATTCACATTTACCCATTCTAGACCTCTCATGATTTTAAAGACCTCTATCATATCCCCCCTCAGCCATCTTTTCTCCAAGCTGAACAGCCCTAACCGCTTTAGCCTTTCCTCATGGGGAGCTATACCCAAAGCTGTGATGCTCAGTGAAGTGTACACTGTTCTGCTGTCTGTGCCCACCCAAGAGAGTGTACACTTAGGTTGAACTTGCCATGCTGTTCCTTGCCAAAATGGCCTTGCATGGAAGCTTGTGCCCAAAGTTGTGATATACAGTGCCAAAGTGTATACTCTTCTGCTTAGGTGCCTTTCCCAGACATCTTGCAGGTGCCTATAGCAGAAGAGTATAAACTTTGGTGCTGTGCATCCCAACTTCAGGCATAATCTTGTATGCAAGTCCTGTTTGGAAAAGCATAGCAAGTAAAATTAAAGCATGAACTCTTTAGGGTGGGCATCTACAGCAGAATTATATGCACTTTGGCACTGTGCATCCCAATTTTGGGCACAATCTCACACTTTCCAACCATAAGGAACAATAGGTAGCAGTTTCCAGCGTTACCACACTTTTCTGCATTATGCCATTTTATAGCTCAGATATTCACTTTGCATATATTTTTAACAAGTTTTTCCAAATAGTGCTTAGTTTTGTACTCATGAGCCATTTGCCTGCCATTAGCATCCCACATTAACACATTTTTTAAAATGCACGAGTAAAAGAAAATCTGTGCTAAAAAGTAGCTTGGATGCTGTTATTAGAACACAGGCCTTCACCGATTAAATGCATAACTACACAGAGAAACACAGAATTCTTCTTTGTTCTCTGTCCACTACAGGCTCACCCTCCTGCCCCCCCCCCCCCTCCTGTTCATTGCAGCTGCCTGGGAGAGGAGGGGCTGGAACTGGAAGCAGAAGGCTCTTCTCTGTTAACTGAGATGAGCACTGGCCAATCAGGGCAGAGCCCTGTGTATGCTTGCAATGGGCCCAGTCCTGTGCAGGACCTGGGACAGCTGTCCCTTTTGCCCATAAGTAAAAGCGATCCTACAGCAGAGATAAAAATTCTGTCCATATTTTCCAATCTTTTCCCAATGCTGGAATTATAAACCATCTAGTTCTATGTTTTTATTACTCTTCTTCTCTCTTACCCTCATTTTTTCCCCATTATAGCACAGTGTTTCATTTGCATTATCCTATTCAAGAAAGTAGGTAGTTTATCTTCTTTCCAGGATAGCAAAATAGATTTCTTAGCCTTCATGAGAGCTATAGTCACAAATCTTTTCCTCCCTTTAGACAAAATAGATCCACAGTGTCAAATATTTTCCTCCAAAATAAAAACGTAATTTGACAATCTGTAAACATATGACACATTATTTGATAATTACAATTCACACATAAATCTGCCTTCCGTAGGTTCATCTTGACACTTAAAATTCTAGTAATGCAGATTCTATATAAAAGCTTAAATTGCATTTTTCTTATACTGACTGATGTTAATGTTTTATAGATCAATGCAAATGTTTCCTGAATTTCAACTCCTGTTATCTCATCCCCAAGATCATCCCTCCATATATCTGCCAATTTCTGAAGGTCTTATCCATAGTCTCTTTAATCATACTATATCATGTAGCGATTTTATTATTTTTAAAAGTGGTATCCTAAAACATTTCTTCTGCATCACTGCCTCTAATATTCCCAAAGTTACCACTAATGTTAGATAATAATGACATGCCTGTAAAAAAGCAAAAGAATAGCTAATTAGTTAGAGGTGTTCAGGGAGGACATGCAAATAGCAGAAAAACTGTATGAATTCTTTGCCTCAGTCATTATAGAGGAGAATGTTGGGAACATACTCACACCTGAAACATTCTTTAATGGTAGAAATTCTGAGCAACTAAAACAATTGAATAGAAGATGTAATAGATCAGATTGACAAATTGAAGAGTAATAAATCAGCGGGACCAGATGGCATCCAATCCAGAGTTCTAAAAGATCTAAAACATGAAATTGCTAACCTGTTATTAGTAATCTCACGATTACTAATAACAGGTTATTAATACTAATACTAGAAATTGCTAACCTGTTATTAGTAACCTCACGAAACCCACTACACCAGACATCCCTTTTAATCAAGCTCAATCAAAAACAGAAGAACTGGCCCAGTTTTTCCATGACAAAATCAACAAGCTTGTAACGCAGCTACCCAACTCCTCCTCGCCTCAATTAACTTTCTCCCCAAGGGCAAACAACAAAGCCTCACATCTTGATCAATTCGAACCCACATCAGCCAAAGAAATCCAATCTATCTTAAACAAAATGAGACCCTCTTCTCACCCTGCGGACCATATTTATTTATTTATTTATTTATTTATTTATTCAATCTTATATACCGGCTTTCAAGTTCATTTCAAGGCGGTTTACATTGATTGAAGTTGCAGTAGCAACCTTCAAACACATATATACTAAAAACAAAACATGGTACATGACTAAAATCCCTCCTATCCATCCCAGAAATCATATCACAAAAAATAGCAGACATCATTAACTGCTCCCTATCACAAGGCTTTTACCCAGATGACCTTAAGATGGCAGCCATTAAACCGATCCTAAAGAAGCCAAATGCGGACCCCAATGACTTAAATAACTTCAGACCGATCGCAAACCTACCATTCTTAGCTAAGATAATGGAAAAATTAGTCAACTCGCAAATTTCAGATTACCTAGAAGACAACAAACTCCTCTACCCCTCACAATACGGGTTTCGCAAAGCATCCAGCACTGAATCCCTCCTGGTATCACTAACAGACTACCTGATCATGGGTATGGACAAAGGCCAGTCATTCCTTCTGATCCTGTTGGACCTTTCAGCTGCCTTTGACATGGTTAACCACTCCAGCCTCATAAAACAACTCTCATCCATTGGAATTGCAGGCACCGCCCTAGCATGGTTCAAAACTTTCCTAAACAACAGAGAATACAAAGTGAAAATACACAATAAGGAATCCTCCTGTTTCAAGGCCCCCATAGGAGTACCTCAGGGATCCTCCTTATCTCCTACCTTGTTCAACATATACTTACGCCCACTGTGCCACCTTCTAACGGACCTCAATCTCAAACACCTTATTTATGCAGACGATGTTCAGATAGTGATTCCCCTTAAAGAATCACTAGGCAAAACACTTGAATACTGGGAATCCTGCCAATCAAAAATCAATGACCTCCTCACCAGCTTAAATCTCATCCTAAACTCCGCCAAAACCGAACTAATTCTCATTACTCCTGAAAACAATAATCATCACTCGCACACTTCAAACATCCCCCTATCTTCTCAAGTCAGAGATCTAGGAGCCATTATTGACAACAATCTGAACCTGAAAGCTTTTATAAACCGCACCACCAAGGAGTGCTTTTATAAACTACAGGTAATAAAAAGAATTAAGCCTCTATTCCACTTTCAAGATTTCAGAACCATACTTCAAGCAATAATCTTCGCAAAATTAGATTATTGCAACGCCATACTCCTGGGACTTCCTTCCTCATACACCAAACCGCTGCAGATGGTACAAAACACAGCGGCCAGAATCCTTACAAATTCCAAAAGAAGAGACCACATCTCACCCATCTTAAAAAATCTTCACTGGCTCCCCATCCAAGCCAGAATCCTCTACAAAACTATCACCATCGTCTACAAGTCAATCCATCACTACACCTCCCTGGACCTTCAATATCCGCTCAGCCTTCATATATCTCAAAGACCAATCAGAGAAGTACACCGAGGCTCCCTTCAGATACCGAACACAAAATCCACATGACACACAACAGCAAGAGACCGGGCTTTCTCAACAGCCGGACCCTCACTTTGGAACTCCATCCCCACTGATCTGTGACTAGAACCCTGCCTACCAACTTTCCGCAAAAGATTAAAGACCTGGCTTTTAAAACAAGCCTTCCCGGACAACTCATAACCATCACCTGCTACTGTAACAATGTTACTGTAAATATTCATTAAGTTATTATTATTAAGTTATTAAGTAATTATCTCTTTACAAATCTTTACGCCCCACCGTTCCTCTTTTTTCTCTCTCCCAGTTATCTTACCCCTGTTTTTTGTAACTGCTTCCCCTTGCACAAGTTTAGTTCTACTGTTCTATGCACCCCTTGTTTCTATGTAAACCAGCATGATGTGACTTGTTCATGAATGCTGGTATATAAAAAACCTAAATAAATAAATAATCTGTAATCTATCATTTAAAACAGCTATGATTTCTGAAAACTGTTAAGTAGGGTTGCCGACTTTCAACCATGAAAATTCCAAACACTTAGAGGTACCGAGTAAAATTTTTGCTGACAGTGTACTTCCACATTCTCGCATGACTGTTGTTGCCACCCCACCATTAATAACATAGTAAATGACAGCAAATTAAGCCCAATTATTCAATAGCATTCAATCAATCCTCTTATATGAGAGTGATCTATCATTAACCTCCAACCTATACAGAATAGAATCCCTATAGAAATCCTGCAACTCCAGCAGTGCAAATAAATATTCTGTATCCATAGAAATGCCCCAAATGCATGCAGAGCAGGAGGAAGATGTTTCCCCTTACTATTCATCATATGAAAAAGAATCTTCAAAATTTGACACCATTTCAGTAACAATTACACTAACACCATCCTGTACCAGGCACTCTATGAAGCAACATAAAACCCTGCAAAAAGCACACTCTGCATCTATTTTGCAAAGCTGTTATCCCCAGACAGCACTAACATTGGGAACACTAACAAATATCCATACTTATGACAAGATAGCACTTCAAATACCACAATGAGCCCTAGTGCACCAATATATCTCCTATTAGGAAAACAGAAGAAAGCAGACTGCTATTAATCCCTACAGAAAAACTATATACTGGTAGTATACCTCACTTCAACCACACATGCAGAACACAGACAGACCCTCACCAAATACAGATTAAGTGCCAGAATAGATCAAAGAAGGACTAGGGGGCATTCCATGAAGTTAGCAAGTAGCACATTTAAGACTAATCGGAGAAAATGTTTTTTACTCAACGCACAATTAAGCTCTGGAATTTGTTGCCAGAGCTTGTAGTTAGTGCAGTTAGTGTAGCTGGGTTCAAAAAAGGTTTGGATAAGTTCTTGGAGGAGAAGTCAATTAACTGCTATTAATCAAGTTTACTTAGGGAATGGCCTCTGCTATTAATTGCATCAGTAGCATGGGATCTTCTTAGTGTTTGGGTAATTGCCACGTTCTTGTGGCCTGGTTTGGCCTCTGTTGGAAACAGGATGCTGGGCTTGATGGACCCTGAGTCTGACCCAGCATGGCAATTTCTTATGTTCTTATAAATATTGAGCTAAAATCTGAGATTGAAATCCTAAGAAGTCAGACTCCACATGCACTGCAACATTGAAAAACTCAAAATAAAAATGCATTTCCTCTTCTGCTGAGCAAAATGAAAGGATAAGAGATGTATATTTCCAAAACAGACATATTCCAATCAACAAACTATACATTAAAAAATGCTTTCTTCTACCTTTGTTGTCAAGAGATCTTATTTTTCAGATTGTGTTGATCCCAGTCGCTCTTTTCTGCTTCTTCTACGATCTTGTCCAAGGTCTCTTTATATTTTTAATTTCTTCTCTCTTTGCCTGTCTTTTTCACTTTCTTTTCTATATCTGTCTCTGAGATGGATCTTTCATGTTCATCTCCTTTCCTCTGCCTCTAGCCACTCATAGCTAGATTTCATCCCTTTCTTTCTCCTCAGCTTTTATTCCTCAATCTCTTTTCAACTGTCTCCTTTGCATCAGCTTTCCATCTCTCATTTCCATCATCTTCTGTAGGAGTAAAGCCACTTCCCAGTCCATCTCCCTGCTTTCTCATTCTTTTCCAATCTTCTATTCCCCCATGCCCTAGTCCCTATTTTCACATATTTCCAGTCCTCAAGTATTTCCTCTGCCTCTAATCTTCTCATCAGCGCTCTCGCTTCCTCTGTTTTTCATGTCCTCCCCTGCCTCCTGCCCCTTTCCTTTTGTCTTTTACCTCCTACCCAACATACAAATACCCTTCTTTTACCACCTTAACCTTAATCCTGCTCTCTCTTCCATCCCATACACACACATGCGTTAGCTCTCTCCTATTCCATACCCATGCACACATACAAATGTGTTACCTCTCTCTCCCACCCCATAGACACACACACACGTGCACTCTCTCCCACCCCATACACACAGATATGCTTTCTCTCTCCCACCCATTTACACACATAAATACATTCGCTTTCTCTCTCCCACCCATACACACACACACACACATATGCGTTCTCACTCTCCTACCCTATACACACACATGGGCTAACTCTCTCCCGCTCCACATTCATGCACACATACAAATGCGCTCTCTCTCTCTCTCCTACCCCATATACACACACGCATGTAATCTCCCACCCCATACACACACAAATATGCTCTCTCTCTCCCACACCATACACACGCATGCTCCCTCTCACATTCCATATACACACATACATGGGCTCCCCTTCTCCCACCCCATTCACATACACACACACACACACACACACACACACACACACGAGTTTTCTCTCTCCCAACCCATACACACACGTGCTCTTTCCCATCCCATACTCACACACATACACACGTGCACTCTCCCATCCTATACACATGATATCTCTCTCCCACTCTATAAACACATAAATAAATATATTTTCTCCCCATACATACAAATATATATGCTCTCTCTTCCCCCAATACATACATGCTTTCTACTCCCCCACATACACTTACTCACTATCTATCTCCTGAGAATGCAAGCAGAGCAGCTGCAGCTTCCTCCATCAGCCCATGTGGCATTGGGACATCTCCTTTCCTCCATTTGTGCAGTTGACACTGCTCCTTTCTTTGGCCATGCAGGCTCATCATCGCTGGTGCTCCGCCTCCTCTTCAGTCGGGAGGGCCCGGCCACCACTGCTCCGGCTTCTCTCTTCTGTCAGGAGATCCCGGCCGCCGCTTCTTTGATTCTTGTCTTTGGCTTGGAGGGCCTGCCCACCACTGCTCTCACGCTCTGGCTCCTCTTGTGGGCTCAGTTCAAAGGTCAGCTGATTGAATCATGTGGGCCTCGGAGCCTTGCACAGTTTAAACAGCTGAGGTTGGAACTGTACTCTGCAACAGAGATTGTGCAGCCGGGGAAGCATTTAGTTGAGATACCCTGGCGCTGGGCTGGAGGGGCACAGCTCCACTGAAAAATGAGATGGAGAGCATGGTAGAGGATATACTGGAGGGGACTGTAGCTGGACCTGGAGGGCTAAAACCTGGACATTTCCCGTACATTTTAGCCCTCCTCCTAGCTTCTAGACAGTTCCTCTAATATCTGTACTGTCTGGAGAAAATCCGGACAGTTGGCAACCCTACTGGAAAGTAGCTAATGTGATGCCGATTTTTAAAAAGGGCTCCAGAGGTGATACAGGAAACTAAATTAGTGAGCCTAATGTCAGTGCCAGGCAAAATATTAAAAACCATTGTTAAAAACAAAATCACTGGCCATATTGACAGACATGGCTTTATGGGGAAGAGTCAACATGGCTTTAGCAAGAGGAAGTCTTGTCTTACTAATCTTTTAGATTTTCTGAAGGTGTAAATAAACATGTAGATAAAAGGTGATTGGGTCGATGTAGTATATTTTAATTTTCAGAAGGAATTTGACAAGGTCTTCCATGACAGACTCCTCAGGAAGTTACAAAGTCATGGGATAGAATGCAGTGTTCTGTTGTGGACTGGTAACTGGTTAAAAGGCCAGAAACAGAGGGTAGGTCTAAATGGTCAGTTTTCCAAATGGAGGAAGGTTGTTAATGAAGTACCAGAGGGATTGTGCTATTTAACATATTCATAAATGATCTGGCAAAGGGAATGATGAGTATTCTGATCAAATTTGCAGATTACATAAAATTATTAAAACTTGATAAAACAGCAGCAGATTGCGAGGAGCTGCAGAAGGACCTTGTGAGTCTAGGCAACTCAATGGCAGATGAAATTTAATACAGAAAAGTGCAAAGTGATGCACATAGGAAAAATAATCCCAACTATAGGTACATGTTGCTTCTGTATTGGGAGTCGCTACCCAGGAAAAAGACCTTGGAGTCTTTGTGGACAATATATTGAAATCCTCGGCTCAGTATGCGGCGGTGGTCAAAAAAGTAAATAGAATGTTAGGAATGATCAGAAAAGGAATGGAGAATAAAATAAAAAATATCATATTGCCTCTGTATCGAGCCATGGTGCAAATGCATCTTGAGTACTGTATGCAGTTCTGGTCGCCCCATCTCAAGAAAGAAATAGCAGAACTAGAAAAGGTGCAGAGAAGAGCAACAAAAATGAACGTCTAATTTGTGTTTATTTTATGTAGTCCACATCTACGTAAGAGATGTATCAGGGATCTGGAGGATTCATTGAGGCCATCATGCCAGTGTCCTAGGGGACTGGAGGACTGCACTATGCCGTTGTTCCAGAGACAAGGTAGAGGTCTGGAGGACTCTCATGAGCCCAGCCACCAGAAGTGAATGTGATGATTCAGCTGAACAGAGAGGTGAGATAGGTGTAAAAAGTATAATAGTAGGGGAGGGTGCAGAGGAGAGGAGAGAAGAGGGCAAAAAAAATGTAGAGCCTTATTCTGAAAATGTCTTGTTCCCTTACTGCGCCTATAGACAAAAACCTTTATTGAATAAATCCTGTAGTAACTGCTAATGATAACTGCTTCAGCTCCTGCTACATCTTACCATATCATTCATCTCACTTCTCTGCTGAGTCATCACATTCACTTCTGGTGGCAGGGCTCATGAGAGACCTCCAGACCTCTACCTTGTCTCTGGAAAACCAGCATATCACAGTCCTCCTGACCCCTGGGACACTGGCATGATAGCCTCCAGATCCCTGACACATCTCTAACATAGATGTGGGACCACATAAAACAAACACAAATTAGATTGGAAGCGAGGTAAACCACAATCGACTTTTAGAAAAATGTGTTCCTAAGGAGCTAACTAAACTTAAAAGGGATAAGGTGATGGGGCTGAATGGGATACATCCAAGGGTGCTAAAGGAACTTAGAGAAGTCCTGGCAGCTCCACTGGCTGACCTTTTCAATGTCTCTTTAGAGTCGGGTGTAGTTCCGGAGGATTAGAGTCAGGCAGATTTGGCTTCTATTCATAAAATTGGAAGTAAGGAAGAAGCTGGGAACTACCGACTGGTTGGTGCAAATTAATGGAATCACTGCTAAAACATAGTATTGTGCATTTTCTGGAACCCAATGGATTGCATGATCTGAGCTAACTTGGTTTTATCCGAGGTAGATCTTGTCAGATGAATCTGATCAATTTCTTTGACTGGGTGACCAGAGAATTGGATCAAGGAAGAGTGCTAGATTTAGCGCATTTGGATTTCAGTAAGGCCTTTGATACAGTTCCACATGGGTGACACATAAATAAATAAAGTGACCTTAGTATGGGCCCTAGAGTGACTGACTGGGTTAGAAACTGGTTGAGTTGGAGGCGGCAAAGAATAGTGGTAAATGGCGTTCATGCTGAGGAGGGGAGCATTACTAGCAGCATGCCTCAGGGATTGGTCTTTTGAACTAGATCTGTTCAACATTTTCGTGAGCAACATTGCGGAAGGATTGTCGGGAAAGATTTTTATTTTTGCCGATGATTCCAAAATCTAGAATGTGTCCTAGTATGTGCCAGTGAGTGGGGCTGAGGAATGCTCCTCCTGGACTCAGGCAGCATGATAGCACAGGAAACAATCCAAACAACCAGAGGAAGAATTACCTGGCACATGAACTCCATGGGATTGATGGTGTTGTCCAGTAGGTTGCTGATCCGCTCCATGTTAGTGTAATAGCGAAGCATTGCTGTGCAAACTGTCAGTCCTCCAGCAAGAACCCGTAGAGAGACCAATCCTGAGGGAAAATCTAAATGAGGGAGAGCAGGAGTTGAGCCACAAGAGATGGATCAGAAATCAATCCCTGGTATTACAGAGTATCAAAGTAGGAGCAGTTAAACAGACCCAGCAGAGGAATTGCACTTTACTACACATGTGAACCCCGGGGGACCACTTATCAGCGTACCTAAGTTGCCTTCAGTTTAGTTTCATGAAGGATAATCTGTTTTAGGGTCAGTTTAGTATTTCTCACCCATGCATTGTATATTTTTTTGGTTACCATCCTCCTGTCCCCTAAGTGGAACCCAATAACCATGCCAGTTCCATTTCTGATATTTATTACTCTCGTGTCCTTATATCAGAGATTCTCCTTCCCTGCACTATGTCCCATTTTGGAGTCTTAAAACTCTGACATATCTTTTACAGGACAAACAAAACATAAGAGAGATGGGAGAGGGGAGGAGAGAAAAGTCTGGGGGAGAGGACAGATACTGGTGGAGCGAGGAAGGGAGAAAGGGTATGGAGAGGGGAGAGAGACTTGGGAGAGAGATAGGACGGACTGGGGAGAGGCTAGTGAGGAGAATGGGAGGTAGGGAGACCGATTTGAAAAGAGGCAACTTTGGGAGGGACAGAGAGGAAAAGACAGAAAAAAATGATGTAGGAGAAAGGAATGAAAAGTAAACTGAAGTAGGAAAGAGGGAGAAAGAACTAAGATGGAGAAAACAAAGAAATAATGTCAAACAATCCAAATCTATTCAGCCAGGCACAACGAAGTTGGGAAAATATTTAAAATTTGGATTATAAGAAATATTGAGGCTGACATTCAAATGCTAGTTAGAAGGCTGAGAAGGCTTTATCTGGCTAAGTAATGGCTGCTGAATCGCTATTTTCAGCGATTGCCACTTAGGCAGATAAATGATTTATCTAAGTAGTTAGCTGGATAACTCGGAGGCGGGAATAGGTGAATTGGGGCAGCGCTACTTATCTGGCTAACTTAGGGGGTCATTTACTAAGCATTTGCTCCATAGACATAGAATGGGAGAGAAGCCTTAGTAAATTTTTTTTTAATTTTTATTTTAAAACTTTTATATACTGTCATTAAGTTAAATAACCATCACAACGTTTTACAGAGGGGCACAATAAGGAGAAATATGGGTGGTATAGATTACAAATTAATCATGTGCCATCATAGTACGGTAACAATTTAAAATAATAAACTAAGTGTGTATGTTTATCCTGATTGTTAGGAACAAATTAGGCAGTTTGATTTTAACATTAATATGCTTATGTAGGTTACTAATAACTTCTAGCTTGGTGCATCCTTATCGCTCAACTATTTTTCTCCTTTTCTTTATCTTTATAAAATGCTTGTTTAAAAAGCCAGGTTTTCAGATTAGCTTTGAATAATTTCAGATTTGTCTGTAGTCTTATTTCGAGTGGCATGGTATTCCAGAGTACAGGACCAGCCAGTGACAGTGCTCTTTCCCTTACTTGCGTGAGATGTGCTGATTTGACAGAGGGGACAGTTAGTAGAGCTTTATTTGCAGATCTCAGGTTTCTTTGTGGTATGTGCACGCGCAGTGCCATGTTAAGCCAGTCTGCTTTTTCATCGTGGATTAGTTTATGGATTATACAAAGTGCCTTATATTGTATTCTTTGTTCAATTGGAAGCCAGTGGAGTTCAGCAAGTGTTCATGTAATGTGGTCACTCTTTTTTTTGCCAGTCAAAATTCTGGCAGCGGAATTTTGTAATATTTGCATAGACCGAATTGTAGATTGAGGTAGTCCTAAAAGCAGGGAGTTACAATAATCTGTGCTTGCGAATATCATTGCTTGTAGAACTTTGCGAAAATTGTTAATTGTTAGTAGAGGTTTTAGTCTTCTCAGGATCATTAGTTTCGCGTAACCTTCTTTTATTTTCTGTGAGATGTGTTGTTTCATGTTTAGCTCAGGGTCAATTATTACTCCTAGATTCCTAACTTTTATTGCTAACTCAGTGGTTTGAATATTTTTGATTGTGAATGTTGGTTGTGAGTGGTATGTGTTTTTACGTTCACGGTGTAAGAATTCAGTTTTGTCAATGTTTATTACCAGTTCCATCTGGTTTAGGAGCTGTTTGATTATTTCTATATACATATTGGCTAGTTTCATTGTTTCTTCGATGGTATTTAGAATGGGTAACAGTAATTGTATATCATCTGCATAAATGACCCCCTTAGCAGGATAAGTGCTGATATCCAGACTTATTGGTTACGTTAACCAGATAAGTTAGACCTGCCACAGAGGATATAACTTATCCAGCTAAGCAGCGGAAAATACAGGGAGATTCAGCAGCATAGCCATGCTGCTGAATTTTCCAGGTAAGTTAGCGGATAAGTTCATCTTTGAATCCTGGTCCCAGCAAATTTATGTTCACATTGCAAACTAGGGAATCTTTTAATCCTTGCTATGGAAACTTGGGGTGAAAGACCTTGATTATAAAACAAAACTGGCAACTTCAGAGTAATAGATACTCCTGCAACTATTACTCAGTATTTAAATTGTGCTCTCATTAACACAGAAGAATAAAATGTGAAGGCAGTAAGTGTTAGAGAAGAAGCTTGTTCCCTCTAATAGGTTATGGATCCATACTGATTAAGAAGAACCCAGGAGACAGCTCAGAAAAACTTTCTATGAGTAAGCTAGTTTCACAAATAATAATAATCATCATCATAAAAGGAATAGCAAGCAGCTCTAAACTCAGAATTTCAGTGGGCAAGCTGAATAATGAGAATTTCCACCTAATGAGGTTTAAAGTCCAAGGGCTGGATTTTCTATCTTCGCAGGGCTATCTGAATCCTGCGGTAACGGGGGGGGGGGGGGGCGCGCCTGCAAAAGCCGGCAGCGATCGCACCACCGCGGTGTTATTGCTGCCGGCTTTCACACCCAATAAGTGCCACTGTGAAAGGCGGTGCTATTGGGTGCGCTACTGGCGGCGATAAGGGGTCTTAGCTTTTCGCCGCTAGCGAAGATTCCGCGGCATCCACCCCGACGACGCCCAGACTCCTTCCCTATCTAGCTATCGCGTGCGAAAAGTCCCTTTTCACGTGCGATAGGGATAGAAAATGACCCCCAAATGTTCCCATTCAAAGATGACCAGTGGGAAGTTGTCACCAGACAGGCCAGCAATGAACCCAGAGCAGTGGGACATGAAAGAACAAGCAAGCGAGGGCAACCATAAGTTACTGACCTCACCGATACTATAGTAAAAGGTTTTGTGAATGAAATTCTCTTTGATTACTACCCACTTCTGGGCAGCACGTACACCAACACAATGACACAATAATAAATCAACTAAAACAGATAACAACCAGAAAACAGAACAAAAACAGCCACAATAAAACAATCAGTACAATGAGGGAAGGAAATTTGAAAAGCTGTTTCCACAGGTACAATAGCGCTTACCCGCAGAAATGGCCTGCTACAATAATTGTCCACACGATATGCGGATAAACTTGTATTTGTATGTCCTCTATGCGTATATGTTTACCCACAGTGAGAAGAGGCATTCCATCCTAGGGGTGGAGTTAGGGAGGGGTTTGCACTTACATACATACTTTTGAATTTTGAAAAGTATGCCTGTAAATTTCCTTGGGAAAATTCTGAGTGCAAATTAGCAGGTGTCAATGTGTGTGGGTAGTTTTGGAGGGGACATTTTCAAAGGGAAAATATGCGCATACTGTCCCTTTGAAAATGAATGTAACTTATGTGTGTATTTTATTGCAAATGTATACCGGCTGTTAGAAAAATTACGCTTATATAGGGCAATTTTCAAAAGCCATTTACTGAATAGGTACAGATTTACCCCAGTAAAAGGGTTGTTTGAAACTTGTCTACCTTCAACCTATCTAAAGGTATGCAGAAGTCTACAATGTAGCTACTTTTAACTGTATTAGGAGTAGGCATTCCCAAGGGCGACTTTAGTTGTGAGAGAAAAATACTGCACGTATTTTCAAATCTATGGGGCAGATTTTTAATATTACGCGTGGGTGGTACATTTGTGTGTGCTACCTGGAGCGCACAAATGTACACCCGATTTTATAACATGCGTGCGCTGCCGCGCGCATGTTATAAAATCCAGGGTCGGCGCGCGCAAGGGGGTGCACACTTGTGCACGCTGAGCCCTAGGGGAGGCCCGATGGCTTTCCCCGTTCCCTCCAAGGCCGCTCCGAAATTGGAGCGGCCTTGGAGGGAACTTTTTTTTGGGCCCCCCCCACCTTTCTCTCCCTTCCCCTATCTAACCCAGTGGCGCTGTGTTGGGGCACTTGGCCACGCCCCGGGCACGCCCCCGGACCGTCACCACGCCCCCGGGCACGCCACGCTCCCGGACCGTGGCCCCGGCCCAGCCCGGCCCCCAGCCCGCCCCTTTTTAGAAGCCCTGGGACACACGTGTGCCGCCGAGCCTATGCAAAATAGCTCAGCGCGCGCAGGGGTAGGTTTTCGGGGTTACGCGCGTATCTTACATGCATAACCCTTTGGAAAATCTACCCCATGCGCGTTATTTTCCCTGCAAAAAGTCCCCTTAGAAAAAGCTGGTGCAAATGTCGGCAGGTACTTTGTGCCCGCGGCAATTTTCAAAAGGAAAATATGAGCAGCTTTTCCCTTTGAAAATTTGTACAAAGTCTACAATGCAAAGTATTTGGAAAAAACTGCCCCCAATATCAGCAATAAAGGTAAAATCAGAAAGAGACGGAAGAACCGTTAAACAGGATAAACCCCTCCAGAAATCTGAGACCCAGTCCTCAGGAGGTAAATGCCTGTCTAGAACAGCAAAGATTACATTTGATCCCTCCAGGATAAAGAATCCAGTCCCCACGGAGAGGCTTTAAGAAGAGCATTCCAGAGTTTATGGTTTATTGGTTTTTATATACCGTCGTCTCAGCATAGCCTTCACAACGGTTAACAATTTGGTAAAAGTATAGAAATTACAATCATACAATAAACAGTATTAACAGCTAAAACCATTAAAAGAATCAGAAAAATACAAAAATTATACAATAGCTGTTAAAACAAGGTAGAATACATTACTAAAATATTTATCACGAACATAGGAAACTAAAAACATAAAAATAATAAAATCATATAAAAAACATTAGAACAAGATGTACAAAGAAAGGAAGCAGGGGATGTTATACCTGAATGCTACTTATTCCTCATTTTCCGTGTATACTTGTGTGAGTCAGTGTGTATGCCTATTTCTCATTTTCCGTGTGTACTTGTGTGAGTCAGTGTGTATGCCTATTTCTCATTTTCCGTGTATGTGCAGTTGAAAAGCCAGGTTTTAAGTTCTGCCTTAAATTTCTTTTTATCCTGCTGTAGCCGTAGTTGGGATGGAAGGGTATTCCAAAGTTTTATTCCTGCTATAGACAATGCTCTCTCTCTCACTTGACCAAGACATGCAGAATTGTTAAAAGGCCTTTGTTGGCTGATCTTAAAGTTTTTTGGCGGAATATGCAGCCGTATTGATGTATTCAGCCACTCTGTTCTCTCACCATAGATTATATTGTGTATTATACATGCCGTTTTATACTGTATACGATAATTAATCGGTAGCCAATGTAATGAAATTAACGTTGGTGTGATGTGGTCACATTTCGTTTTTCCGGTCAAAATTCTGGCGGCATTTTGCAATACCTGCAAAGGTCTAATGGTGGATTGCGGTAGACCTAATAACAAAGTGTTGCAATAATCGGTATTAGCAAATAATAGCATTTGGAGAACTGCTCTGTAATCAGAGGTTTCTAAGAATGGTTTTAATCTTCTTAAAGTTAGCAATTTAAAATATCCATCCTTTAGTTTAGTAGCAATGTGTTTTTTTAGACTGAGTTCTGTGTCTATTATCACACCAAGATCTCTTGCAAATAGAGCTGGTGTTATCTTGATATTATTATCAAAAGTAAATGATGGAATGTTAGTGTGATTGCATTTTCTTTCTAATAATATTATTTCCGTTTTCTCCATGTTTACAATCAATTTCATTTGCTGTAACAGTTGATTTATGGCATTTAAATACACAGTAATTATTTTGAATGTATATTCTATGGTGTCCTCAATAGGGTCTAGAAATTGTATATCTGCATAAATATAAAATTTTAAACCTAAACCAATAAGAAGATGGCAGATCGGCAACAAATAAATATTAAAAAGGGTGGCTGAAAGGGAATAATACTTGAGAAAACTCAACTCTTCGTTCTACTCAATCTTACCTCCTGAGTAAATCTTAAGATTTGTGTGGGAGTGTACCAGACCAAACAGTCAGGTTTTCCCCATGGTTTAGTTTAAAGACTGCTCTATCTTTTTTTCAGCTGAGCTATTCCTTGGGGTTTTGTTTTTTTTTTTTATCTTCTGCAGATGGAGGAAGACTCCTTTAATTCTGGCTAATTTTGCCTTCGGTGGCTCAGTCTCCATCCTCAGTGCAGAGAACTACACACAGATAGTCCAACACTCCCACCATTACCACTAACTTTTATCTCTTTTCTAATATAATAAATCTATTTAAACAAAACAAAACAAAAACAAAACTTTTCTCAATAATTTTGCCTTGTGCTTGCTAAGAAAGATCCCAGCCCCTTCACTGAGTGGAGTCTACATAATACACGCAGAAAGTAGGGGAGGTGGATGTAAGGGAGGAAACAGTCCAGTAGCAACAAGCAATTGAATTGTAGCCAGAAAAAAAAAAAATCAACCTCACCTCAGGCAGAAAATATGTGAATTTTATAAACAACTCCCCAGGTTTTATAAACCTAATTAATTATAAAGGAGCGACCCAGGGCTCAGTTCAGGGAGCAAAGGTAGATTGAGGAAGGAGAGAAGCAGGAAGGAACAGGACTGTACTCACCGGGAGCTGTCACTGAAACAGTGTACTCATTCTCCAGGGTTCCCAGGACCCGCATGGCTGGACAATCGGCAAGAGTAAATTCCACTTCTGTCTTTACATGGCTGTCCAGCTTACATCTCATAAGAATATAAATGCTCGTCTGCACCTGAAAACAGAGACAACTGCTCAGAAGATGTGACCAGGGCTGCAATAGCTGGGGGCAGTGAGCGCGGGACCTGTGAAGCCACAATACTGGTCCGAGGGCTCTCTTAACGATGCCATTGCCAAGACATAATGTTATTCCTAGCATGTAGGTTATTAAGATGTGAGACAGCAAGGAGGTAGATTCGTTTCTGAAGGAAATGAAAAAAATGTGACCAAACAGTAGTGTTTGGTTTCTGAAGGTCAGCAACAGAAAATCGAGAGCCATCAAAACAGCAAAATGAATGCCTTCCCTCTTCCCCGGGACTTCAATATAACCCTCCCCATCCCCACCCCCACCCCCTAGAAGTCTCTTACCCCCTTCAAGGTGTCTGCAATGAAGTAGATAGGGGCAGGAGCAATTCCCAAGTGCCGGTTTGAAAATGGTGCCAGCGGGCTCTGAGGCCGGCATCATTTTGTTGCATGGACCATACAACAAAATGGCTCTGGAGAGTGGCGAGCACGCCTGCCCTTTTCTGCATTGCAGACTTTAGAAAGGAGGTAAGAAATCTCGGGGGGGGGGGGGGGGGCAACTTATGGGGAAGGCCTGGGATGGGGGTATTAATTAAATTGTTTTGGCAGGGTGGATGGGTGTAGTTCCAGCTGCCCCAAGATAACAGGGGAGGCCAGGTTTGACCTCGTGCTGCGTGGAGCTGGCAGGGACGTGTTGGGGGGGTGGGGGGGGGGGGGGGGGGGATGGGAGTCACTGGTGCTCCTGGGAGTGAACGTTAGGGGCAACAGTGGCAGTTGAGGGATTTTGAAGGAGACAAAGTGGGTTCAAGCGCTCCGATTGGGTGGTGCGCCAAGACTCAAGGGAAAAGGGGAGGAGGGTGGGCAATCAAGGCATGGGATTGAGGATTCCCCTCTTGCCTTTTTTCCTGTCGCTAAGGAAAGCTGCATCCCTCCCCTCCTGCCCTTATTTCTTTTACGGGTACGGGGTGATGTTATGGTGTATATGGTTGCCGCAGTTTTGTGGGGGCAGGTGGCCCAAGCCTCTTTTGGGTTTTCAGTATTGTGCTGACGTGCTAGCCAGTTGGTCATGTGGTCAGCACTGAAAATAGCCTTTGGCAGGAGCAACTGGGTGCAGCTGCTCTGGGAACAGCTCCTTGATGAGGCTGTGGTGGGGGCTGGGGGATGAGGCGGCATGAGGCTGCCAGTGTTGGTCTGGGGGTGAGTCATCTAGCTGGGGCGTGGCGGGTGGTCACCAGGGTATATTTCTGACTCTGGCTTGTTGTGCTGTAAGTTGTTAATAAAGCTGCGGCCTTGTTGATTCCCAAACAGTTGCCTGTGTGTTTTGTTGCATGTGGGAGTTAGGTTGTAAAAGGGCGAAGTCCTGGTTACCCCTGTTATGGTGCCGGTAGTGGAAGGGGCAGTTTTGTTTTATGTTTTTTTCTTTCAGGGTTGTTTTTTAATTTGATGATTGTTTTGTTTCTGTAAACCAAATAAATTGAAGTAATCATTAAACAACCTGAAACACAAATAAAAAAAGAACACCTAAAAAAACCAAATGAAATTTAAAAAAAAATCTTTTCCCTGCACACTCCTATGAGACAGCAATAGATGTTCTCATGCGCTGGGACAGTGCATATTTATGGCTGGTAAATGCCTCTAACATAAACATGTGAAAAAATGACCCTCTGTGATAACTGCTGAAAGGGATGCCTGTGTTCCACAGGCAGAATGTCTGAGGGCAAATGTCTTAGTGGGAAAAGGGTGTGCTGGTAGATGAGCTGTTTCAAAGGGAACTTGAAGAAACAAAACCCATTTTCTGATGACCCAAAAATCTATGCCAGAGAAGAGAAAATTAAAGGCTACATGAAAAATCTGGAGGAATGAGCCTTTCCTGTAGCTAGGCGCCACCAAGATGGGACTTTTTTGTCCTTTGTTGCTAGTCACCATCTGCAGGAAAGGTATGTTGGTACCTATAAGGCAATTGCTGGCACTATTGTGTATACCTGAAAACAATGCACAGTAATGCTATGCTGCTTTTGACTCAGATTTTTCTTCTCCTTTTCTCTATCACCATTCCCCCTTCCCTTCCATCTCTTCTCCTCTCCTCTCCTGTTCACAGATTCTCTCACCTCCCCCAGGTCTGCTTGTATTCTTCTTTTTCCCTGTTCTGGACAGGTGCCTGGCTTTGTCCCCCAGCACCTAGAACTTGCTAGAGATTCAGAGACTTCAGATTAGATCTGTCAAACTTCTGTCCTTCTAGCCTCCTGTGCCTCTCCGTCCTTTCTTCTGGCTCCTTATGCTACTGTCCTGCTCTCCTCCTTATTTTTCTGTACTTTCCTCTCCCTCCCTCGTGTCCCTCTGTCTTTCCCTCTCTTCTCGCCCCTGTCCCTCCCTCTCGTATGCCCCTCATTCCTACTCCCCTCACCTGTGCCTTAATGTTCTTTAAGTTCCCAGGCCCCTGAGAACTCTCCCGGGCACCCAGTGTTTGGATTCAAAACTCAGGTATGGTAATGGTCAAGTGCTCGGAAACCATGCTTCGTGGAAAACAGAGTAAAATCATGCATTTGAGGAACAAAACTCATTAATCACTTTTCTATTATGAGGACAAAGACTGGTCATTGCCTACAATACCAACTTCCAAGTAATCATCTCAAATATCCCACTCAGTGTAAAAAAGCAGCAGATAAAAAAAGCTAATTGAATGTTTGAATGCATAAAAAGAGGTGACACCATTAAGAAAAAGATAATATTTCTTTTGCATATGTCCCTGGTAAAACGTCCACCTCAAGAGCTATGTTTGGTTCTGGAGGCCTCACCTTAGTAAGAACATTGAGAGGCTTGCAGCAACCACAACAATGCAGGGCATGCAATATTAATCCTATACAGAAGGACCAGTACCATAAGGCAGTGCAAGTGAGCAAAATGTTTCAGTCCCTGCTGTGCCTCTACTCGTTCTTCTCTCACCGTGAATCTCCACTAATGGGAGCTGCCCCGTAAATACGTATGTCTATTTCAGTGCACAGGTATAGAAACATAGAAATGATGGCAGAAGATGACCAAACGACCCATACAGTCTGCCCAGCAAGCTTTCACACTTATTTTTTTTCTCATACTTATCTGTTACTCTTGGCCCTTATTAGTAACTTTTTGGTTCTAGTTTCCTTCCATCCCCATATTTGTCATGCAGGAATGCACATACTTTCTCTACCCAGTTTATAAAATTCCTCACATTTATTATGCACACTTAATAATTATAAGAATACACGTGTAATAACCCAGAATTAAACTTACTAGTGCGTGTACCTGGAATCACCAGTTCACCAATACCCCCACCAGCTCACCCAGACTTCCCTCACCCAGAAGCTACAGTCAAAAGATAAGTGTGAGTTCAAACGCGCGAGTCAATAGGAGATGTAAAAATGTATGGCCAAGTTCAGCGATGCATGCGTGTAACATTGCTTACAAAATAGCAAATGGTTTGTGTACTTCCAAAGCCCACCCTAGAACTCCCTAAACCTCCCCTTTCCCCGCCCCCCCTGTTCACTGCTTCCATAACATGCAAATTTTCTCTCATGCATATTCACTGTGGATATCCTGAAAACCTGACTGGCTGGGGGTCCCCCAGGACAGGCTTGGGAACTTCTAACCTAGAGTTTCGGCAGTTAGGCGATTAAGAAATACAAATAAATAAATAAATAGATAGATTTGAGGAGAGACTTCCAAAGAGGCAAAAGCTAATAATAATGGCCTCAGTATTTAAAGTTGAATGGCTATGTAACTCAGCTGGATACAACTTATCCAGCTGAGTTACATGGGATATTCAGCGGCATGGCTAGGTTGCTGAATATCCACATACAAGTTGCTACTTTGCCGGATAACTTATAACCAGCTAAGTGAAATCTGCTTTATGGCAAGTCTAACTTATCAAATTAACTTAAAATGGATAAGAGCAAATGCTTGGTTAAGTTAACTGAATAAGTAGTGCTGCCCCAATCCATCTATTCCCCATGATCCTCACCCCCCACCCCGGATATCCAGCTATCTACTTAGCTGGATAAATATGTATCTGGCTAAGAGGCGCCTACTAAACATGGCCAGATATTCAGCGGCCGACAATTTGGCGGATAAGATGCTACTCATCAAGCTAAGTAGTGTTGAATATCGACCTCAAACATTTTTTCAAGAACATTAAAAACAAGAAATGCAAGAGTCAACTAGGTGATTAGTTGACCAGGGAATGAGAGGGGGTGGGGTAAAGGGGAGCTCAGGGAGGACAAGGCATTGGCAGAAAAACGAATGGCCTGATTTTAAAAGGCCGGCAACGCGTTAAAACCGGGAGATACACGCATGGCTAGGCCATGTGCATTTTCAAAGGGCCAGACCAGGGGCAGGGCAGCACCATTAGGCATCGTTCTGCTGAAACGCGCACCGGCAGCTGGCCAACCCACGCAAACTACTACTACTCTGGAGAGCAGGTAAGTATGCAAACAAAAGAAAAAAACAAAGTTAGGTAGAGGGGTTTTAGGGGTCAGGGCGGATGGGGGAAAAGGGAGGCAGGTTAGCTAGGAGGTAGGAAGTTCCTTCCCAGTCCACTCCTTTATTGGAATGGACTGGGAGAGAACTGGGGAAAGGCCCTATCGTGTCACCGCACGCTTCTTAGAAAATTTATCCCCTTACGTGCACGAGTCGGCACTCGTGCGCACATGCGCATGCTGATATAAAATCGGTCTGCATGTGTGCGCGGGTAGCGGATTTTATAACATGCGCGCATATTATAAAATCAGCGTGTCCATGTGCATGCTCTGGGAACAGTGTGCACATGGATGCCTGCGCTCATGGGTTTAAAAATCTACCTTTAAATGAATTCTTTGGTCTTTAAGGAGGATGTTGAGGAGATACTCATGCCTGAACCACTCTTTCTGGGTGATGATTCAAAGGAACTGAAACAAATAAATATGAATCTGGAAGAGATGCCGCGGCCGACCTCACTCACCCCGAGAAGTCTCTGCCTTGTGGCTTCTCCAATGCCAGTTGTAGGTGCGTACATGCACTTTGAGGCATTGCAGACCCTACGGCAGGAAGTTCCTTGTGGTGCTGGCTGATGACATCATCCGTGCTGGGGATTTTAACCATGAATCTGCAGCCAGTTGGCACCTTCGCAACAGGTTTCCTGCTTATTTAGCAGTGCTAGTTGCCCAGTGTGTTCCTGATCGTTCCCGGCATTCCTGTTTGTTCCTGGACTTTGTTTTGTCTTCAAACTCCTTTGACCATGGTCTGTTCAGTCACTGATCCAGCCTCGCCTCTTCCTTCAGATATAGTCTGGAAAGTCCTGCTGGTTGCCAGAACTTGTGGGATCAACCCAAGGGGAGTTGGTTGGCTAGGCAGAAGACTTGATTCCGTGGTGCGTCAGCCGGGACCTGTTAAGGCCTATCTTGTACTTGTGCAAAATAGGCTGCGCAAACCTATCAGCAGCACAATGGCTCACTACCCCATGTCGCAACAAGCAAATTGACAAACTAAATAGAAGCAATTCACTGGGACCAGATGGTATTCACCCCAGAATTCTAAAGGAACTCAAATATGAAATTTCAGACCTGCTTCTGGTAATCTGTAACCTATCATTCAAATCTGCCTCTACATTTGAGGACTGAAGGGTAGCAAATGTAACATCAATTTTCAAAAGGGGCTCCAGAGGTGACCCAAGTAACTATAGACAGGTGAGCCTGATATTGGTGCCAGATAAAATGGTGAAAGCTACTATTAAAAACAAAAGTTACTGATCATATGGATAAACATGGCTTAATGCGGAAGATCCAGCATAGGTGTAACAAAAGGAGGTTGTGCCTTACTAACCCTCTTTAAGGGTGTGAATAAGCTTGTGGATAAAGTTGAAGAGATCAATAAAGAGTATTTGGATTTTCAGAAGATGTTTGATAAAGTCCCTCATGAAAGACTCCATGGAAAACTAAAAGGTCATGGGATAGGAGGCAATGTCTTACTGTGGATTGGTAACTGGTTAAAAGATAGGAAACAACGTAGGGCTAAATGGTCAGTCTTCCCAATGGAGTGGGAACAGAGATCTATACTGGGACCAGTGTTATTTAACTTATTTATTAACAATCTGGAAAAAAGAGCACTGAGTGAAGTGATCCAATCTGCAGAAAACACAAAAAATATTAAAAGTTTTTAAAACACAAGTAGACTGTGAGGAACTGTGAGAGGACCTCACAAGAACTGGGCATCTAAATGGCAGATGAAATTCAATTTGGACAAATACAAATTGTTGCAGATAAGATTATTATTCCCTAGCGGTTTTGAGTAGGACTAACTACCCAGGAAAAGGATCTTGGAGTCATTTTGGACAATACATTAACATCCTTAGCTCATTGTGTGCCAGCAGTAAAAAAAAAAAACAAAAAACTAATAGAATGTTAGGAATTATTGAAAAAGAGCTGGAGAATAAAACTGTGACCATCATAATACAACCATGCCATGATGATAGTCTGCTGCTCTGGTTTCTCCAACTCCAGAAAAATGTAACAGAACCACAACAGAAAAAGGTACAGAGAAAGGAAAAATGATAAAGGGGATGGAATGGCTCCCTTATGAAGAAAGGTTAAATAGGTGAGGGCTCTTCAGCTTGGAGTAAGGGCAACTGAGAAGGAATATGATAGAAACTTATACAGTCATGAGTGGGATGGAACAGGTAAATATGGAACAGTTAAGAGATAGCCACTGCTTATTCCTGGGACGGAGCAACAAAGAAATGGATCTACTTTGGGATCTGACAGGTACTTCCTAATGACCCAAACTGCACACTGTCGGAGACAGGGTGCTGGGCTTGACAGACCTTTGGAATGACCCAGCATGGCACAGCTTATGTTCTTAAGTAAGGTAGTCTGTGATAATTTGCTGGCTGTCATTCAGTTTTTGCTACATGGATAGAACATTCCCACACTATTCACATATACTCAGCACTGGACTATCATAGGGCAAGTATGACGGTTCTAATTGCAGCTGGATACATTCCCTATTTAAAAAAAAACAAAAAAAACCCAGCAACAACTTTTTATTTAGCAATTCCCCATTTTTGAGTGTGAGAATCTGTTGGGCAGTTCTTGCTTCCTGCCACCAGGGAGCTTCAGTGGGTCTTTGTGACTGTCTATCTAGTCTTCCCAGTGTAGTGGCCTGCTCCTGAGACACTCTGGTTGATCCTCTCAACTCTATAACATGTTCATCAGGCTGGTTCCTGGGAGGACTCTGTTATATACCAGCCTCATGGTCCCAGATGCGGTCCATGTTCTGGGTACTCTCTTGGTAATCTCAGTCCTTACTCTTGTTTCTAATCTCAGTTTTGTATTCCTGTCTCTGGTTCTCATTGACTTTAATTTGAGACTTTATGTTGGCCCCACTCTCAAGCCACATATTTTGTGTCTTGTTTTTGTTACTTCCCAGCAGTGATGTGGACCCCAGTGATAGAGTAACAGCCTACATTGAGCAGAACTGCTGTGAGGGATGGTCAAGGTGGTCCAGACGTACTCCCGGAGACTGTCCGGAATAGAGGCAGGGAACAAGCAGCAGTCCACGGGATGACCCAAGTCCAGGACAAGCAGCGAGACACTGAAACCAAGAGACAGTCCAAGTTCAGGGAGGGCAGCGAAATAGCAAATCCACGAGGCAATCCAAGTTCAGGGCAGGCAGTGAGACAGCAAATCCAAGAGGCAATCCAGGTTCAGGGGATATAGCAACCAACAAAATGCACCAGCACAAGCAAATCTGTAGCCGAGGCACCTGCTGTGCTGAGGAGCCAGTTTAAATAGGCATTTTTTCCTGCACTCAGTGCCGGCCCATTGGAGACGTCAGCATGGGGGGCAGAGCCTGGCCGGGTTATTTTGGGCGGTGCGTTGTGGCGCACGGCTGTGCCGGCAGCAGGACGGAGCAATGAAAAGTCGGGGGAGCTTCCCGGAACTCGAGGTACAGGAGCACGTCATAACAGTACCCCCTCCGCAAGGTCCTCTCCTCTGCCCTTTAGGCTTGGCTTTGGAGGGAAATCAGCGATGGAAGTCACGTATCAATTGAGGTGCTTGAATATTCTTGAGTGGTTCCCATGAGTTCTCTTCTGGTCTGTAATTTTTCCAAGAAATTAAGTATTGAAATGACCGACCCTTTCTCCTACAGTCCAGAATCTCCTCTACCTCATATTGTGAGTCTTCCTCCACCACATCGGTTGGAACTTGTATAGGCTTTCTCGAAGGCCAGGACAAGATTGCTGGTTTAAGAAGGGAAATATGGAAGACATTGTGAAACCGAAGTGCAGGTTGTAGTCATAATTTATGAGTGACTTCTCCAATCTGTTTCTCAACTGGGAATAGGCCCACAAATCAAGGGGCGGATTTTGAGGAGGGCATACGTAATCTGAGGTTCCGGGTACTTAACCAGACTAGATCTCCTTGTCAGACTTGCAGGGCAAGTCTTTGCTTCTTGTCTGCCTGTTTCTTGGCTTTGGTTGCGGCCTGTTGTAAAAGGGTGTGAGTGTCTTTCCACAAGTCCTTCAAATTTTGTGAGGCTAGTTCGACTGCAGGGCAAGGTGAAGGTGTTGCAATAGGTAATGGTATCCGGGGGTGTAGACCGAAGACCACATAGAAAGGTGATGTCCTAGTGGACTGTGTGCAGTGGTTATTGTGACACATCTTTGCCCAAGGGAGTAATGAAGCCCAATTGTCTTGGCGTTGATTTGCATAGCAGCGCAGGAATGTCTTGAGTGATTGATTGGTTCGTTCTACCAATCCATTGGTCTGTGGGTGATATGCTGACGAGAAATCAAGTTGAATTCCATACTTTTTGCAAAGGTTTCTCCAGTATCGTGCAGTAAATTGTGTTCCTCTGTCCGAAAGGATGTGTTAAGGCAGTCCGTGGATTCAAAAGACACGTTGAATAAATAAATGAGCCAACTTTGAAGCTGAGGGTAAACCAGGAAGGGGAACAAAGTGGGCCATCTTAGAAAAACAGTCTACCATGACCCAGATGGTGTTTCCTTCAGATAGGGATAAGTCTGTGATGAAGTCTGTCGCAATGTGGGACCAAGGTCTGTCGGGGACTGCTAAAGATTGCAGTAGGCCCCACAGTCGCGTCCAGGAGGGACTGTGCATGACACAAGTAGAACAAGATTCAACGAATCTTTTAGTGTCCTCCTTCCAGTGTGGCCACCAATAATGGTGGGAAAGGAGCTCTCTGGTGCGGTGGAGACCTGGATGACCTGCCATGTAGGATTCGTGGGCCCACCATAGAACTTTCTCCCTCAAACATTTGGGGACTACCATTTTTCCTATGGGAATCGTAAGTGTGGCAGTGATCATAATCCAGGTAGGGTCAATTATATGTCAATGGGGGTCCGGAATGTCATCTGGAAGAAAACTTCTTGATTAGGCATCAGCTCACGGATTCTTTTTAGCTGGATGAAAGAGTAGCTTAAAATTAAAGCGAGTAAAGAATAGGGCCCAATGAGCCTGCCGTGGATTCAGAAGTTGGGCATGTGATAAATATGCCAAATTTTTGTGATCTGTATAGATAGTGATGACATGTTTTGCCCCCTCCAATAAGTGTCACCATTCTTCCAATGCTAGCTTAATAGCTAGAAGTTCTTGATCTCTGATGGTATAGTTCTTCTCCGTAATAGAACATTTTTTGGAAAAATAGGCACAAGTGACCAGATTCCCTTCTTTTGAAGGCTGTAGGAGGATAGCTCCTACCCCTAAAGCGGAGGTATCTATTTCGAGAAAGAAGGGTTTGGCAGGATCTGGATGTTGTAGACAAGGATCTTTAGTAAACTCTTTTTTTAGTAGTTGAAAGGCTCTGATGGCTTCTGGGGACCAATTACGGATGTCGGCTCCCTTTTTGGTCATGGCTGTAAGAGGTGCAACCAAGGTTGAATATACTGGAATAAACTATCGGTAGTAATTAGAAAATCCTAAAAACCATTGTAAAGCTTTAAACCCTACGGGTCTAGGCCAGTCCAGGATTGCCCTAAGTCTTTCTAGGTCTATGTGTAAACCGGTTTGAGAAATGATGTAACCCAAGAAGGATAATTCCTTCTTATGGAACAGGCACTTCTCTATCTTGGCATAGAGCTTGTTTTCACGAAGGCGCTGGAGGACTTTTCGTACGTGGGTGACATGTTGGTCCATGGATCTAGAAAAAATGAGGATATCGTCCAAGTAAATCAGGACTTGTTAGTACAGGAGGTCATGGGAGATATCATTAATCATGGCTAGAAACACTGCTGGCGCATTACATAGTCCAAAAGGCATAACCAGATATTCATAATATCCATCACAAGTATTGAAAGCTGTTTTCCATTCATCCCCCTCATGGATACGTATCAGGTTATAGGCCCCTCAAAGATCCAATTTTGTGAAGATTTGTGCTCCCTTGAGCTAGTCAAACAATTCCGTGATGAGGGGGACGGGATATTGGTTTTTTTTGAGTGATGGCATTCAAGCCTCGGTAATCAATACCGGGTCATAGCGAGCTGTCTTTTTTCTTGACAAAGAAGAACCTGGCTCCCGCCATTGAGGATGAAGACCTGATAAATCCTCGTGCCAGGTTCTCTTGGATATAGAGGTTCATAGCCTCTGTCTCTGGTTCTGAGAGTGCATACACTCTTCCTCGTGGAGGAATTTTTTCTGGGAGGGCTCAATTTCACAGTCATAATCCCTGTGGGGGGGAAGCATCTTGGCCTGTTTGCTAAAGACATCAGAAAAATCTATGTATTAGTGGGGTAGACCAGGAAGAGTGGATTCTACGGGGGAGGGGTCATGTAAGAGAGGATTAACAGAGCTCAAGCAGCCATGGTGACACTTGGAACTCCAGGCTGCTAGTTGCAAAGTCTCCCAGTCTAATTTGGGTTGATGTAGTCATAACCTGGGCAGACCTAGAATGATCTGGTTAACTGCAGTAAGTAGAATGTAGAGAAGAATAGTCTCGTGATGCAGGACCCCCGTGGTCATGGTAATAGGTCTTGTGATAAGCAAAATTCTGTCAGTCAAGGATTGTCCAGATACCAAAGAAATGGTGAGGGGCACCTTGAGGGTTTCTGTGGGAACGTGGTGCAGTTGTACCAAACGTTCCTCAATGAAGTTCCTCGCTGCTTCCGTATCCAAGAAGGCCTGCAGGTGTAGGGAAGTATAAGTCAGAGAGAGTGATACTCTGGGGAGAGGACGTAGCATGACCCAGGGAGGCCTCTCCCACCAATCCTAGGTCCTGGAGTTTCCCGACTTCAAGGGAAAGGTTTTGGTAAAATGCCTGGTTCCTGTGCAGTAAAGGCAAAGATTCTGCTGACGGCGTCTCTGGTGTTCCTCAGGAGAGATTCGGAATCGATCAACCTGCATGGGTTCCTCGGAAGTGGTCGGCAGCTCTTGGGGTTATGGAGAGAAGAAAGGACGCTGGAAGGAAGATGCTAGGTGTACTGGGCAACAGGATGTAGCCCTCTCTTGGGACCGTTCCTGGAAGCTGAGGTCTAGGCGGAATTAGATCCTCCAAGGAATCCAGTGGGTTTCGTCCAGCAAATTTGTCCTTTATGGCAGGGTTCCCCAACCACCGGTCCGTGGACCAGGACTGGGCCGTTGGGGGTTTTTGCCGGTCCGCGGCGCCGCCGCAGACCAACACTAAACTACTGCTGTGTTGTGTGCTGGATACACACAGCAAGAAGATCAGCAGGGTCGTGGTGGAGCTCACGTCACCACGGCCCGAAGAAAAAGGTCGCGTCTAAACGTGCAGGTGCTCCTCCTCCTTCCTGCCCGTGTGGCCCCGGAAGAAAAATGTCGCCGGAGCCGCGCGGGCAGGAAGGAGGAGGAGCATCAGCCGCGTGCAGAAGAGGAGCAGTGCAGCCCGAGAAGACCAGGGCTGCTGCAGAGCCCATCCTGTGTCGACCCGTAAAGAAGAGGCCCAGAGGTGAGAGAGAGGCTGAGGGCCTGTAGATTGTGTATGTGTGCGTGTATGAGATGAGTTGAGAGATTGTGTGTGAGAGTGAGTTGAGAGACCGTGTGTTGGAGTGAAGACCTGAATGTTTGCAGAGACAGCATGTGAGAGCCTCTTTGTGTGTGAGAGAGACAGCATGTGACAGTGAGAGACTGTGCTTGAGCAAGACAGCATGTGGGAGTGAGAGAGAGCCTGTGTGTTTGAGAGTCAGACAGCATGTGCCAGTGAAAGACTGTGTGTATGAATGATTGTATGAGAGAGAGCATGTGAGAGTGAGAGCCTGTGTGTGTGTGTGAGTGTGAGAGAGAGAGAGAGAGAGAGAGAAAGCATGTGAGAATGAGAACCTGACTGTGTGTTTGCGGGAAGAAGACAGATGGAGAGAAAAGAAATAGAAAAAAAGACAATATAAAAGGAATTGGCAAAAAAATAAGAAAGGGAAGGTGGAAAAAAAAAAAGCCTGTGACTAACCGATTAGAAAACTAAGATCAGACAGCAAATGTAAAAAAAAAAGTAAATTACTTTTTACTGATTGACACATGTAATCTTTGGGAATGTGCAAGAGCACTTTCTCTATGCGGATCTCACAATGTACATAAGAACATAAGAATATGCCTACTGGGTCAGACCAAGGGTCCAACAAGCCCAGCATCCTGTTTCCAACAGTGGCCAATCCAGGCCATAAGAACCTGGCAAGTACCCAAAAACTAAGTCTATTCCATGTTACCATTGCTAATAATAGCGGTGGTTATATATGTCAACTTAATTAATAGCAGGTAATGGACTTCTCATCCAAGAACTTATCCAATCCTTTTTTAAACACAGCTATACTAACTGCACTAACCACATCCTCTGGCAACAAATTCCAGAGTTTAATTGTGCATTGAGTGAAAAAGAACTTTCTCCGATTAGTTTTAAAAGGCCACATGCTAACTTCATGGAGTGCCCCCTAGTCTTTCTATTATCCGAAAGAGTAAAAAACTGATTCACATCTACCCGTTCTAGACCTCTCATGATTTTAAACACCTCTATCATATCCCCCCTCAGCCATCTCTTCTCCAAGCTGAAAAGTCCTAACCTCTTTAGTCTTTCCTCATAGGGGAGCTGTTCCAGTCCCTTTATCATTTTGGTAGCCCTTCTCTGTACCTTCTCCATCGCAATTATATCTTTTTTGAGATGCGGCGACCAGAATTGTACACAATATTCAAGGTGCAGTGTCACCATGGAGCGATACAGAGGCATTATGACATTTTCCATTTTATTCACCATTCCCTTTCTAATAATTCCCAACATTCTGTTTGCTTTTTTGACTGCCGCAGCACACTGAACCGACGATTTCAATGTGTTATCCACTATGACGCCTAGATCTCTTTCTTGGGTAGTAGCACCTAATATGGAACCTAACATTGTGTAACTATAGCATGGGTTATTTTTCCCTATATGCATCACCTTGCACTTGTCCACATTAAATTTCATCTGCCATTTAGATGCCCAATTTTCCAGCCTCACAAAGTCTTCCTGCAATTTATCACAATCTGCTTGTGATTTAACTACTCTGAACAATTTTGTATCATCTGCAAATTTGATTACCTCACTCATCGTATTTCTTTCCAGATCATTTATAAATATATTGAAAGTAAGGGTCCCAGTACAGATCCCTGAGGCACTCCACTGCCCACTCCCTTCCACTGAGAAAATTGTCCATTTAATCCTACTCTCTGTTTCCTATCTTTTAGCCAGTTTGCAATCCACGAAAGGACATCGCCACCTATCCCATGACTTTTTACTTTTCCTAGAAGCCTCTCATGAGGAACTTTGTCAAATGCCTTCTGAAAATCCAAGTACACTACATCTACTGGTTCACCTTTATCCACATGAATATTAATTCCTTCAAAAAAGTAGGAGATCAGCATGGAGGAACTGGAAGCCCACGGGGCCTGCACAGAGGAGGCAGCAGAATGGGCTTCAGTGCCAGTAGCAGCAATCAGCACCTCCCCAATAGCCACGCGGCAGCAGTGACAGTGGCAGCAGAGGAATGAGAGAGGCTCTGAGGTTGCTGGCAAAAGAAAGAGAGGGGGTCTCTGCCTTTAGTGTGTGCATGTGTATGAATGGGAGTCTGCCTGGGGGGGTATGTGTGTGAACGCATGGGTGCCTGCCAGAGGGTGTGTCTGTGTATGAGAATGAATGGGTGTCTTCCTGGGGTTTGCTCACAGCCAGGGGAGGTCATGAGAGGGAAGGCGTCAGGTGGAGGAGAGAGGTGTGAAGTTTGGAAAACAAGGGAAACAAGCCCGGTGCTCCCACTCATTCTGAACCTATGGTGAGTTGAGTCACATTCACATTATAAATGTCATAATTAAATGATAAGTGTGCACTAAAATCCAACCCCCTCCATAACCCCGCCCCCATATGACCAAAGCCCCGCCCCTACCCCACCCCCACCCCGCCGGGCCATGGAAAAATGGTCTTGCTTGAAGCCGGTCCCTGGTGCAAAAAAGGTTGGGGACCACTGCTTTATGGGTTCCGAGAGACCTTGGCGATAAATGGCTGTCAGATTCTCCTCTCCCCAGGCAAGTTCTGTGGCAAGAGTCTGAAACTGCACTGCATATTCTCCCACTATCCTTGTGCCTTGTTGTATCTGGAGGAGCTCCGATACAGCAGACGTCGATCGCCCAGGTTCATCAAAAACTAAGTGGAAGTCCTTGAGAAATTGGTCCAGGTTGTTCGGTAGAGGATCATCACGTTCCCATAAGGGGGAAGCCCATGCCAATGCCGTTCCTTCCAAAAGTGAGAGAATAAATGTCATCTATGTCTTATCCGAAGGAAACAATGGAGCTTGTAATGAGAAGTTCATCTTACATTGATTTAAGAACCCCCGGCACAATTTTGGATCTCCGTTAAAACGGGGAGGAGGCGGCAGACGTAGGACCGAGGCGGGTGGCAAAGGAGTCGGAGGTGGTTGAGGAGTGGCGATAGCCTAGTCGTCCATCCGACCCGCCAATCTCTCTAATACGTCCATGACTTGGGCCAAAACTCCTTGCTGCTGTTGCACCCGGGTAGCAAGGCCAGGAATAGCCTGTAGGGATGTCTACCGGGTCCATGGCCTCAGCTGTTACCTCCTAGCAGTGATGTGGACCCCAGTGATAGAGTAACAGCCTACCTTGAGCAGACCTGCTGCGAGGGATGGTCAAGGTGGTCCAGACGTACTCCCGGAGACTGTCCGGAATAGTGGCAGGGAATAAGCAGCAGTCCACGAGATGGCCCAAGTTCAGGACAAACAGCGAGACACCGAAACCGAGACAGTCCAAGTTCAGGGCAGGCAACGAGACAGCAAATCCAAGAGGCAATCCAGGTTCAGGGGATACAGCAACCAACGAAACGCACCAGCACAAGCAAGCCTGTACCGAGGCACCTGCTGTGCTGAGGACACGGTTTAAATAGGCATTTTTTCCCGCGCTCAGTGCCGGTCTGTTGGGGATGTCAGCGTGGGGGGCGGAGCCTGGCCGGGTTAATTTGGGTGGTGCATCACGGCGCGTGGCCCTGCTGGCAGCAGGACGGAGCTGCATGAAGTCGGGGGGGGGGGGGGGGCCTTCATGGAACTCGAGGTACAGGAGTGCATCTTAACAGTTTTATCCTGTTCTGTTCCTATTTGTGATTCTAGTTTGTCTTGTCTATTTTTGAGTCTAATTTCTTTCAGTGAGTGCCTTCCTGTTCTGATCCTGCAGTTCAGTTCCATTTCTGTGGGTGGCTTCTAGTCCCTGCTTTGAGTAGCCAGTCTCATGCTCCAGTTTACCTCATCAGCATCTAGAGCCACTCCTGCTTTTATATTCCTAGTCATCAAGTTTGAAAAGTTATGGATGATGTTGTTTTTGGCGCTGATGTTACCTCTTGTTTTTTGCAATGTGGACAAGGTAATTCTAAAGTATACTGGATTTTTGCATTTTTGCAAGTTCCAATTGATGTTTAGTTCTTTTTTTGCATCGTGATTATGGAGATGGAAGAAGCTGCTCTGTGGCTTATTTAGATTCTGTCAAAGTTGATTAATTGTATAACAGTCAGTCAAAAAATGCTCAATCTGGGTGAAGTCTTCTACTTGTACCACTATTGTTAGATCATCATCGTATATAAAACTGCATAAGTTTGGATTGATTTATTGATCATTCATATTGATATTTAAAAAGGGAGCAATGCTAATACACTTCCTTGTGATAAGCCATTCCATTTTTCTACAAACTTCTACACCAAAGCAGTGCTTTTTGCTAAATATTTGGATAATACAGACTAGCTGGTTGTCCTTTGTCATATCATAGATCTTTCAAAACAGCATTCAGTGGTTGATGTTGTTAAGAGGTTTATGAAAGCGATACCAGTAATTTGGCATTTCTCCAAGCCATCCTTGACGTACTGGGTGAGATTCAGCACTTGGGCCTGTATGTGATGTGCCTGTTCATTCAGAGATGAGTTGTTTTTCTAAAAAACGGGTGAAAACCAATTCAGAACCAGGTGCTCATGTGCAGATGTGGCAAAGCAAGGAAATTCTTTGCAAAGAAAAGAGCAAACCAACACACACAATCATCCATAATTATTCAGTAGCATTTTTAGAACTTTTAGATGTGATGATAGGAGTCATATGCTAGAAAATTCCTTATAACACAGAGAACATTACCGTGCATGCAAATTCATCAAACTGTATTCCGGTAAGGAAAAACGTTGGTAAGTAAATTATGATGTCACTTCTCTCAGTAAACTTTCCTGTGTTTTGTAAGTTGCTGACTGGAGTATCCTTCCTGTGGTTTGCAACTTAAATGTGTGGCGTAAGCATTGCTGAGTAGCCTGAGATTTTGCTGCTTTCTTCACAAGTAAGATTACCCCTGGAACCAACATCAGTATCCCTCCCTAGCAGGCTAGTGGCCAGTACATGACGGTCAAACAGAACTGTTATAAAATTACCTGTCCAGCGTGTACAGAAAAAGGAGAGCACTCAGAAAAGGGTCCTCATTCATTAAGCATTTTTTCTCTCCCATAGAAACAAAATAGAAGAAAAAGCCTTAGTAAAGCTGGCGCTTAGTATCTTACTATACAGACCTCATGCAATCTCACAGCGGTTTAGACATAATATTAATGTCAGTTTTGTGCCTGGCCCAATAATCCGCGGTTGCACACAGCCTGCATTAATTTTTATTGTGTGTGTATGTGATAGTGGGGGTCTCGTTTCTGCTTGAGATTGCTGTCATTTGTCTTTCTCTCCCTCCGCTAATGACACAGCTCTGTAATGCCAGGTTTCACTATATATCTCTGAATATTAGACAGGTGTTCTCAACTTCAGTCCTTGAGGGCTGCAAACAGGCCTTCCCTTCTCTCACACCCATCCTCTCTCACCTCCTTCTCCTCCCATTCTTCCTCTCTCACCTCCTTCCCTTCCCATTCTCTCTCTCCTCTCACTCCTCTTTCTTACTTTCCCTTCATTTCCTTCTCTTCCCTCTCACTCACCCCCTCCCACCTCATGTCTTCTGTTTCAGCTGACGAGGCCTGGGAACCCCACCAGCCTTGCTGCCTTTGTCACTGCCACTTGTCTTCCTCTTCAGTTGGTAGGGCCCGGGAACTCTGCCAGCCTTGTTGCTTTTTGTGCATCTTCTGCTTCAGCTGATGGGGCCTGGGAACCTCGCCAGCCTTACTACTTCCTCTGCTGCTGCGCATGTGCCAAATAATATAAAGTAAAACTTGTTTTGTGGGCTGAATCTGATTGCAGACAAGCAAAGTATTGCAGGCCAAAATGACTTACTGCGCGGGCCACATTCAGCCTATAAGCCATAGTTTGGGGTCCCCTGCTCTACAGCATGGAATATAAATTAAATTAAACAGACAAATGTGCTCCAAGCCTATGTTATCTTGTGCTGTTATGATCCCGTGCCAGCTGCACCACTGTGTAATGCAGACAACCATACACCATTATTTTTATATATATAAGAGATGTATGCAGCTACATCTGTCAGATATTCATTGTGGATATCTTTAAAAATAAACTTATTTGTGGCCCTTGCTGAGACCACCTCTGTTACAAACACCAAAACAGTGCAGCTACCTATATCTAACACCTCAGCAGAGCCAATCAGCGATCAACTGGGTACAGACAAAAAGATGGCTCAGCGATGCTTCTATAAAACTATTTCCAGCTGCAACAGAAAGAAAAACACTCAGTCTGTGCCAATCACATTTCACCAGTCCCTTTTCTGATTACTCCTCTATTAGTAAGTTATCAATTATCATCCTCTCAACTTTATTTTTTCCTTCTTTGAGAATTTTGACATTTACCTGACCTCCATGGTGTACAGTGACATTCAAAGTAGGGGATTCAATAAACGCACATCATCTTCCCTTTCCTTTCCCACCCTTCCTCGGCATTATCACATTCCTTTCTCTCCCCCTCCTTCCACCCTACCACCTGGCATAATCACCTAACTTTTTCTCTCCCTCCTTACCCCCCCCCCATTCCACAGATTGAGATTTACTGTCCCGATAAGAGATTAAAGGCCAAAGAATGACGTTTTTCTGGTGGTGAATCTGTGCTATAAATCTGGAAATATTTAAGTCTTCTATTGCTTTGCAAATGAATAGAGCAGTGCAAAATTATATTTAGCTTTCTTTAGTTTAATTTAAACTTTAATTCTTTAATCCCACATGAAAAATCCTAGCTCCTTTCCTAATAACAGATTTTACATGAAAAAAGAACATTGATAGTACAGACTTTAGAAGTAAAAATGTTACAACATGTATATTATATTTACATGCATTGCTGTAGTTCCAATCAGAAAACCATGCAAAAAAAAGGAAAAAATTGACTTAGAACCCATATGATATTAGGCCTATTGTAATGGCATTGAGTGTGGATTTGGTCCTAAGAAAGCCATAAGTAAACTGAGTTTGATTTACAATATTGTAACCTCCCATACCAAAACAGAACTAACTGACAGCAATAAAACAGTAACAACTCTTATTTCTGAAAAGGCAACATTACAAGCATTACACTAGTTCCTATAAAACCACTACACCTCTTATTCAGAAACCAGAACAAGCCAGGTTGCTATAGATTCATACAAAGAATCTACATGGTAGCTGAAAATCTTACCTCAGCCATACATGCAGAGCATGGACGGACCATCACCAAATACAGGATAAAGAGAACATAAAGAAGCCGACATTCAGTGCTATTTAGCTGAATAAATAGTGACTTATCCAGTTATTTTTATTTATTTATTAGGGTTTATATTCTGCTACATTCAAAAAATTGTTCATAGTAGATTACATATTAATACATACATACATAATAGTTATAAAATTACATGGGGGTAAATAAAACAGACAAAACAGCAAACAAACATAAAGACATAAGCTGCTATGATGGTATTCAAGACTCAAGAGACCGTGAACAGCAGTCGCCACTTACCCGGATAAGTTTTGCACGGGATGTAGGCAGATTGGGGAGGAGCAACTTATCTGGTTACCTTAACTGGATAAATGTTGATATTTGGAGTTATTCGGTTACGATAACTGAATAAGTTAGACCTGCTCAATAACAGATCTAAAGTTAGCCAGATAAGACTTACCTAGCTAGCTAGTGACTTTTACAGGGATATTCCACAGCATAACCATGTGTGAGCTAGCATAAGCAGTCTGTAATTTTCCAGAGGACAGACATACACTGGGCTCTTTTTTGCATAAACTTACAAAAGTTAGCATTTATCTTCCGTATTCATAGCTCAATATTTGTCTTCAGTATTCACATCTCAGAATTTATCTTCAGTATGCACTATTCACATCTCACCATTTACTCTCAGTATTCACATTATCGTCAGTATTCACCTTCTTGCAGGAACTGCCTTCTCTTGGAGACCTAGGGCCTCTCTGTTCCCACTGGGCCCAAATTCTTATTCCTGCTCTCTGGGGATCTGCCCACTGAGTTCACCTGTGTCAGGATAGGTGGATCAGAAGCACCGTGCTACTGAATATCCCTAGTAAGTTAGCTAGATAAGTTTTATCTTACTTAGGGGGTCATTTATCAACTCGCGTTATGGCATTTTTGCATGCGTTAAGGCGTTTTTCGCATTCGAAAAGCATCATAATGCATGATGCAATGCTAATTTTTAAAAGGGGAGGGATTGGGGCGGTGTCAGGGGCAGGAATTTTGTGAAAGTGGGCTGGCTTCACACTTTGCGAAGCCATAACACACGATATTGCACAGTATTTTTTTTTTTCAAAATAGTTTTTATTGCAATTTTTAAACAGAGATCTACAACAGACAACACATACAAAATACAACCAAACAAATCGCAGAATCACCTGCGATATGACACAACAAATGCAGTAAGTTGCAGCACACAGGAAGTATCTGGACCGATACATAATTTCTCAATGTCCATTATATGTTCAGATCCTGAACTGCATACCCCTGCAATTATGAAAACATTCACACCACCCACACTGCACTGGGCTGAACCCCAATGATCTGACCACAAGCTACACTTCTCACAAACCAACAAGCCATCCATACATCAGTCCTCACACACACATGCACTCAAACCTTCCATGATTGTACCCCCCTTCCCCAAGAGACCAAGTTAGAACGAGATAGCATATCGACCTTTCCCATAGTGTACAATGGTATTTAGAATAACCCGTCGTACAGATCAAGGTGATGCTTCTAAGAGAGGCAACCACAGAGCGGCGCCGTGGGCTAACTAAACACTGTTTAGGGCGAGTCAGCTCGTGAGTCCTAGGACCATTGAACATTATATCCAGTAGTGAGCAAGCTGTTCTGTATGTCCAAAGGCAACAAGGTGAAATAGGTAGCCCAGCATTTGCAGTATTCTTTGTCCGGTTTGCAATTTCCCACAGTGATGTCCAGCCGTTCCATTTGCATGGCCGACACCATCCGCTGGTGCCACGCCTTAAAGGAAGGTGTTGATAAAGGCTCAATCCAAATGGATAAGATGGTGCGGCAAGCAAGAAGGACAGCAAAGCACCCAAAACAGTCCGTAGAGGTACTACGTTGTTGTATAACGTTCAGCAGGCCACATAATAGAGAAAGGCCCGATCTTTTAGCTGACACTTCGGTACATTTGTGAATGGCATCCAGTATTTCTGGCCAAAACCTGTCCAGCGTCGTACATTCTATGAGCTGATGTAGCAAAGTGCCCTCCTTCTTACCGCATTTAATGCACATTGGAGAATTTATGCGGCCCAAGCAGAACCTCCGGACATCATCGCATATGTTATGATGTAGGATGCGAAACTGCAGTTCTCGCAGATTGTGGTCTGAGATATGAGAGTACAATGTTTTGAAGCAATCCAATAAAAATTCTTCCATCAGAGGTTCTTCCAGAGAAGTAGACCAATACGTGGCTAATATGTCCAACTGGCCACTTCGCCGAAAACCTTTCCCCAGCTTACACCAGTGTTGTGTCCGTCGCGTTCCGACGTCTCTGCTCCGCCCACCTTACCTCGTTGGCGACTCCCTTCGGGGTTGATGGAAGGCTAGCTGATGCAGCGTCTCCAGGCCATCCTCCTCCGGCGTTCCTGGACCGGCTCGACGCTGCAAGCCGCCATGTTGACCAGAGGCCTAAGGGCACGCGCGCGGCCTGACTGATGTACCAGCGTTGGCGCAAACCTTAGGGGCGTCCCCCTGAGATGACGTCACCAGCTCCAGATATTTAAGGTCTCAGTTTTCGCTAACAAGACGAGCAAGGGGTTCGCTTCCTCCTGGTCACTGCGGATGGGATTCACTCTCTGCGACCCTAGCTACTCTGCCTCCTTGGACTTCACTAGAGGTACTCGCTCCTCAGGGGCCTCGTTTTCTCTTTTTCTTTGCAGGTCGCAGTCCGGAACCGGTACTCGCTCCTCGAGGGCCCACGTCCCGGACTTGCTCCTGAATACCACTTCTGCTAGAAGTCATCGCTGCTTACAACATTGTGAGTTTCCATCTATCTCTCAGAGCTTTCCCTGGGTCCAGGTACTTGCTCCTCGAGGGCCTAATGTATCCCATCTCCTGGGCTGCCTTAAGAGACTATTGTGTGAGTGTTACCATTAAGGACCTTTTCCAGAACTCTGCATATACTACCTACTCACTGTCTTAGTTTCTCTACAGGTCAGCCACCCTGGGATCGCTGTTCCAATACCTGAGGGACTGCAGCCCAGCCGGGCGCTTCCAGCTCACTACTGCCACCTTTGGTGGTTTGATATATTGCTTCTAAGAAGTCTTTGTTGCTTAACATCAGTGTGTCTGTATCTATCTCTCAGCACGTTCCCTGGAACCAGGTACTCGCTCCTCGAGGGCCTAATGCATACCAACTCTTGGGCTGCCTTAAGAGACTATTGTGTGAATGTTACCATTAAGTACCTTTTCCAGAACTCTGCATATACTGCCTACTCACTGTCTTAGTTTCTCTACAGCTCAGCCACCCTGGGATCGCTGTTCTAATACCTGAGGGACTACAGCCCAGCCGGGCGTTTCCAGCTCACTACTGCCACCTCTGGTGGTTTACTATAATGTCTAATAAAAGAACTAGTGTGTGTCTGTCTCCTACACTAAGCCTGACCAGAGGTCCCTCTCGGGATTTCCCCCGAGGGCGTGGTCACCTGCCACTGGTCCAAGGATCCACCCACAACTATTCTAAATAACTACAGATGGCTAAATACCAGCTTTAACAACAGAGCTTTCTGACAGCCAGCCAGCAATCGAGTTAGATACACATAATGTGTCAAAAAACGCTGTTGCAAATGTTTCTGCTGTCTACTGGAGAGACTGTAAGTAGTGTCAGGTTTACAGATAGGCAAAGAAGTGTCGGGAAGAGATTTGAAAGGTCTGAGTTAGGGATTGAAATGACTGCACTGCCAGTGAGTCCTTCTCATAGAGATGAAACATGAAAACTATGCCCTTCCGTTCCCATTGCTTAAAACTTGCGCTGCAGTCCCGCCTGGAGGAAAATCAGCATTGCCCATCAGTGGGAGCAGCAGGGATGTCGAGCCGCTCAGGCCATGGGTGGAACGCATCCATCACCAAGTGTGGATGCACAGGTAAAGCAACACCCCAGGAAACTCCAGAGTTCGTAACTCTGCCGGGCTCGCCTGCAAAAGAAACAGCGGCGACCATGGGGCTGACATATTATGGATTAACTGTGCTTCACAATAAGAGTAAGAATCAAGGAGCCACTCCCCCACAAAAAGCAATTGGCAAGCAACATTGTAAAGCCGAAAATCAGGAAGACCAAGGCCACCACTCTCCCATGTACATTCGAGAGTGGCACACCTGATCCTCGCTTTTTTCCAGCCCAAATAAACTGCGAAAAAGAGGATCTAAGTTTCTGGAGATCGTTAGCTGTGAGCCAGCAGGGTAGCATGTGCAACTTATAGAGTAGTTTAGGAACAATCATCATTTTCAAAAGGGCACAATGGCCAAAAAAAGACAGTGGGAGGGGTCGCTATGCTGCCAATTTCGAGTATATGGCCATCAGTGTTTCCTTAATATTCAAAGCGTATAGACATTTTAAGTCCCTAGGAACCCAAACTCCCAAATACTTGATTTTGTCTGTGGCCCAGAAGAAAGGAAAGGCACCCACCCAGGTATGGCGGAGTTGTGGATCTAGGGCTAACGCCTCAGACCTCACAACGTCTTGAAATAGGGAAAATAGTTGTATTATGACGGGGATACTGCTGCGAGGACGCCGCACAAACAGGAGAATGTCATCTGCAAACATAGCCACCTTCAAAGGATGACTCCCAACACTGAGGCCCCAAAAGTTCCTATCACAGCGTAAGCACGTCGCCAGGAGTTCAATCACCAGAACAAACAGAAGCGGCAAAAGTGGACATCCCTGTCATACTCCGTAGTGAAGGAGGAAAGAATCAGAAAGTGCTCCACTAATTAAGATGCGTGCGCTGGGGGCATTGTACAAAACTTCCAGCCATGTCACAAAAGCACCAGAAAAACTGTATTGTTGTTGCAAGGTCCAAAACAGTCCCAGGATAGCGAGTCAAACGCTTTTTCTGCATCGAGGCTCAAAATCAGCGCTTCTACTGGGGCTGATAACTAAGGGCTGCAATAAACCGGTGGACATTTCTTACCCGTCTGCCCTTCACAAACCCCATTTGATCCGAATTAATCATGCAGAGGAGTATGGCGTTCAGTCTAGCCGCGAGGACTGCTGCTAATATTTTTATATCTACATTGATTAGTGAAATGGGTTGGTAGGATCCCACCTCCAAAGGATCCTTACCCTTTTTGTGCAGTACCACTATAGTCAATTGGTTCATGGAAGGGGCAAGTGATTTAACTAAAATGAGATCATTATAAAAAGAGGACAATATGGGAAGGAGAGAGAACTTTAGTATTTTATAAAATTCGGGTCCCAGGCCATCCTGCCCCACTGCTTTCCCTAAGGTCAGCCCCTGTATTACCGAATAGATTTCACCATCCCTGATGGGTGCATTTAAAAGAGCTACTTGGTCGGGAGATAACTGGCCACGGAAAGTCATGGAAAAAGGATGCAGAGGTTTCAGTATTTCTAGCTTGATTTTGGTATAGGGCGCTATAGTATTCCAAAAATCAGGAGGAAATATCCTCTTGAGAAACCTTATGCATGCCGTCCTTGTCCCTAATCCCAGTTATAGTGGATTTTTTACTGTGAACCCGCACCAAATTGGCCAATAGTCTACTCGGTTGACTGCTGTGTTTATATAGCTGATATTGTTAGTATCTCAATGATTTGGAGGCCCTTTGATATAACAAATGATTCAAAGCTTCCCGTGCTTGATCTGCCTGTAGTCGAGCAGAGTCAGTTATGCGAAGCATATGTTGTGACTGTAATGATTTCAACATGCTCGTAAGATGTAAAATCTCACTGTTGCGTTTTCTGTTTAATTTAGCCACATAGGCGATAATATGACCGTGCAAGACTGCCTTTCCAGCTTCCCACAAAGTAGCCGTCATGACCTCAGAGGTGGCATTAAATTTTATATAGTCCTCCCAGCACAGGACCAGATAAATGTGAAAGGATTTATCAAAAAATAGATCTGGGCGCATTTGCCAAGAAAACAGAGCGTGTTGGGAGCAGCCTATCTCCAGAGTAACGGAAATAGGCGCATGATCGGAAATAGAGATAGACCCAATGGTGGCAGATAGCACTTTCAAGAAAAGATTGTTCAAGATCAATAGATAATCCAATCTAGAATATGATTGGTGTGGGTGAGAATAGAAAGTAAAATCTTGTTCCCCAGGGTGCAGCACCCGCCAAACATCTAATAAGTTCAACTCATGGGTTATCCACCGGTCTAGCGGGTTTACAGTCAAACCTTTTGTTATCACCGTATTGAAATCACGCCCTACCACCAGTTGATACCCATTTAAATCAGTTAAGAGCCTGACCAATTGAATAAAAAATTTGTAAGAATATTCGTTGGGCATGTATACATTGCAAAACGCAAGCTTCTGCTGATGTAGAGTTCCCGCAGCAACCACATAGCGTCCCTCCGGGTCCTGCCACACCAGATCTAATTGAAAAGGCAGTTGCTTGTGGATAAGAATTGCCACTCCTCATTTTCAGAAAGAAAAGGAGGAGTAAATGCACTGACCCACCCACTCCCTTTTCAGTTTCGCATGCTCATTGTTCATCAGATGGGTCTCCTGTAAAAACACTACCTGAGAGTGCAGGTGCCGAAACATGGATAATAGCTTTCCCCTTTTCACTGGGGAGTGGATGCCATCCACGTTCAGTGAAGTAATTTAACCTTAACCATACCACCCAGTGGAGCAAGCTTGGGGTAGTAGGGCCCAAAACGGGCTCCAAAAAAAGGTTGAGAGCTTGGGTCCCAGGGCCTCCCAGCCTAAACCCTGGAACCTGTGTTATACTAATCAGCCCACAACATCTATCACACACATAGAAATCCCCTACTTGGTCCCTTTCCCTTACCCTCTTGTATCTTCCCTACCCCCCTCACATCACACTCATACTCAAACGCACTCACACATTCTCCACACACACAACAAATCAAGTAGTATCACCATACTCCAAGGGGGCACAAAGTCTCCCTGCGTCCAAACCAGAGGTATCTGACTGCACACGGAGGTACCTCCCCCCATGGCCCCTCTCCTTCCAGACAACCTCCCCCTAATATGACCCCCCTGCGGACATAGCCAGCTATACAATCTTGACGTCATTAAGAGAAGTTAAAACAGGGTTATGGCAGAGCTGTACAAAAATGAAGGCATCTCAAACAATACGGCCCTTTGCAGTAACTGATTGATTCTAGGGCAGATGTAGACACATCTATTTGTAGGGAAACTGTTGCTTTGGAACTCATGATGTAATGCAGCCCAATATGGGGCAATCAGTTGCTTTGGAACTCATGATGTAATGCAGCCCAATATGGGGCAACAGTTAACTCATGGTACGCTGTGGCAGAATAGGGTCCATGCGGCCCTGCCAGATCTCTTTCTGTGCTGTAGTGGGATGAGGTCCATGATGGCCCCACTGGACCTCTTTTCAGCCATGGTTGAAAAAAAAAAAGGAAGCCAATAAAATGAAGTCAACTAGGGCTGGGGATTCATTGAATCCCTTGAAGGCCCTGACTGCATGCAGCTGCTGACCTCCTTCTCAGATTTGTCTATTCCTATTTTTATTCTCAGTGACTTCAATGTTCATCTCAACTGCTCTGACTCAGGTTATACTCTTATTTATCCTACTTCATATTACCCCTCCCCCATTCTATCAAGTATCTGCCTCAAGGTTATTTAAAATCTATTTCAGTGCTGGCCCTCGCCACCTCTGCTGACATTCAGTATTCATGGCGCCCTTCTCCTGTACCATCTGTTAACTTGTTGGCACGACACACAGTTAATTGTTTGAAACTTTTTCAATAAAAATAATTATTTAAAAAAAAAAAAAAATGGAATGCTTTGATTTTGCTTAACTGCCAAAGAGATTAACTAAAAATATTATCTTTAATACTGCTGCTTGAACACAGAAGTAGCTTCAATGAAGGAGACCGCGCAGAGCACCAGAAGAAAACAGCTATGTTTGTGTTAGGACTTCCCTGTTATTTAGCCTTGTCCTACCTTTATGATGCCTCCCAACCAGCAGAGGCCCTGAGTGTGGCCTCATCACTAGTCTTGCCAAGCTCCTCCTCACTGCCCTTGCCATGCCAAGTCCTAGCCTTGCCAAAAGCTCCCTCTCTTCTCATGTTGTCACTTCTGGTTCCATGATCTGACTCTTGTTCTGTCTTGCCTTGTCTTGTGGCCTAACGGCCTTCTGCCTTGTTCTGGCCTTGTCTTGCTGCCTATGGACCTTCTGCCCTGCTCTAGCCTTGTCTTGTGGTCTACAGATCTTCTGCCTTGTACTTTGCCTTGAGGTCTTGTTGCCTTCTTTGTTCAGTGTTTCCCTTGTCTGACTCCGTTGTAGTCTGTCTTGTTGGCCTTATCCCGTCTGTCCCAGTATTTGGACTGGTCTTGGATGTACCAGAGACTTGTCTTGCCTGTTACAGTATCCTGTCCAAACTTGTCTGTACCAGAGTCCTGTCTTTGCCTTGTCTCACCCTTTTCTTGTCTAATTCCAGGTCCTGATTAGCATCCAGCCTTGCCTTTGTCCTGCCAGCTATGCCTACCTGCCTTTGCCCTGCCAGCTAAGCCTACCTGTCAAGCCTGCCTTTGTCTACGCCTTGTCTTCAGTCATCCTTGTCCAAGCTTTGCCTGTGTGGACTTACCACTATAAGGAACTGCCGTCGCAGAGACCTCCTGGCCCCAGAACCCCAGGGTTCAACCTGCAGGGCAGGGGGCTGGCTAGGCAGAAGACCGGCCCTTCTCTTGCTCCGAGAACTGCCTTGCTGTTACGATCATGGACCCTTGGGCCGGCTGAAAGGTGGTGATGCAGCGCTGGGGGAACCCCACAGTGGAGACGTACCTGGGAGGCGGACTTGAAGTAGAAATCCGAGAGTCTTCACCACTGGAAGCATGCAGTCCCCCCAGGGAAGAGCCCATGAGGACCCGAACCGCTTGGACTTAGGCGCAAAGAAGAAGTCAGAACCAAGAGATCAACAGGAAGTTCACCACTGGAAGCCCGCTGTCCTCCCGGGAGGAGCCCATGAGGACCCGAGCCGCTTGGACTTAGGAGCGGTCTCCGGAGAATGAAGGAAGAGAAGAACTCCAAATCAAGGCGGACTGCAGAGATGCCAGAAGTAGAGTCAGGCCAGGGCAGGCGGCGGACAGCAGGAGCCAAGGACGAGCCGAAGTCAGGAACCAGGAAGACGATCCACAGTTGTAGCCAGGAGACAAGCCGAGGTCAGGAGCCAGGAAGACAATCCGAAGTCAAAGCCGAGTGACAAGCCGAGGTCAGGAGCCAGGAAGACGCAGGAACGAAGACAAGACAGCAACTAAGGAACTCAGAAGAGTGGAACCTCGTTGCAAGGCAAGGTAAGGCTGGGCTGCAGGGTATAAATCCCTGCTGGCGTCTGACGTGTTGCTGGGGGCGGAGCCATCTTCTCCCGCATTGGTCCCTTTAAACTTCCTGCCCCTGCGCGCGCATCTAAGGGGCGGTTTCAAGTGTTCTGCTTCAGCGGCGTCTCCCTCACACAGGGAGTGCGGCGAGAAGGCCCCGACCCGGGCCGAGGCACGCTGAGGATGCCGGAGAGCAACGCGGCAGGTAGGGAAACTGGCTGTGGCACCCCGCGGGCCCGATTCTCAACAGTACCCCCCCTCTTACGCCCCCTTCCTGGGGGCCTGGGTTTTGCCAGATGGTCTAAGTGGAACTGGTGAAGAAGGGTTTTATCCAGGATGTTGGAGGCCGACTCCCAAGTATTCTCCTCGGTGCCATACCCCTCCCAGGAGAGAAGATACTCCCATTTTCTAAGAAGGAATTGCACATCCAAGACTTCCTTCACTTGGTAGATGACATCTTGTTCAGCTGCCTGTTTGGAGGGGTCGGGAGGTTTGTCGTGGAAGATTGACAGAATCAAAGGCTTGAGTAAGGACACATGGAAGACGTTGTGAATCTTTAATGTGGACGGGAGGCGTAGACGGTAGGAGACAGCACCCACTCGCTCTGCTACGGAAAACGGGCCAATATACCTGGGAACCAGGCGCATGGAAGAAATCCGCAATCGAATGTTCTTGGTGCTCAGCCACACCTTATCTCCAGGGCGAAATACCGGAGCTGGACATCGCAGTTGGTTTGCATGTTTCTTTGAGGTAGCAGCGGTCTGCCATAATTTCTCCTGAGTGGACTTCCAAAGATCACGTAACTGTCGGGCTGTGAGTTGCGCTGCCGGAGACGAAACCGTCAGAGGCAAGGGCACGGGAGATCAGAGTTGCTTCCCATAGACCAACTGGAAAGGGGACCTATTGGTGGCAGAATGTCGATGGTGGTTATAGGAAAATTCTGCCCACGGAAGTAAAGCCACCCAGTCATTTTGTTGGTCCCCTACAAAGGCTCGAAGGAATGCTTTCAAGGTTTGGTTCGTACGTTCTGCTTGGCCATTGCCTTGTGGGTGAAAGGCCATAGTGAAGTCTAGTTGGACTCCGAACTTCTTTCAGAGTGCTCTCCAGTATTTGGCTGTGAACTGCGAACCTCTGTCCGAGGCAACATGGAGGGGGAGTCTGTGTAGACAAAAGCTGTGCTGAGTAAAGAGTTGTGCAAGTTCAGGCGTGGTCCTAAATTTGATTAGAGGCACAAAGTGAGCCATTTTCGAAAATCTGTCAACTGTGACCCATATCACGGTTTTCTCTTCTGACGGTGGCAAGTCCACTATGAAATCTGTGGAGAGATGAGTCCAAGGTTCAGTTGGGATGGGTAACAGTTGGAGGAGCCCCCAGGGACAGCTGGGTAGGGGATTTTGTCGAGCACAGGTAGGACAGGAATTGACATATAGATGTACATCTTTCTTTACTTGAGGCCACCAATAGTATTCGGTCAATAGTTCCAAGGTCTGGGCGACTCCAGGATGACCTGCCGTTAAAGAGTCGTGGGCCCATGATAATACTTTCTTGCACAGGCAAGCGGGCACTACCGTCTTACCTAGGGGGACTATCTCTGAAGCTGCAAGGAGGACCATGGCAGGGTCTAAGATGTATTGAGGCGGATTGGGAGTATCTTCAGTCTCTGCGGTGCGAGAGAGTGCATCCGCCCGAACATTCTTAAATGCTGGTCTGTAGCAGAGGAGAAAGTTGAACCGGCTAAAAAATAGAGACCATCGAGCTTGCCGGGGGTTGAGGCACTGGGCTCGGCACAGAAACTCTAGGTTCTTGTGATCCGTATAAACAATTACAGGATGTTGGGCCCCCTCTAGCCACTGACGTCACTCCTCAAACGCCAGCTTAATGGCCAACAGCTCCTTGTCCCCGATACCGTAATTCTTTTCAGTGAGTGAGAACTTCCGAGAGAAGTAGGAGCATGCAATGATTTACCTCTACTGCATACTTGGCTTAGGACCGCTCCTACCGCAAGGTTGGATGTGTCCACCTCCACAACAAACTGACTTTGTGGGTCTGGGTGATGGAGACATAATTCCGAATTAAGGCTCTCTTCAGCTCCTGGAAGGCATCTAACGCTGTCTGAAACCAATTTCTGGTATCTGCTCCTTTTTTGGTAAGGGCAGTGAGCGGGGCCACTACCTGAAAGTAGTGCGATATAAACTGGCGGTAGAAGTTGGCGAACCCTAGGAAGTGTTGAAGAGCCTTCACCCCCATTGGGCAAGGCCAATCCTTAATAGCCGCTACTTTATCTGGATCCATGTGGAAGCCTGTGGAGAATACAATGTATCCAAGGAGCAGCAGGGATTCTTGTTTGAACTGGCACTTCTCCAATTTGGCAAAGAGACAGTTGTCTCGAAGTTTTTGTAGCACTTGTTGAATGTGCAAGCGGTGCGTGGCCAGATCCTTGGAGTAAATCAGCACATCATCTAGATATACTATGACGGAAGTGTGCAACATATCCCGTAACACTTCATTCATTAGGTTTTGGAAAACCACCGGGGCATTACACAAGCCGAAGGGCATGACCAGATATTCATAATGTCCGTCTCTCGTGTTGAAGGCAGTTTTCCACTCATCGCCTGGTCATATCCTTACCAGGTTGTACGCGCCCTGAAGGTCCAATTTGGAGAAAATCTTGGCTCCTTGCAGTCGGTCTAGGAGTTCCGGAATCAGCAGCAACGGATATCTGTCTCATCTCGTAATGGCGTTGAGGCCACGATAATCGATACAGGGCCTAAGTGATCCATCCTTCTTCGCTACAAAAAAAACCCCGGCTCTGGCTGGGGATTTGGAGGGTTGGATGAAGCCACGATCTAAGTTTTCTTGAATGTAGCTGGACATGGCCAGAGTCTCTGGAAATGATAAAGGGTATATGCGCCCCCCTGGGGGGGCGTGGTACCTGGTAACAAGTCTATGGCGCAATCAAAGGGCTGGTGTTCTGGAAGGAGTTCGGCTTTTTCTTTAGAGAAAACGTCCATGTAGTCCTGGTAGGCTTGGGGTATAGACACCGAGGTGGTCAAGAGCGGAACACAGGGCCGTGAGACCGTAGCCAGGCAGGAGTTAAAACAGGAGGGACTCCAAGATGCAATTTGAAGAGTATCCCAGTAGATAACCTGGGAATGCTTCTGGAACCAGGGCAGGCCCAAGACGATCGGATGAATGGCTCTCTACAATATAAGAAATGATATTTCTTCAGTGTGCAGGAGGCCTGTGCGGAGAGTTAAATGCTTGGTGGTGGTGGAAATGCTCCCCGGGAGAGGAGTTCCCAGGATAGAAGAAACTCGGAGCGGAGGGTGAAGAGGCTGCAAGGCAAGTTGTAATTGCTGGACAAGGTCATAGAGAATAAAGTTCCCTCCGGCTCCGGAGTCAACAAATGCTAATGTAGCGAAGGAACCGCGAGGGTATTCTAAAGTCACTGGAACGGTACATTGAGGAGCGATATTCACGTTTCCTAGGGTCAGCTCCCTGATGAGACCTAGGACCTGGCGTTTCCCGGCCGTTCTCCACATTGAGCCAAGAAGTGCCCCTTGTTGCCGCAATATAAACAGAGACCTAGGGAGAGCCGGCGTCTTCTTTCCTCCTGGGAAAGGGGTCCTCGCCCCAACTGCATGGGCATGGGCTCCGCCCCTTGACTACCTGAAGGCTTCGGAGGGGATGCCATCGGCCGTGACAATGTGGGTGCCAATTTTGTCGGTCTTCGGATAGAACTTCCTTCATGGAAGTGTAGTTGGAGTCGATGGTCGATCCTTCCTGCCAGGTCAATCATTCTATCTAAATCGTCGGGAAGATCTCGTGCCGCTAGCTCATCTCTAAGGCGTGGGGACAGTCCTTCCAAGAATATCCCATGAAGGCTGTCCTCCCTCCAGTCTAGCTCGGTTGCCAAGGTGTGGAATTCAACCGTGTATTTGGCTAGCGAACGGGTACCCTGGCATAGCTGTAGTAATTCCGCAACTGCCGTAGACTTGCGAGCAGGCTCATCAAAAATCTGTCTAAAGGTAGACACGAATTGTTCCAAGTCTCCCAGGATGGGATAGGATCCCATAACGGCGAGGCCCAGGCTAGGGCCCTGCCCTCCAACAGGGAGATGATATAGCTGGTCTTCACCAGATCCGATGGGAACTGTGATGGAAGCAGAGTGAAGCGTACGAAGCATTGGTTGAGGAACCCACGGCACTGTTTGGCCTCCCCCCTGGGCGGGGCTGGCAGCTGTGTGGAGGTCACAGGTCCGAGGCTTGGCATCAGAACAGGGGCAGGGGGTGTTACCGGAGGTGTAGCGCCAAGACGGTTTGCCAGTCTTTCTACTGTGGCTGTCAGGACATCTAAGCATTGTTGTTGCTGTTGTAGCCGCTGAGCGATACCAGGAATGGCCTGGAGGCCAGCACTGTCCGCCGAGTCCATGGCCTTGCAAACTGTTACGATCGTGGACCTTGGGCCGGCTAGAAGGTGGTGCTACAGCACTGGGGGAACCCCACAGCAGAGTCGTAGCCGGGAGGCGGACTTGAAGTAGAGATCCAAGAGAGTCTTCACCACTGGAAGCCTGCGGTCCCCCCGGGAGGAGCCAGTGAGGACCCAAGCCGCTTGGACTTAGGCACAAAGAAGAAGTCAGAGCCGGGAGACCAACAGGAAGTTCACCACTGGAAGCCCGCGGCTCCCCCGGGAGGAGCCCGTGAGGACCCGAGCCGCTTGGACTTAGGGGCGGTCTCCGGAGAACGAAGGAAGAGAAGAACTCCAAATCAAGCAGACTGCAGAGATGCCAGAAGTAGAGTCAGGCCAAGGGTCAGGGCAGGCGGCGGACAGCAGGAGCCAAGGACGAGCCGAAGTCAGAAACCAGGAAGACGATCCGCAGTCGAAGCCAGGAGACAAGCCGAGGTCAGGAGCCAGGAAGACGATCCGAAGTCAAAGTCAGGAGACAAGCCGAGGTCAGGAGCCAGGAAGATGCAGGAACGAAGACAAGACAGCAACTAAGGAACTCAGAAGAGTGGAACCTCGTTGCCAAGGCAATGTAAGGTTGGGCTGCAGGGTATAAATCCCTGCCGGCATCTGGCGTGTTGCCGGGGGCGGAGCCATCTTCTCCCGCGTTGGTCCCTTTAAACTTCCTGCCCCGGCATGCGCGCACATCTAAGGGGCGGTTCCAAGTGTTTGGTGTTGGCGGCGTCTCCCTCGCACAAGGAGCGCTACGAGAAGGCCCCAACCAGGGCAGAGGCGCGCCGGGGACGCCGGAGACAATGCGGCAGGTAGGAAAACCGGTCGCAGCACCCCGCGGGCTCTATTCTCAACACTTGCAGTCATTTTCCCCTTCCTAACAGGCCGATACAGTACGCTTGCCCGCTCTCCCGCGTGGTTTACAGTATCGGCCCATAAGTGAGCTCCCCGGAGTCCAGGGCCCAAATCAGTTTGATTACAGCATGCAGTGCAACAGGGAAAAAAAGAAATAAAAGCAGAAGTATGAAACTGCCTGCAGTTCCCTATACAACAGGCACAGTTAATAATTACAAAATGAACATTAAGAACATAAGAAATTGTAATACTGGGTCAGACCAAGGGTCCTTCAAGCCCAGCATCCTGTTTTCAATAGTGGCCAAATCAGGCTACAAGTACTGTTGTGGAATTGGCTTATAGAGGATCAACCCTAGTAATGATAACCCAGCACTTTACTGGGATGGATTATATATTTTAATATTTATTTTATCATACACCTCATTAAAAAATAATGCATTTCTTCATATACTAGTGGTAGAAGAATAACTTATAATAATGGAACATGGAGTGTGTTACAGGTTTAGACCATGCACGGTCTGAACCCGTAACAGAGTGGACTGGCTAGAGTGAGCCAGAAGATTCATAGTACTGCAAGACAAAAGCCTTCCAGAGTCTCATGTTCTCAGCATCAGAAGCATACAGCAACCATGAAAGGATGATAAAAAAACATGCCCCTTGAGAAAAGACAGCTCTCAAGAGTCGGTGACTTTGGGGAAGAGATACAGGAGGTAATTTCCAAAGAGTTATATGCGTAAAAATTAGCATATACTCGCTCAAGGAGCCCATAGTCGCGTAATCGCTATTTTTATAAAAGTGTGCATGTACTTTACATTTCTTGCACACAGATATGCATGTATAAAAGGGGCGTTCCAGGGCGGGGCCAGCAGTTACGCATGCAAGTTGCTATTTTAAAAGGCATGCACATACATTTGGCGACTTACTTGTGTAATTTTACACCTGCTAATTATCTTGCGTAACTCACATCAAACGTGTTTATTGTGTAGTACTGGCTGGGTGGGAGGTCTGGGTGAACTGGGAGGAGTTCAGGCTGAAGAACCAGGAGGGTCTTGATGACCTGGAGAAAGACTGGGTGAACTGGTGGAGTAATTGGTAAGCAGGCTAATTTCAGTTACTTGTGCATGTTTTACAATATGCTGACTTGCGAACGTAAATCGGGTTTTCCACGAGTAAGTCTTCCTTTATTTTCACGTGTAAAATATATGCCGCGTATATTTTTAAAATAGGTAGGAAAAGTACATGCATTCAATGCATTCCATGTATTCACATGTAAGCCTATATATGCGCCTATGTTCCAGGGTAAAAATATGCGTATTTTATGATATACATGGGTTATAAAATACCATTGTAGTTCTGTGCATGGCCTTGTACAGGTGGATTTGCCACCACACATAGTTGTTTGAAAGTTATCCTCCCTATCTCTAAGGTACTATTGTTTAACTACAGTATATTTATTCTTCAGGTTAAAGTGTCACTAAAACAGGGGAACTCAAATCAGTCGTTGGGGATCCCTCTCCCCACCTCAGATAGTTAGGTTTTCAGGATCTCTCTAATGAAGACACATAGGGTCCATTATTCAAAGATATCTGGATATTAATTATCTGGTTAACTTAGAATGGATATTCAGCAGCATGGCTATGCATATACATAGAAGCCAATGTACCCCACAATGGACTTGTTCCGGCTGCACAGTCACCAGATTCCCCTCAGCAGGCTCTGCCAGTGCAGGTTCCTCCTTCATTTCTTTCCTTCTGCAAAAATATGGATTCTTCTGAGTTTCAGCGTCAGTATCAGTCACTGACTCACAGCCAGAATCTGAGAAGGGAAGCACAAACAGGGAGTTAATGAACAGCCATCCCCAGCCCAACACAACTCAGAAGGGGCTTGAGCTACTGCAGAGAGAAGCCATAACCACACTTGCCTTCAGAGATCATACACTGAATGCAAAGTTAGGAACAGGGAAGCAAAACAAAAAACAGGATGTAACATGAAAGCAGGAATCTATAAAAGGCAGGCACATCTGCATGCTATAAATTCTCTTGCCATGAAGTATATCTGCACACCATAAAACTTTCAATATGACATGTCTGCACACATGGAGGGCAGTTTTCAAAAAGCAATTTTTGTAGATAAATGGCTAAGTAATCGGGTAAATGGGCTTTTGGAAAATTCCCCCCTCCCCCACCCATGGGTAAAAGCAGGAACTATTGAAACACTAGGCAGACTCAGTGGCTGCTTAGAGTGCCACAGGTCTGGGACAGCAGCACCCTGGCCTCTCCTGCTTCCCACCCCCACAGCCCGGAAGAGGGGATGTAGCATGGGCTGCACGTGGTGGGGTAGCGGGATGAAGGAAAAACTATGCCATTGTTGTAGAAGCGACAGCATCAGCCCCAGTCTATGCAGTGCTTAGGAGCAGGAACAGCACAGTAGAGGCCTGGAAGGAGATGCAGCATCAGCCCGGGGCCCTCGTGGCACTCAGAAATAGGAGCAGGGCAGCCTTGGGTGGAAGAAATAGTAGGAGTACCAGCATGGCCCTGATGCAGGAAGCAGCACCATCAGCCCCTAAGTCTTGGCCCCATGTGATGCTCAAGAGCAGAAGCAGTGAAGCACTGCGGGCTCCTGCCTATCATGAACATCTGGGTGAGACAATACTTCTGAGCCTGTTGAGTGTATTGGCACTTCGTGGATCAGTGCCTTACCTTCCTGCTTCACCATCTATTTACAGCAGTACAATAAAGACTCCAGCCATTCTGTGTCTGCTATCTGTGTCAGCTTATCGCAGTGATTCCCCACGGGGCTCCTCCCCATGGGTGGAGTCATCTCCACTGCGACCAAGGGTCCACAATGCCTCAAACACAACAATCATATGCACACCCTCGCTCTCTGCCATGCTCAATCACACCCACAAACATGCTCTCTGCAATTCTCAGTCACAGCCACAAACATGCTCTCTGCCATGCTGAATCTCATCCACATCCTCTGCCATGCTCGATCACACCCATGCACACACACACTCTCTGCCATGCTCAATCACACTCACACACTTGCTCTCACTCTCTCTCACTTGTTTCCCCCTCTGGAAGCAGAAGGAGTAGTAGCCTCCTCCTTCAGCCCCAAGACCCACCGGACTTCTCCTTCTAGTGTCAGGGCCGTGCTGCACCTGCTCCTGCTCCAGACTTAGGGAAGGCCGATACTGTATCTTCTGGCTGGTGGGCAGTGCTGCTCCTCCTGTGCCTGACTGCCAGTAGAAGAGGGGAAGATGATTCTTTTTCTTAAGGAACTGCAGGCAGCACTGCTCCTGAGTATGCGGGGCTTATGTTTCTTGTGGCCCTGTGGCTGTGCTGCTCTGCCACTGGGGGAGGGGGGGGGAAGGGAGCCATCGGGAGCCCAGCTTTTCCTGCTCATCTTGTGAGCCGTGGACCGCACTGTTCCAGACTGTAGAGGGAGGGATCCTGCTCAGGCTGTCTCCGCTGAGCGGCAGCATTGATATTTTTGTCCTGATTTCCCCCTTCCCCTTCAAGAATGGCTCTGAGTGGAGGGGGGGGGGGGGGGGGGGCGACGACGACAAGAAGAACAGGTGCATTTTCTTCTCCCCCCCTCCCCCCAGAGGCAAACCTCTGGGCTGTATCAGCAGGAGGGAGGTGGCTTTTCCATAACACTGTGTGCGAGCATGGCGCCTTAGGATAGATGGCATCTATGGCCGTGACCATATTGGCCATAGGCTAGCTACAGCTCTGGACTGCATAAGAACGCTCTCTTTATGCTAATCCAGGGAGAAGATGAAAAACACAAGTCCATCTGTAGCCAGTTCTGTAACAGTGAAACAAAATCCTGCCCAACCAGAATATCGTAATCAGCTCTGAATAGTTGGATTAGCACTCTTTCCTAGTACTTCAAATCTATCGATCCTTATATCTTCAGGTCCACCAATATCTTTTTCCTCTAAACCATGTCTGGTTTACTTGTTTTGTTATGCTGTTTTTTTCTTTTGTAGTCACAAACGAGGAGGAGAAGAGGCAGACCCATTTATCTTTCCATCATCAGAACCTGCAAGAAGGGAAGACATGAACCTAGGCACACCCTAACTCCATCATCCTGTCCTCAGACCTAAAAAAAGGGTTCCAGACATAATTTGTGTTTTATTTGGATTTTTTTCTGTAAATAAACCTCTCCAATGCGTTATATTTTCTTTATTTTGTCAGCTTCCTCTGAAAGAGGTTTAGCTGTGCTTTGTATAGCAGAAAATATATGAATAATGAACTGGAAGTGGTGACAGAGGAGTATAAAGTGATAGACAAAATGAAGAGTGATGTAGGAAACCTCAAGGAACAGAAATGTGCCTTCATTTATAAAAAATACCCAAAATACAATGAATGGGGCCATTTGGAACGAACTAAAAATTGCCTCCGAAGAAAATACCCGAAAAGTTTCAGGTACTTTTGTGTTTCTTGCCATTAAAAAAAAGAAAAACAAATAAAAGGACTTTGTCATGGCCCTCCAAGCTCCTTCCTGCCCTTTAAAAATTAACCTGGGGCCCAGGCGTGCCCGACTAGGCTGAACTGGGGCCTCCCCAGGCTCTTCGAACTTGTCCAGATTCTGAAATTGACCCTGGTGCCTCCCAGGGCCTCTCCTGCACCTCATAAACAAGATCTATAGCTAGGAATCTCCCTCCCATGCCTCCACTTACCACATTCCGTGCTGGCAGCTACAGAAAAAGTAAGGGCCAGAGTGAAGCAAACTCACTATGGCCATGATGCCTACATCTTTAAATAAAGGTGCCAGTCACCTGGAGTACGGTGTCGAAATGATATCAGTTTGGACTTGCTCAGGACACATGTGAGGAGGGTTGACAGATCAAGTCACAGATGTAAAGGGGGAACTGGTGTTAGGTTGCATTTGGGGATTTTATATGCCCATCTACAAAAAGATGAATCTCGAGTGGGCAGACTATTTTGCTCTTTATCTGCTGTCATTTATGTTACTGTGTTACTATGCAACAATAAAAGTTGCTACGTTGGGTTTGACCAGTGGTCCTTTGGGCCGAGTATCATCTTTCCAACAGAGGCCAATCTAAGACACTAGGAAGCACTCGGTAGATATGAATGGAGAGATCATGTTGCTCACTACCAGAAGAGATGGCCAACAAACCTCAGATTTACGTATGTAATAATTGTTACTGTCATGAAAGGATTTGAACAAGTTAATATAAATCGGATATTTACTCTCTCAGATAATAGAAGGACTAGGGGGCTCTCCATGAAGTTAGCAAGTAGCTCATTTAAAACAAATTGAAGAAATTATTTTTCATTCAGTGCATAGTTAAGCTCTAAAATTCATTGCCGGAGGATGTAGTTACAGCAGTTAGTATAAATTGGTTTAATAAAGGTTTGGACAAGTTCCTAAAGGAAAAATCCATTAACTGCTATTAATTAATAAGCAATAGTAGCTTGAGATTTATTTAATGTATGTGTTCTTGCTAGGTATTTGTGACTTGGATTGGCCACTATTGGAAACAGGATACTGAGCTTGATGGACTTTTGGTCTTACCCAGTATGGCATATCTTATGTTCTAATGGACCTGTCCTCTTTTAAACCCAGCTATACTATGGGGCAGATTTTAAAAGCCCTGCGTGCTGGCGTGCCTATGTTGCATAGGCTGCCGGCACGCGCAAAGCCCTGGGACACGAATAAATCCCGGGGCTTTGCTTGGGGGGCGTGTCGGGGGTGGCGCAGCATTCGGGGGCGTTTTGGTGGTGGGGCTGTGGGCATGGTGCTGGCCCGGGGGCATTCCGGGGGCGTGGCTGAGGCCTCCGAACCAGCCCCGGGCCGGGGAATGGTGCGCTGGCAGCTGGCCAGCTTGCGTAAGTTACGCCTGCCTCAGGCAGGCGTAACTTTCTCAACAAAGGTAGGGGGGGGATTTAGTTAGAGCTGGGGGGTGGGTTAGGTAGGGGAAGGGAGGGGAAGGTGGGGGGGGGGGGGGCCAGAAAAAAAGTTCCCTCCGAGGCCGCTCCGAAATCGGAGCGGCCTCGGAGGGAACGGAGGCAGGCTGCTCGGCTTGGCGCGCGCAGGTTGCACAATTGTGCACCCCCCTGCACGCGCCGACCCTGGATTTTTATAACATGCACGCGGCAGCGCACGCATGTTATAAAATCGGGCGTAGATTTGTTCGCGCCAGGTTGCGCAAACAAATCTATGCCCGCGCATAACTTTAAAAATCTACCCCTATGTACTTTGGCCACATCCTTCAGCAACACATTCTACAACCTAATTTGTTTTGTAATTCACCCCCCCCCCCCCACACACACACACTCACTCACACCGAGGGTAATCATCCTAGCCCTGGAGAGCACTGGCTTCGCTCAACCAAGGTGGGAGAAATAGTTTCCTGGTCCCTTGGAACAGGAGCAAGATGGACCTGCTAAGCCAAATGGGGCAGAGATTGCCTTCAAAATAAAACAATGTCCAGACCAAGGTTGTGCTCCAAATGAATAAAAGTTAATTGAAAAAAATAACCAGTTTCAGTAATACTAAACAACATCCATAGTACCAATAGCATGAAATCCTAGATACAAAAGAGAAAATTAATATTCTTCCACACTTATTCTTCTCTTAAATAGATCTTATGCTTATAAGTCTCTGCAACCCTTAGCACTATGCCCCTTCCTTCACAAGTTCTCTGGTGTTCCAAAAAGAAGTATGGTCTCTCTTGATCTTACAGTACTCACAACTCAGTAGATGGACCCATAAAATTCTCCCATTCTTCCTAGTGGACAGAATTCCTGGTCTTTCAAATTTTGGAACGTCCTAAAGAAGGGCTCTCTTCCTTTCAAAGGACACTCCAAGAGCTGGCAAGTCAGGAATCTCCTTGTTACCCACCCTTCTCCCACTTCTCTATAAATAAATCACAGGTCTTTATCAGTCAAAATCAAATTGGAGGCATTTTTGTACTCCCTAAATAGTCCCATTCCCTTGGGGGGGGGAGAAGAACCCTGTCACGCCAGTAAATTACATACACCCTTTGAACACCCTCTGAACCTCTTTGTGTTACAAGATTCCCAATAGTGGCACATAGAACAGTATATAACACCTCTGAACTCTCTTTGAATTTTCAATTGCTGGAAACTTCTCTTTGTTAAAATGTAGATACACTCTAGTAGACTTTCAGTTTCAGTTTTAAATCTGCTTCCAATTGTTTCATGGAATGTCCCCTTGTCCTTGTACTATTTAAAAAGGTAAATAACTGTTCCCTATTAAATTGAGCCACACCACTCATGATTTTCTAAACTTCTGTCATTTCACTTCTCATTTGTCTTTTCTCTAAGCTTAACAGCTCTAATATGTTTTGCCTCTCTTTTTAGAGGATCCATTCCATCCCCTTTATCATTTTTGCTGCCTTTTCTGAATCTTTTCTACTTCTGCTTTCTGTTATTTTTAGATGTGGTGATTAGAACTGCATGCAATACTCAAACTGTAGTAGCACCATATTATGTACAAGCAAGCAGAAAGTTCAATTGTCAGCATCGAGCCAAAAAGGTTATGTCAATAGATTCACGGTCCCCTGACACGGGCTGTGTTTCAAAGAGACTGTGTCAGGAGGGAACCTACTTTTAACCAACTTGCAATCCACAAAAGGACATTGCCTCCTATCCCATGACTTTTTAGTTTTCTTAGAAGCCTCTCATGTGGGACTTTGTTGAAAGTCTTCTGAAAATCCAAATATACCACATCTACCAGTTCACCTTTGTCCACATGTTTATTCACCCCTTGAAAATATGTAGGAGATTTGTGAAGCAAGACTTCCCTTGGGTAAATCCATGCTGCTGGGTCCCATCAAACCTGTCTATCTAAATGTTTTGTGATTTTATTCTTTTTTGATTTCTTTATTTATATATATTTTCATTTCACATATACAGAAATACAATTCAGATCTGTTAATATAATTTCATTTTAGTGAAAAATAGTCAAGAAAATAGGCATTAAAGAATACTTCTTACCTATTGTATATCTGAAATCAAAAAATCACTCGACTAATAATTGGGAGAAAAAATAGAGGCTGATTAAGGAAAATTAAGATACCTTGTGGAAATAATTATACAGAATAAACAAATAAGAAAGCGATACATAATCAAATTGGATCATTCTATAAATGCCTTCTTTAGCTACTCACTGATTGGTAACTCACTTGAAGGAGATGATTCTGCAATAGGCAGTACTGATGGAATAATAGATTGCTGGGCCTCTACAAACTGTTGAATCTGGTCTGTCTGAT